>NC_143195.1:26735000-27335000 GCF_051530095.1 Phoenix dactylifera | reverse complement strand
ACGAAGACGAGGAAGAGTAAGACCGCGTTCTTCCAAGAAGAGCTCGGCGCAACAATCCCAGTACAAACCTGCTCATAGAAGAGGGTCTCGAAACCCTGTGACTTGAACTGCCCCCAAATCGCACCGATGCCCATTAGATGAAATGAAGAATGTCTGTGAAGGAGAAAGTACCAATTTTTCTCAAGAAACCCAGATAAAATAAGAATAAATAAGCATTTTTTATTGGACTCCCACCACTTTTCACATAAAAAAAAAACCAGTTTTTCCATCAGGGAGTTTAGTATCCCGAAGAATAAAAGCGCCCATCACTAAAAGCTCAAATCGTTATCGTTTGGGAGAGGAATTTAAGCTATGGGATGAAAGGAATCACCTCGAAATCCCTCTCAAGACCATCGAAAGTAAAGAATGCTGCAGACTTTTCAAGGTTCATTCAAGCACACAACTCCGCAATTTCTTGAACTTAGAACTGTTTGTGCTCAAAAGAGGAGGAGAGGGAGATGAGCACTTGGCGGTGATTTCTTTTTGTGGATCGGAAGCGGAGGCGAGGAGAGGGTTTTTGGGGGAGAAGGGTGGCGGCAAAATGAAGATGAGCCTAGGTTAGGAATGGGCCAATGTCGGCCGAACCGGCCGCTAGAGATAAAGGAGTGATGAGCTGGCACGATCTGAACGGGTCAAGCATTTGAGGATATTAACCCTAAAGAAAGCAAACAAACATTTCAGTAAGTTTAAAAGTAACCAACATTACAAAAATAATCAAAACCCAGGACAAATATGAAAATTTTCCATAAGTGTAAAAGTAACTGATAGAAGGGTCATTACTTGGTGCAATAGTAAAGGCTCAGGCTGATAAGTGCAATGGCATGGATTCGGGTCCGGAGATAGCCATTTTGTGTAAAAAGTTGCCAAAAATTAGGTCTATCCCTAGTTCGCCCCTCCCAAGACCCCAGATTTTCGGGAACATAACTAGGTAAAGGTCATCTTTTTTTCCAACTAACTTGCAGAATTAAAATGGAAGATACAATGGCTGAAACATTTGCATGAAAATTCATGAGATCAAACTACCAAGAATGGGAAAGGTAAAATTATTTGACATTCTATAAATGATTCAGCAATTGAAGACTGATTTTTTTTTAGAAAATTAGTCTCATAAAAATAATTTAAGAATTTATGACTATGCTTATAAGTTCTCTGGAGGCATCCGTGCAATATTCAAGCTATCCAACTATCACCTTTTGTCAATGAAATTAGTAGCCAGGCAATCAACACCAAATAAATGGTCCTTCTCACTAAATTGATTCCATATTCTTGTGTTGCCACTATAGTAGCAGGAATTGGTGTGATATGTAAATACTAGTACATGGAAAATTAGATATTTCAGCGGTTTCGTACACTCAGAGCAAAGCAATATGCATAGATATGCATGCACTTTTTTAGATTTACAATGTCTAAAGTTGTCAAGTAAGAGCTAACAGATGAAAAAATCCAACCAAAATATGTCGTTGAAAATTTTATATGTCAGAAGAATATATTATCACTTAGGTGGTGACCTAAATAACCTGTGAACTAGCAATTAGAGGGGACATCAACAAATACAGACTAGAAACAACTATTTTGAATGTGAAGTGGGAATTAAGACAGGAAGATTACATCATGAACAGGTGGACGAATTTAAAAACATAGTTCTGCATGGATTGAATTTGATGCAAATAGAACAAGCAACGCACTGGATCCAATATAACTGGAAATGTCTTGCCCAGGCAACAATTGAAAATTAATTTTTCTCCTTTTTTTTTTGAAGTTTCATTTTATGGTTTTTCCATGATATCTGAATCCAGTTGGGAACAGGCACCAGACTATGACAGAGTTTGCTTAAATTGGTTTTGCAAAACCTCGTTGGGTTCAGCATTTACTAATTGATTAAAACTGTGCTCTTGAATTCAACCAAAATTTAGCCTTCCAAGAGTGATAAATAAGACCTGAGCACTCATTTATGTTGTACAATAAAACTAATATTCTATTAGGCAGAGAATATATAAGGAATTTTTTTTGAAGCAAAACCTTTTCAATGTGTTAAGACTCTTCCAGTTTGATAGAGTTAACGGGGTCTAAGTGATGTAGCAAAAAAAGGTAAGAATGGGATAATTTATAGTGTTGTTAGTTAACAAGTTTGTGAAAAAATTTAGAATCAGACAACCTTCCTGGAGAGTCAGGATTTGTTTGTTTTTGTACAGTTCTCAAGCATAATGGTCTTTAAGTAGATGCATGACTTTCCCCTTGAATTACTACGAGATAGTAAATACAGATTTAAATTAGGTTTGTTGTCAAATTAGATTACACAGCTGAATTTAGTATGATAAAATAAATCAGGGGTGGATTCCTAGTATTGTGCCACAAGGTTGCTGGATCAAAAGAAGGGGTATATATTAAGCATCAGGCCAACTTTTCAGATCCCAAGATTGGATCTGTCCGCAAATCACAGAGTATAACAATGATACTCTACAATAAAGACTAATGTTATTTAGCATGTGGGCAGGATACACATAAAAACAATTAAACCTACCAAAAGACAATTATTTTTGTTCGTGCTTATTCACTCTCAAATGCTCCTTCCCTGAAATTTTTCGCTAGGTAAGAGGTGCCGGAATCACAAGTGAGACAAAAGAAACATTTGGATTAACGATCAGGCCGAAAGATAAGAGGTTTCAAGTTCTAGCAGTGAAGATAATAGGTTTTTGTTCTCCATCACAATATTAAGATTATAAGCATTAATCATGAGATGCTTCTCTCAAATTTTGAGAGATATCCAGCATCTTTAATGCATGTCTTCTATGTCAATGCACATAGGTTGTAAATTAACTTTTCATGACATCCTCTGCATAAGAATCCTCAGAACTCCCAACATAAATAAAAGCATGTACAGAAGATATGGTTAAAGAGATCTTAGTTGCCCAAATCTTGGGTAAGAAATGAATCCATAACCGATTTAATCTTCTCTGCAAGATTCCCAACCTCTTCAATGGTCTTAATACTTCAACCCCCACTTATTATTTTTTTTTTTGAAAATACTTGAGACTTCAAGGACCTCAATTTGATAAAGCAGACTTGTTCTGATACTAAGACGGCAGAAAGAGACAAGAATTAAGAGAAGAAGAATGTAAATATGGGAATCTCTCGAGCATGCATTTTAACCATTAAATGGTAAAAGAGATTTAATAAATATTTAGTTATCAATTCTCCATAACTCAGAAGAATGGAGAGCCAACATTAAAAAGAAAATTGTTATAAACTTTATTCCTCTTCTTTCATATTTCTCCTTTGTTCTACATGACTTAACTGTTCTTAGACTACAAAACCATTTTTGGCCTTAGATATATTTATGATACATAAATAGACTGAGATTATTAACAACAGAATAATGATTTTAATATATAAATGTGTACTTGTATGCATCAAGCAATGGTTAGATGGCTACTAAATATATATGGGTATTAATCATCTGAGATAATGGGGATATTGTTTGTGTGGTTAACTGACTGCATGTATGGTGCACGTACAGTCCAAATAAATGCAGCTCAACTTATAGCTCCATGTTTTGCTTGATAGAAGGGATGACATCTTGTACTAGGGCTTTGAGAATTAATTAAGGCCACCACCACTCAGTGGTCAAATAGCCTAGGCAGCCCAAGGTGATGGAGCCTTCTATATCCCAGGAGCAGCCCAAGCGATTAGGCAAGTGCCTAAACAGTATTTACAAAAAAAATATACCTTCACATATTTCAATTAATGATTATAACTTGCATTAATCTCAGTAAAGTATCCATATTGTATGACCAAAAGATACATTGACAACAGTTAACACATGAACTCGACTTAAAATGTAATAATTAGTAAGCATTATTTGATCTAAACTTGAAAAAACAAGTATAGAGCACCACTTTAATATTACAAAAACCACTTTAATGCATCCCAAGCATTATCATAAGTATTTACAATGCGACCACAATGAGTTTATATTAATGAAATGAAAGAACTCATTTGTAATTCCCACAAACCTTTTGCTATTTACAGACTTAAAAAAAGGAATAAGAACTCCAAGAACACCATAAAGATGCATGCCATATTCCATCATTATATAGGAATCCTAGGATAGAGATATGTATTGCTCCACAAATCAATCAGAATATATTTTTTTAAAAAAATCGTGGAATAATGTTCAGATATTTCTTCTGCAACATCTTATTGTTTTCTATAACATATGAAAATTTTAAGGAAATCTAGATCTAACTTGAAAAATTCTATCCGAAAAACATCGGAAATGGTTTTCTTTTTAATCTCATATTGTAATATTTTCTAAATCCAGATTTTTCTTTTACCTTTTGGATTTTCTTTGAGAATGTTTTTCCTTGTCTCCTCCAGGAATTTAATTCATTCTCATCAGCTTTGCTATTTTGGTTACTCACAAAATTTTGCTAATGCAACTCCAACTTGTCATATAAAAGCATCTTGAAACAAAGATATTATCAAGAAAAATATTTTTTTCTAACGGCAGGATATGCAGGTCCAATTAGGGGCCGGATCACAAAAAGAAAGACTGCAGATTCCATTTTGTAAAATTCCAATTCCTCCATTTCCGAGCCTTAAAATTTACTATTTGAAAAATCAGACAGTAAATATACACCATTATGTTCTATCAGCAAGTAAAATATTGAGATACTATCATATGCTAATTCCAAATGAATAAACCAGAAAGAAAACAACAATCACGCCATATGCGACACTAACTCATTTTACGGGTGCCAAGTGGAAGATCTAACTCCTATTTAAAAAGGAATTTAAGCCCCCCCAAACTGAAATGACATAGTTCTCTTTAAAAAAATTCAGGAAAATGCATATACATAGGCACGCTGGTTCTTCTGATAGCGTATACAAACTTGGCTTGCACGTACAAGCAATCATGAAGCAACAAAAGATATTTTCAATCAAAAAGAAAAGTTAAGATGTACAGAAAGCAAAGATTATATAATTCAACAGAACTCCCATCCAAACAATGATTCCGCGCAAAAGCTTAAACCCTACTAATTGCAGAACGTAACACAAAAAAGAGCAGCCTTTAGTATTTCTTAAACCACAGAAGAAGCTAAGCGCTGCCCTATGGAACACTCATTAAAGTTGCTTACTTGGACAAACAGGGAAGAAATCAGAGGATCAGCTCTTCGCAGACCAAAGACAAGAGCTTTATCATGCAATCCCAACTAAAAACCTCGGATTTCAATCAGAACCTTTATAAATCAACAGTAAAGTGTACCAATAACTACTATAAATGCTTAGAGACAAAGGGAGAAAATGGAAACCTAAATTACTGAACCACGAGGTCAAGATTCCAACCGGAACGAGAACGAAGAAGAGAACTAATCATGATTCGAAGAATGGAAGAGATGGAGACCGAGGAGGCGTACCTGAGGTCGGCTCGGGTTTTAAGGGTTCAACGAGTTGCGACCAGCGACAGCTTCTTCTGGAGTGGAGCCGACCGCGAGACGCGGAGCCCTTCGGCGAGATTTATATGTAGGGCTGGGCTTCCCTCGATTTCTATTTGGTTAGCCTTGGCCGGAGAGAGTCGGGCTTGAATCACTCGGGTTGGGGCTCGAGCCGATCTGTCTTTGACTCGTGAGCAAGGTTCGGAAACCCATGATCGATCCCCCGTAGGCGCTGAACTGAAAACCGATCTGTAAATAGCGACGGGTACCACATTATGTTTTTATCCTTTTATTAAATTATGTTTTCTTTTTCTTTTTAAAAATATGATGTTTTTGCAAAAAAAAAAAAGTGTTGATATTAAGTTAACTACCCTACTTATGGTTTCATATGCATGCTCAAGTAAGAAATATGCATATTTGTCATATAAATAATGGGTCAAATGTTTTATGTAAGCATGTTTTTGAGATTACTTTTAATCAAATGTCACCCTTAGTCAAAAGCATTTATTATCGTATCCATAAACATGAGACACTATGATATGGTTTAAATATTCCCCCAAATTACATTTTACGTATTAATTAAAAGAAACCTATTTCACTTTAATATCTTTTATATTATTGCCTAATTCAATCCTATAGTCATAGATTCAATGAGGAATGACTGATCTTATGATTGTACATTTATTTCAGGTCATTTGGGGGTTAAAAGAAATTATTAAGATCCCAAACCTCTAAATGTGTTATACAATATTGTGTTGGATTGATCGACATGCATTGACCAAATGCATTGCAACGCACAATGGGGCTTCCAAACCCTCCTCCCAGCTCACCGTTAAGATAAAAACCAAGGTTACTGGATGAGAATCTTGAAAATAGATATAACCGACTAATATCACACAATAAGTAACCATACAATAGAATAATGAAAACATTGGACTTCAAGCTTAATCTGAACTATTCGGAGACATCTTTCAGAATATGAATCCTTCCCCGATAATTCATGGTTACATCGATTCTAAGCAAGCTTTTCCAATCCATTTTTCTCAACTCCCATCCATATAATTTTAAATACTTTATATCCTAACAACGAGGCAAACTTCACTTTCCTTACCAAACCATCCTTAGATCTATAAGTCACAAGCTTGTTCCGTCTTAGTTAAATGATAACTTGGTTATCTAATTGGTGAAGTCCCTGCACTTCCTTTAAAGAACTCATTCTTTACTCCATCTGTCCTAATTTTGCAACAATCCATCACCACATTCTTTTCTCTGCCCCGATCATCTTAAGTTTGGATCTATTTTATGGCACAAATATATGAACAATGTAATATTATGGGCTATTTTGCCATCAGATAAAGTGTTCCCTTGAAGCTTCATGGCATACATCAATTGCTATTTTGCCATTTCATAAAGTGTCCCCTTAAAGCGTCATGACATACCCCAATCACATGACACCCTCAAGGCACCTCAACACTTCATCTATTTGATTCTAATTCTGTTATATAATTTTCATCTGTATAGTTCTATAGGATAACAAAAAAACAATCATACTATAGGATCTCCACACTAGAAATTGGCTTTGACCCTGGCAACGATAGAGATGTATATTAACCTCATGACAAAATCAAGATTCCACCTGTCAACCTCAGAATTTTAACACTATTAGCTGATAAAAAAAAACTGTGCAGTTTCTTGTTTTCATCAAATGGAACAAATTTGCCACGACAAACAGGGTTTTACTTAGGTTTTCATATGTAATATTTCTAAGTTGCAATTACTCTTGGAAAAATATTTGAGAAAAGAAATATTGCCAGAAGGAAAATAATAGCTCCAAATCTTAGAAAGAATTGCTGCTTGAATTCAAATTTACAAAATAATAAGAAGACTCAAAATAAAACATCAATATCAAAAATAAAGTTGATATGTACAACCTACCAGGATCAGATTCAATAGTGCACCAAGACATGCTGAGAAATCTTTAAACTGCTGCAAAGAGGAAGTCATGAATCATGCCCAGTTATGGATCATAAAACGCAATAATAATAATGAACATCAAAGAAATTAAATTAGACTACATTTGGAAAGATAAATAGAAAAGAAGAGTGACAAATTGCCAAAGCTCACAAACAATAGCTAAAGAGGAAAACCGTGGTCATGCCACAATGAAGTTAGCATGGATAATCCAGCAAAGGGGTGAAACCAAATAATTTCAATTGGACGGCTCATACACCACTTGCAATTATCTACTATTCTTTTGCTAGCAAGGAGAGGCTAAGACCCTCCAAGTATAACAAGAAGACAAACACACATCACAGCCAAATATTTGCCAAAATTCTCAATAACAGAGGAAGATTCAAATCCCATTCTCATTAGCTCTTAATGATATTCCACAAACAGACAGCCGTTCTGCTGATTGATTTCCCCTTTCTGCTGATCGATTTCCCCTTTCTGCATGCATGGGAAGCTGTGAATGAATCACATGAGTTGACAATAGTGTTTATATTGAATATCATAGGCCTGTCCGATCCATGATTATCATGAGGCCCATGGATCCAAGACACAACAGCAACAAGAACCACCTTCACTCTAACTATTGGATACTCGAAAAGCCTATTTAGCAGTCTTTAGACCTTCCCAAGCTGCCCCAGAAAGTTCAACCAGTCGAACATAACTGACTGCAAAATGCCTAGAGCATGCCGCGAGAACTTGGCGAATATGACACATACTGATGGGGACAATCAAGAAAAGATGAGATTGCAAGATTAGAGAACCAGCAGCAAAACTTGCCACCAGTTTGTTTCGTGCTTTTGTGCAAAAATCTAACACTTCTTTCAAACTCATTAATGCACTAGTGGATCCTTTTATATTCCTTCATTCATAAACATATTATGCAAGCTGAAACATGAGTCCCTACATTGGTTAACACTGGCGTCAACTTCGACTTTGTTTTAAGGAGTCATGGTAGAATGAGGAGCAGATTTGATCTTGCAAGTTCATTTTTAAGTTCCATACAGTCATACCTTCAGAAAGCCATAGAGTATAATTTCTGAATCTGTTTTCCAAGTAGAATTGCATGCTTGGAGAAAGCACGTCAAAAAAAAATTCTTTGGAAGGGTACAACTTATTCAAAAAGGTTCTCTTTTAGAAACTTATTAAACCTTCACCATCTTCGATGGGATTAGAAAACAGGCATCTTCAGTTTGTTTTCTAATCACCATTGATCATTTTCTTCGGTAAATTGTTCTTTATGTTTCTTCATCAAACCTTAGACTGAATTATTTTTTTCCCCGAAGAGCTTTATTCGCTGCAATGATTCTACTAGATTAGCTGAATTAACGAAACCCCTTCAAGTGCAAGAAGTAAATGATCTTGTCAAAAATAACTGAAGAAAACTTATCTATCGAATCCAAAATAAAAGAGCAAAAAAATAAAAAAGAGGGGAAACGATATGGGGAAGAAAAAAAGGAAGAGGGTAGGAAACCGCTAGCGCTTACCTGATCACTGACCGGTAGGGCGTCGAGTCCTCCACCTCCGGCGAAGTCCAGGACTGCCGATCGACCGCTTCCTTCTCGCCCTTCTTTCCACCGCGTTAGGGCTCCTTATAACGGAAGGAGGGGAAAGGAGAGAGATCAATTGGGAAAGGATGAGCCCATGGTAGTATAAATAACGGGTCGGACAGGAGATTGAGAACAAATTATCCGACCCAATTTGACCCGACCCGTGAACAAACCCACCCGCGCAAACCCTTATGAATTGTGACGGGCAGGAAATCCCATGATCCGTGAGACCGTGACAAAACTTATCCCGCTCCGTCCCAAAAGCGGGTTCGGATGCAGTCTGAAGGCCACTCGGCCCGACTGAATGACCGAATTAACCTAAACAGTGATGGTAGGGTCGTGAAGGCATAGACCTCTGGATCTATTTAAAAAAAAAAATTGTACGATTAAACTGAAAATCTTGCAGAAATTGAATTTGGCCATTTAACATATATCTTCTAAACAATTGAGGTCGGCCTACTTTAAAAAAAAATCTATAAATATTGTGAAATGGGCCTTCTCTAGCATGTGTTCTTATAAATCTTGTTGGTTTGCATAGGATTATCCAAACAAATCCTACATCGGTTTATTTCTACGAGCGTCCATGTGCAAACAAAAAAAAATTAGGGCAACTATGACCAAACTGTAATAATGTTTCCAAATTAAAATCAAATTAAACAAAGAAAAAGCCTTGGTTTTTATTACCTTTGGCAACGAGCAAAGTTATGTCACAAATTTGTGCAAAATTTACTAATATTATTGAGAGATATTTATCATCCATTTCTTATGAATTATCTTTAAAAAAAAAGAACCGAGCTTTGTTTTTTATATAGAGGTAAGATCTCCGGATCACAGCTGCACATCCAGTAGCCTAGTTCTTCCTTGGAGGTATCCTTTTACTAAATATATATCAAAATAAAGATTAAAAAATATTTGTTCATGTCTAATAAGGAATTATTGAACTTCAGTGCATGCTTATTCTTAATATTTTTCATGATTTTTTTTGTATTATTCAAACATTTCTTTCTCCTTCCTTTCCCTATAAAATTTGCAATTTAGATTTTTTTGAATAACTTGAATCTTACTTCCTTAACAAGCACTTATCCCTTTGTAATTTTTACTAAATGTTTATTAAATGCTCGTTCAAAAAAAAACTGCTATTTCAGCTTCTGAAAAACAAGTTTAATCTGAACTTTTTGGAGAAAGCATGCCTATAAAAACATCACCGAGCACAAGTTAGTAATATACTTTGGCCACTAACATTTGCTTTCATTACCGCACTCTTTTTTTTTGGTTTTCTTCTTTCTCTGTTCATGTTCCATCACCAAATCCTACGTGTTATAGAAAAAATCTCATGTAATCACCTCTTCTCCTTTTGCAATTCGAACAGAGACGACACGGCAGATTAAGAATAAAATCAATGTAAGTTCCTTGATTGAACACAAATTAACTTCTTTATTATGGTTAAAAATATTAGCAAAACATTTAACTTTTCTTTTCTTTTTATTACATTGTAATCAAAATCCGCCGCAGAGTGCAGGTTACCTTGCTAGTTAGGTACAATAAGAGTCTTAACAGATCCAAATCCAACTAGAAGAGGGGATTGGGGATTATGAATTTTTGAATCAAAGACTGCAATGTAGATTTTTGAACAACTTTCTCTTAATCTGTATAACCATCTTCCTTTCCCCTCCCACATTTTTATTATTAGGTTATTTTGATCATTACAAAGGATTAGTTGAACTTTTTGATGTTGATGAAGTGCTCTATTAAATTGATTTACACCACAAATATCTCCAAAGTGTAAATCAAGCATCATTGCACAATTGAGAACCAAAAAAAAAAAAAAATAGAGAAAAAAAATCCTTTTCGGGTGCATTTTGTTGCATGTAAAATGGTGCCTATCACTCTAAAAATAAATCCAATTGTTGCTGGAATTTGGACCCGGAGACGACCGTCGGCTGAGAAGGGAGGAGCTCCGGCGAGAATCGACGAACGGCGGTCCGGCTGGCGCGCGACGTCCTCCGAAAAACCTGCAAGGAGCCGGTGGCCGGGGTTCCCGGCGCCGGCCCTCCGATGCTTAAGTCAGAGAGGGCAAGTGTATGAATGGGAGTAGTGAATACCCGAAGTTTCAATCTTTCAGCCCCCCCTAACATGGAGGAATTCCCCTTTTATAGAGGGGGGCTGGGTTACCTATGATATGACGGGGCGAATGAGTTGTCGTACGATTGGGCATGCTGTAGAAATTAATACTCGATCGTGTGAATTAATGCTGTTACTGTAGGAAATCAGGCTGAAGCTTCCAAATCATCATGGAGTCATGCCATCATTCGTAGCCAAGCAGGTTTGCCGTAAGGAGCTTGATGTCCGTAGACGGTAGAAGTCATACACCTTAATTGTTGCGTAAACTGAGTGTCTGCAAGAGCTATATGCTTTGATTGTTGAGTAAACTGGACGTCTGCAGGAGCCATACGCTTTGATTGTTGATGAAAGCAAGGCGTAGTTTTTCGGTCGCGCTGCGGGGAGATATGACCACAGCGCGTGAGTCGGGCGTCTTTGGGTCGGTAAGGCTGCTCGGGCGCTTCCAGGTCGAAGGATTTGCTCGGCGCCTCCAGGTCAGAGGGTCTGCTCGGCGCCTCCAGGTCAGAGGGTCTGGTCGGACGTTCACGCAGTCGTGACGACTTATATTTTTCCCCCAACACTACCCTCCGACTTTCGAGCTCGAGCTGCTCGCAGGCTCGAGCGCGGAAAGTAACTTCGGTCGTGTTAATGTTAATTAGGAAAATTTTGAATTATCGCGCGCTTCAAGGCGCTTTTAATGGGCGGCGTCTTCTTTTTCCGAAACGTTTCATCAGGAGAGTATCTTTTCATTTTTCGAAGCGTCCTCGCGTCGTGGGCTCATGATGGAGCCGCACGATCCAACGAGGTATTTTCGTATTCGAAGCATCGGTCCGAATTGAATGTCGCGCTTTAATTCTCGAGGTCAACGCGTGTCGTGATCTGAGCAGGGGGCAGTGCTCCGCCCTGCAGATCAGAGCCGTCAGTGGGATTTATATAAATCCTTGTTTGGCCATCTCTGACTTCTTTCCTATAGCCCTTTTCTATCTTCTTCTCCATCCAAAGGAGCTGATCTTCTTTCCCCATTGTCTCCGGCGAACTCCCGAAGGTGTTCTTCCCTGCCCGCTCAGAGTTTTTCCTTCTTTTTTCTCTCTTTTCCTCTTTTCCGATGGGTCTTGGTCCAGACGAAATAGGGTCTTCGATGAGTGAGGAGGAGATGGAGATGACCGAGGAGTGGTTCTTCCCTCGGCGAGGGTTCCGTTTGGAACCCGCCGGGTTGGGGGATCGGGTGACGAACCCCCTTAGGCCGGATCGGAGTGTATTTGGAGGCACTCTAGGCCGGCCTGTGATTTTCCTTCCATGGGTTCATGAACGAGTTGCTTGGAGAGTACCAACTCGTCCCGGCGCAGCTTGTTCCGAACGCATGGAGGACGATCATCGGGTTTCTATCCTTGTGCATAGCAAACGGGATGCCGTCCTTCGTGAATGTTTTCCGGCGGCTCTTCATGTTGAAGTCCAACCCGGGGGACGGAGAGTGGCTCTATATCGTCCTTCGGGGAGGCCGACCACTCTTCCAGGGCACTCCGACGTCCATTCATTAATGGAAGAAAAAGTTTTTTTTTTAGCTTCTAAGCGGACGTGGGGGTTCGACCCCAGGTGGGGGCAGAGCCGGCTTAAGACCGCCAACAAACTTCCCAGGCTTTCCAAAAGCGAGCAGCGGATCCTTGACGCTGTTCGCGGCCTCGAGGATGATTTCCTCCTGAACGACCTCATAAGTGAGGACACTCTGGTCAATGTTAACCTGAGCTCGGCGTGCCCTCAGGGTAAGGGTAGCAATTTAAAATTTTTATCCTCCTTTTCCTCTTCCCGAAGTGTTGAGGGGTCTGGGCACGCACTATCGACACTCGGGGCATCCCGAACTTTGTCGAAGGATCGTACGCAGGTCGAGGGGTCTGGGAACGCACTCTCGACCTGTGACGCTTTCCGAGGTCGAGGGGTCTGGGAACGCACTAGAGTTGGGCATTGGGCCGGGCCGCCCACGGCCCGGCATGAAGCGAGCCATGCCTGGCACGGCCCGCTAGCTACAGTACCGGGCCGTGCCTGGCACGGCCCATTTAAGGGGGCCGTGCTGGGTCACGGGTTTCTGGCCCGCGGGCCGAGCCCGGCACGGCCCGCTTCGGGCCTGGGCCGGCACAACCCGCTCTGGGCCCGGTCCGGGCCTGGGCCGGGCCAGGCCCGGCCCGATAAAAATTAATGCTTCATAAATTGGCCCGGCCCGATAAAAATTAATGCTTCATAAATTTTTTTAATAAATTAATAAATATTGAAAACTAAGAATTTATTAATATAAAGCCACCTTAATGGTGGGGGGTTTAGCATAGACCCCTACCAGTTTATTAATTTAAATCAAAATGGTACATGAAGGGAGGTTTGGACCTTGGTCTGACCTCCAGAATACAATAAGAAAGGGCCGAGGTTTGGACCTTGGTCTAACCTCCAGAATACAATAAAAATGTACAATTATAAAAAATTAAGAAATCTTACTAATCATCAGTGATTCAGTGAATCAGTATTCACTCTTCAGTCTTCAGTAGTGTTTGTATCATCATCATCAGAGGATGTTGTATTATGTCCACTTTTATCTTGAAGTCTTGCCTCAGCATCCAACCAATCTTTGAAACAGAGAAGCATCTCCACCGTTTCGCCCGTCATCCTACTTCTCTTTTCGTCAAGAACACGCCGACCTGTACTAAAAGCGGATTCCAATGCTACCGTGGACATCGGCACAGCTAAAATATCGCGTGCAATTGCAGACATAACAGGATATTGATTTTTAACACTCTTCCACCAAGATAATACATCTATATTCTCTATTTGATTTTCATCATATGCAGACTGAAGATCATTTCGTAAATAAAATTCTAGTTCACTACTTAAAGATGAAGAAGATGAAGATAAACTTGAAGCATGTGTGTGTTTTCTCTGTGCAATGAATGAAAAAATAGATGACGAACGAGAACTACTAGAAGAAGAAATAGAGGTTTGTACGAAAAATCTAGATCCACGAATTTTTTCATCATATAAAGCATAAATATCATAAAGAAGTTGTTTTACCTCATTTTTAGCAGGTTCAGGATCTTTAATCATATTTTCACAGTATGCATCAAGTAAAATTAGCACGCCATTCAATTTAACTCTAGGATCAAATACAGCAGCTAAATTATGCATAGGACATATCTTGTCCCAATACTCATTCCATTTAGATTCCATTAGGTCAATAATAGGCATTAAAACATCATCATATCTATGTTCTGCAAATTTTTGACTAATAATATATGCTTGTTGTAAAAATGAACATGAAGTTGGATAATAAATACCAGAAAGAACATTGGTAGCATTATAAAAACTAAGCAAAAAATCTTCCAAAATTTTTCCTTTATTCCAATCAGTTTCAGACAATGTAAAGCCTAATCCACGATCATTAATATATGCACTTAATAAGTTTTTATATGGGTATGCATCATGTATCATGCTATATGTTGAGTTCCAACGAGTAATTACATCAAGTTTAAATTTTTTAAAACGTTTACCATGATTTATACATAGTTTCTTAAATTCTTGAGGTCTTGATCTTGAAGCATGAATAAAAGAAACTGCATTTCTAATTTTACCAATCGCATCTTGAATCATGCCCATGCCAGCTTGAACAGAAAGATTTAAGATATGACATGCACATCTAATATCCAATAAATTTCCATCTAACATGGGATGCAATGAGTCTTTTAATAATGCAACAGCAGAATTATTATTAGATGCATTATCAAACGTAATAGACATAATTTTATCATTAATATTATATGAACATTCAGTTTGATAAATGACATTTGAAATTTGTTGTCCAGAATGTGGAAAATCAAAAGCATGAAAAGCAAGAATACATTTATTTAATTGCCAATCATTATCAATATAATGAGCAGTAATGGCAATAAAACAATTACTACCTACAGATGCTGACCAAATATCAGAAGTTAATGAAATTTTTACATTTAAAGTAGAAAGTGTTTCAATTAAACTTTGTCTCATTGCTAAAAAGTTAGTCATAGCTACTCTTCTAAATGTATGCCTACTAGTTCTTTTGTAAGCAGGTTGTAGGTTTAATTGAACATATTCTTCAAAATTAAAAGATTCACATAAACTAAAAGGTAATTCATCCTTAACTATCCATTTTACAAGTGCTTTTCTTTGATTTTCATGATTATATGCAAAATTACCTACAAGTAATCCCCCTTGTATATTGAGGGTACTTTGAGTTTGAGCATGAGAATCATGCATCCTATGACTCTCTTGATGTCTTTTTAAATGCCCTGTTCCCCCACTACTACTACAACTATAAAGTTTGGCACATTTTTTACATTTAGCTTTCCAGACTCCATCAACCATAACTCTATCAAATTTATTCCATACAGCACTAGTCCTCTTACGAGAAGAGGTTTGATCTTCACTCGGTTCACTAGTTCTAGAGGAACTAGGAACATGGGGTTGGGGATTAGTTTCTTCTCCCTCAGAAACAGGAGGAATGCCAAAATGACTTTCCTCAAAAGATGACATATCTAAATTGATGAATTCAAAAAATAAAAACTAACCACAAGGAGGAATTGAGTAGAGGGTCGGAGGGCAGAGGCAGAGCCGAGATTCTGAGCTTCCTCTTGTGCTCTCAACAGGAGTGACCTTCTCTTCTCAACAGGAACCTCCTCTTGTGTAGCACTTAAACACTTGCTAAATGCAAACTAAAAATTAAATTGCTAGAAGAGCACTTTAGAAGAGAGAAATAATAGTAATAGAGAAGGAGAGAATAGTTGGTTTGGTGTGGTGAGAATGAGGGAGGAAAGGGCTACTTATAGAAGCCCAAAAAAATTTTTTCCCAAAATACCCCTCAATTTAGCCGTTTTAGGAATGTTGAGAGGGGCAAATTTGGAATTTTTCTAAAATAGCCGTTGGAAACGGCTATTTTTCTCCCCCCCTCACCAGACGGGCCGTGCCAGGCACGGCCCGTCTCGTGCCATGCCCGGCCCGGCCCGCCAATAGACGGGCCTGGGGCCGGGCCGGGCTTCCGTTCTGTGCTAAACGGGCCGGGCCAAGCACGGCCCGTTTAGACCTCGGGCCCGGTGGGCTTGGGCCGGGCCGGCCCGGCACGGCCCGATGCCCAACACTAGTTAGAAAGTATTGCCGTCATATCTGGACCGAAGTAGAAGCGCAGCTTGAACGAACCGAAAGTTGGCTAGAGACGGGCTGATCAGGTTGGTTGAGGTGTTGGGCTCTAGATTTCTTTGTTGGGTGGTCTGTAAGAAGTCCACTTATCAGATGTTTTTTGGTGGAAGACCCTCTGATGCCTAAGTCAAAATAACGAGGCAACAATATGGAAGAGATTTCAGCAGAATAAGAGTTTTGTGAGAAGGGTAGTGTATTGCGCATCTCATATCCCCCAGGTTGTTCCTCTTATATAGGGGAGCCAACCTTTTCGTTACATGAGTCGACGTGACGTACAATAACACGAGACAATGGCTGATGGTACGGCCATGACATGAGGGTCAGTTTGCGTGGGCAGAGTGCGGTGCGGATCTGATGCGGGACATAGGGCTGCCATGATCACGGACTGCCAGGGTTGTCAGTTGTTGTAGGTGTCGGCCCTTGTCGATGCATACCGATTGTTCTCTGCAACTGGCGACTCCTCGATCAGAGTCAAAGTTGTTCACCTCAGTTTACATCCAAAGACAGAAAGGTCGGTCGGGTCCAAGGTTGGGGTGTCTAGTATTTTCCCCATCACTTGCCTCTCACTTTCGAGGCTAAACAATATTCTGGTTCCGACGATGGAAGTTGAGCAGTTACCTTGATCAAGGGTGAGCTCTTCGTGTGGTCCTTCACTTTGCTTATTGACTCTTATTCTCCTTTTCAGCATGCCTGTAGTCAGCAAGACAGAGCAGCTGGTCAAGAGGCTCATGAAGCATATTTCGACGCTCAAGGAGAAATGGAAAGCAGCCATGGCGTGGGCTGAGCTACTCGAGGCAAAGATCATGGCAGTCGAGGCAAAGGCCAAGTCGACTGAGGATGAGTCCAGGTCGGCGGAAGCTCGCGCCTCATCCGCGTGGACCCAGGCGGAGGCAAAGGAGGCCCACCTGTCCGCGACCAAGAAATCCTCATCTCATGAGTATGCTCTCTAAAGCATCTCTAGAGTTAGCTACTAGAGAAAATTTGAGTGAGCTGGGTCTTCTCATCTCGCGAGTATGTTTTCCTAGGCATCTCTAGGATTGGTACTAGAAAAAATCCAAGTGGGCTCGATCTTCGAGAGGTTGGTGCCTCCGTTCATCTCTGGATTGGGATCTTGGAGGTATCCCTAGAGAGCTTGGTTTAGGGAGTGTTGGGAATTGTACCCTAAGAGTCAATCGTCAACATGTTGATAAATGATTTTGTAAATGAATTGACAAATTAATAAAGTATTTTTTTGGCATTATTCATCATTTTTTTGTACATCTTCAAATGAACTCTTGTAGTATGATGAAGTCCTTAGGATTCTTTTATGATAAAGAAGGATTTATCTGTGAGTCCTTAAACCAGTTCACGACCAAATGATATACTGTTAATAGGATGACGGCATTATTGAGTTTAGGTCATTGTGTAACATATACGTTGGTTGTCCTCTTAACCAAGGAGTGTGGAGACACTGATATGTCACACAGGTGAAGTGTAGGAGTACATTTCACTGAACGTAACCAATTTCGGAACACTCTACCGTCAAGAGAAGTTCCGAGTGGATATGGGTATAAGTGTCGCTCAGATCTGAGATCACCAGATGATTAGCAAACAACTCACTGTACTTTGGTATCGGACTAGCAGAATTTCTAATTCTAGGACGGAAGTTCACTTGGTGCTGTCAAGTACTTGCAAAGTCGGTGCGTGAGTCAAGATGGAATTGACCCCTCCTGGAAACAAGAGATAATGCCTTGTGTTCAATTTAGCAAAACCTAAGCCTAGGTTATCCTTGTGAGGAGTCACAGGATTTCTAAAATTGATCACAGAATGGATGTACTAATTACAGAGTTGACAGAACTCTAAAGTCATCCTGGCATTAGGAGTCAAAGGGATAAATTATACGGTAACTATAGTCCAGGATTCCAGAATATTTGCTTCGCACATATTCGGCCTATCTGAACGTCAGGTACCATTGCTAGATGGTCATATCGATTAGCATAAGAAGTCGTTCCTATACTATCGATTTAGGTTTGAACTTATAGGGTCACACGCATATAAGTTTCCCGGTTGATCATTTTGGCTGATGGATGATTAAGAATCATTCATGGATAATTTGGCCAATTTGATTGACAAATTACCTTAAATAAATATTGCTGAAAAATAATTAATAAATTATTGGAGGATTTATTAGCAACTAGATTACTAATGAACTCAATTTGATTGAGTTATTGGACTAAGAATGAGACAAAATTAAATTGGATACAATTTGGGCTTCATTGGGGTTTGACCTAATTGGATTAGGTTCGACCTAAGAGGATTGTTCTTTAACCAGGGTTTGACCTAATCGAATTAGGTTCAATCTAAGGAGATTAGGCTTCCCTAATTGATAGGACTTGATCCAATTGGATTGGGTTTGATCCGAATCATGCGGATCTTAAAGTCTACATGAACATGTGATGGAGCATGGGACACTTGTCCTTCATCCATTGCTTGGCGCCATCCTAATTTGATTAGGATTATTAATACTTGATTAATAGCACCATGGGACAAGTGGCAACCATCTAAAAAGGGGAATCATCAGATTTGATCTTATGATTTGTTTTAATGGGTCAACTCATTCTTTCCCTTTATTGCATGACACTTTCCATGAAGGCGTCATGACACATGTCCTTTTTTATCCCTCATGCCCACTTCTTTTTTTGTTTGAATTTTGAATTCAAATTTTTGTATTGGATCTGATGGAGAATGGGGCCTCTTATGATGCCATGACATGAAGTGATGAATGGCTTTGATGAGATCAAGCCATCACACTTCATGGTGTCATGACATATGAAGAAAGTCCCACTCGCCCACAACATTGATGTTTGAATTCTGAATTCAATTTTTTTTGGTTATTTTTTTGAATTCAAAATTCCTAACTAAATGATCAGATCCTCTCCTTGATTGGGGCGTGAGATTTGGAGGAAAATCAGCAAGGGGCAACCATGCTAAATCTCTACTTAAGAGAGTCTTCATTTTCAAAATGGAGCATGAGATAGTGCATAATTGTTTTCATGGTTCACATGCCTTAAGTTCCTTTAGAGAAGAAGTTTTATGTGGTGTATCCTTGCTAATCCATCGTGGTGAAGTCTTCTTCCTCTCCTTCAGATCCTCCCTCTTCTTCCTTCCTTGATCACCAAGTGTTGGTGACCTCAAGAACGAGGAAGAAAAATTCAGCCAACAAGTTTTGCGCTTGCTAGCACTCTTGCAGGATTGCGATCCATCCGGAGCTTCGCGTGGATCACCTATAGAGACCATACACATATATAGTTGCGAGGTCGAGCATCAAATCCACAAGCTTTGATCATCATAAAGGTATAATTTTTGTCTTGAGTTAAAACCTTTATACTAGTGTTACAGTCTAGGTCCAGTTTCCCGAGATTTCATCCTCCATTGGGGCTCCTCAAGGAGTTATCTCTAAAGTCCATTCGATGGATATTCGAAGATTAATTGGATTAGAGTTTTTCATTTCAGATCTGATATTAATCATGCAATAGTTTTTTAGCATAATTGTTTAAACGATTCTAGCATGATCCTATGAGTTCTTACGGTGCTGATTTCTAGATTTGATCTTATTAGCATGCATGAATAAAAATTCGAATTTTCCGCTGCGATTTTAAAACTCTTAAAGAACTACGTTTGGCTTGATCCCCCTTTCGAAGAGATATGTAGGCAATCTGAGCAGGTTCAGCTACTTAAGAGAGTCTTCATTTTCAAAATGGAGCATGAGATAGTGCAGAATTGTTTTCATGGTTCACATGCCTTAAGTTCCTTTAGAGAAGAAGTTTTATGTGGTGTATCCTTGCTAATCCATCGTGGTGAAGTCTTCTTCCTCTCCTTCAGATCCTCCCTCTTCTTCCTTCCTTGATCACCAAGTGTTGGTGACTTCAAGAACGAGGAAGAAAAATTCAGCCAACAAGTTTTGCGCTTGCTAGCACTCTTGCAGGATTGCGATCCATCCGGAGCTTCGCGTGGATCACCTATAGAGACCATACACATATATAGTTGCGAGGTCGAGCATCAAATCCACAAGCTTTGATCATCATAAAGGTATAATTTTTGTCTTAAGTTAAAACTTTTATACTAGTGTTACAGTCTAGGTCCAGTTTCCCGAGATTTCATCCTCCATTGGGGCTCCTCAAGGAGTTATCTCTAGAGTCCATTCGATGGATATTTGAAGATTAATTGGATTAGAGTTTTTCATTTCAGATCTGATATTAATCATGCAATAGTTTTTTAGCATAATTGTTTAAACGATTCTAGCATGATCCTATGAGTTCTTACGGTGCTGATTTCTAGATTTGATCTTATTAGCATGCATGAATAAAAATTCGAATTTTCCGCTGCGATTTTAAAACTCTTAAAGAACTACGTTTGGCTTGATCCCCCTTTCGAAGAGATATGTAGACAATCTGAGCAGGTTCAGCTATATTTTAAAAAATTCTAAAATTCAGCATGCTAATCACTGCTAGAACCCTAGGACAAACTTTCAGGGAGTCCCCAAGGTGTCTCCTTTATTGGGGCTTGGGCATTCTCGGGTTGTCCCAAGTCGAATATAATTGGCACAAGTTGTCTGATCTAAAATATAAATACAACGAGAGGATTTTTATTGAAAATATTGTCGTATTCCTAAGCCCACGGGATCAGGACATTATCGAGGTCTCCCAACCTATATATTGAAGATCCTCAGTTGCCAGATTCCAAGATTCTTCAAAGGCTTGAGTCTGGTGATGAGCGCCTTGCACTTAGCTTCGCTACTCAAGGTAGAGGATTCGAACTGGGAGGCGTACTCCGCTAGGGTCGGTGAGCATAGGACCGGCTTTGCTGCCTCAGGCTCGATGACCTATCCACGTGCATAATTTATGGCGGCAATGTGGTCATCTTTCTTGAGGAGTTCGGCTATCCGAGGCACTTGGGGGTCTCAGCAATTCCGCCTACGATGGTGTTGATGATGCTTGCTGTCGGATGATTGTCGATTAGCTCTGGAGGTGGCAAACCAGAGGAGGAAGCAGATGCTTCTTGGTCATGCCGAGCATGAACATGTCGTGCATGAGCTTCAATCTTATCTCTGAGCTGGAGATACTTCTCGGTGTCATGGTTGTGATCTCGATAGAAGCGATAGTACTTCTTTTAGCCCCTTTTGGTCACTGGACCCTTCATCGGATACGGAGGGCACATGTAGCCTTGGCCCTTGTTCTCCATAAGAATTTAGGCTCTTGGGGCGGTGAGAGGAGTATACCTCTCAAATTGTTGAGGAGGGCTCCTCGGCTGCCATGGGCCCTTCTCGCGTTGAGGCGAGATACTTTGGCGCTCCCTTCGCCCCTTGTGATCCCATTTGGCCCCTTTGGGGGACTTTAATTTGCAGACTAATAACGGAAGGCCATGGCTTTCTCGACATTAGCATATTTGTCAGCTCGTGCCAATATTTCGGCGAAGTCATTGGGGAAGCACTTTTTTAGGGAGAAGAGGAAGCTCGACGAAGGGAACACCAACTTTGAGTCCAATTGTTTTTGCCTCCATATAGGCTTCCAGTGCATCTTCTAGCATTGACGACTCCGCAAGAACCTGAATGACAGCCCCGTAGGCTTGCAACAAGCTCAGAGCACCATTAGAGAGGCCCGCCAACGAAGAGAGCAATCCAAATAAGCTGAAGTCACCATTCATATTGTAATCCAAAACACTTTTAAGCAAATACCTGACCTCCCGATGCATCCTGGCGGAAGCAAATATTCCAATCAATATTGCAAATGATTCCAAAAAATGAGAGTAGCCGTACTTGTTCACTGCCCCAAAAAATTTGACTTCCGTCACAATGCTCCAATTCAAAGTAAGCACAACTATGGCAATAAAGGGGAAAAGAGTGGGGTGTTTATCACGATAAGAATTGAGACCCTTTACATTAGTGCTAGCAGCAGTATCAATTTCAACAACGGGCTTCGAATCAAACAGCTGGTCGTCCAAGAAAAGCAGAGAAGAAGACGAGGTAGAGTAAGATCGCGATCTTCCAAGAAGAGCTCGGCGCAACAATCCCAGTACAAACCTACTCATAAAAGAGGGTCTCGAAACCCTATGACTTGAACTGCCCCCAAATCGCATCGATGCCCATTAGATGAAATGAAGAATGTCCGTGAAGGAGAAAGAACCAATTTTTCTCAAGAAACTCAGATAAAATAAGAATAAATAAGCATTTTTTATTGGACTCCCACCACTTTTCACGTCAAAAAAAACCAGTTTTTCCATCAGAGGGTTTAGTAGCCCGAAGAATAAAAGCACCCATCACTAAAAGCTCAAATCGTTATCATTTGGTAGAGAAATTTAAGGTATGGGATGAAAGGAATCACCTCGAAATCCCTCTCAAGACCATTGGAAGTAAAGAATGCTGCGTACTTTTCAAGGTTGGTTTAAGCACACAACTCCGCAATTTCTTGAACTTAAAACTATTTGTGCTCAAAAGAGGAGGAGAGGGAGATGAGGACTTGGTGGTGATTTCTTTCTGTGGATCGGAAGCGGAGGCGAGGAGAGGGTTTTTTTTTTTGGGGGGGGGGGGGGGGGGGGGGGGGGGAGGGGTGGCAGCCTAAGTTAGGAATGGGTCAATGTCGGCCGAACCGGCCGCTGGAGATAAAGGCGTGATGAGCCGACATGATCTGAATGGGTCAAGCATTTGAGGATATTAACCCGTAGGCTTGCAATAATCTCAAAGCACCATTTGAGAGGCCCGCCAATGAAGAGAGCAATCCAAACAAGCCGGAGTCACCATTCATATTGTAACCCAAAACACTTTTACGCAAACACTTGACCTCTCGATACATCCTGGCGGAAGCAAATATTCCAATCAATATTGCACATCATTCTAAAGAATGAGAGTATTCGTACTTGTTCACTGCCCCAAAGAATCTAACTTCCATCACAATGCTCTAATTCAAAGTATGCACAACTATGGCATTAAAAGGGAAAAGAGTGAGATGTTTATCATGATAAGAATTGAGACCCTTTACATTAGTCCTAGCAGTAGAGTCAATTTCAACAGCGGGCTTCGAATCAAACAGCTAGTCGTCCAAGAAAAGCAGAGAAGAAGACGGGGAAGAGTAAGATCGCGTTCTTCCAAGAAGAGCTCGGCACAACAATCCGGGTACAAATCTGCTCATAGAAGAGGGTCTCAAAACCCTGTAACTCGAACTGCCCCCAAATCGCATCGATGCCCACTAGATGAAATGAAGAAAGCCCGTAACGGAGAAAGAACCAATTTTTCTCAAGAAACCTAGATAAAATAAGAATAAATAAGCTCTTTTTATTGGACTCCCACCACTTGTTCACGTCAAATAAAACCAGCTTTTTCATCAGAGGGTTTAGTATCCTGAAGAATAAAAGCACCCATCATTGAAAGCTCAAATCGTTATCGTTTGGGAGAAGAATTTAAGGTATGGGGTGAAAGAAATCACCTCGAAATCTTTCTCAAGACATCATAAGTACATAATGCTGCAGAGTTTTCAAGGTTCATTCAAGCACACAGCTCCGCTATTTCTTGAACTTAGAACTGTTTGTGCTCAAAAGAGGAGATGGAGAGAGAGATAAGCACTTGGCGGTGATTTCTTTCTGTGGATCGGAAGTGAAAGCGAGGAGAGGGTTTTGGGGGGGGGGAGGGGTGATGGCAAAATGAAGATGAGCCCAGGTTACGAATGGGTCAATGTCGGCCGAAACGGCCTATGGAGAAAGAAGTGATGAGCCAGCACAATTCAAACGGGTCAAGCATTTGAGGATATTAACCCTAAAACACGGTATATAGCTCTTGAAAAGAGAGGTTTAACCCGATGCTATTGCAAATAGATCCAACTTGGACCAAGAAAAAATTATTGCGCTTAGAATTTTTTTTAAAATTATTATGTATATATATATATAATATTTTACTAGTGTTTAGGTATGTGCAATGCACAGAAAAATAGAACTAATGTTCGAGTTAGAATTGCGATAATCATATTTTATTTTTTAAAATATATTTCAAGAAATATTGATACAAATAAAAAAATATATTTTTAAAATAACAATTAAAGTTATGAATTACCAATTTTTTTACATCACTTCATCAAGTGTGATCACCCCAAGGCCACCATGGAGCTGGCAATAGTTTCATGGAGTGTGTAATCGCTGATGAAAAAAAAATTATATAAAAAATTTAAAATAATTTCTTTTGAGAAAAAAAAAGAGAGGGTTAGCCCCACCTAGCCATCCAAGTGCATTAAGGATTCAAAGCCAACTCATTGGACACCACAACCCAATGACAATAGTTGACATCCACTTGAATTTTAAATACAATGTTTAGTTTAAAGAACTCATTATTTAAACCATTATCTTTTTCTCTAGATATAGTACATGTATCATTAACTGTGAGCATCGTAACCCCTGTAATAACCCTTACAATAGTTGTACCACCATTTATTTAGAACTTTATCCTAATTAACAGCTATGGTGATCATCCTAATTAATATCTAAATTTTATTCACCATTGCTACTCTTGGGGAAAACATTGGACACCTCAATCTCAGGCTAGATCTATCTTTTTTTATCTCAGACGTAGGCCGAAAAGAACAACCTTGACCCCAGCTAAGTAGCCGACCTACCAAAATGAGCTATCTTGGCTCCAGCTGAGGAGCCATTAGTCGAAAAGAATAATCAGCACATGTCGACAAAGATTGATAGTCCCAACAACCAATAGCTCTGGCAGCCTGCAGTCGTGGCAACGCCACAACCTGCACTTCACTAGTGCTGCCCGCCACCTACGCCTCAAATGTACTACCGATCGTTACCTGGCTATCATTACATGCCACGTTGGACCAGGTAATGACAAAATAGGCTTTCCTAAATAAAGGGGCAGCTCGGAGGACCTCAGGTACGCACGCAATATTATTCACAAAGATCACACTCTACTGAAATTCTCTTTTTTTTACACTATTGCCTCATTATTCTAACTTAGGCATCGAAGGATCCTCCGCTGGAAACTCTCTGGCAAGTGGACTTTTTGTAGGTCGCGTCTAGAGGAGTTTAACCTCCTACACTTCGGTCAACCTGCTCAGCTCGTCTCCAGCCGATCTTAGAGTTGTCCGAGATGCACTCCGACCTCAGCACGAATTCGATGGCAACAAATTGGCGCCAAAGAAAGGGCACCAGCCTCTAGCAACATCGATATCCATCGATGGGAGAGACAATCAGCATGAAGTCACGAGGAGCCCACGGTGCATTACATGCTTCGCAACACTACGTTCTGACCTCCCAAAAGTAGTTGTAGAGCTCAGACATTGACCTCGGTAGAATTCGAGCAAAGAGAGTGTGGGGGCGATGACATGTACTCGGACAAAAGGCAAACAACAAGGACAAAACAAAGTCAGGTACTTTGGAAATTTTTCATTTTCATTAATGTTATGAATCTTTACACTGACCTCAGCAAAGGCCAAACAGAAGGAGAGTACATCAAGCTCGGCTAATCCGAGCAAAGAAGCAAAAATGGTGTGGTAAGAGACCTCATCCTTTGCCCTCGCCCCCACCGGCACCTTCACCATGGCCGACGTCGCCACCTTCGCCGTTAATAGGATTGTTGCCCTCACCGCCCCTGCCTTCACCGATGTCGTCATCATTGTCATCATTATCAAGATCGAACAAGTCAATCCCTCCGAAGAGCTGCTGAGCCCAAGCTCGACATTCTTCCAATCCCTTCCTCAACTTTTGCCTCGATATGGAGGACTTGCTCCCTGGCATCGGCAGCCCGCCACTCGGCCTCGTTGGCTCTCTTCTCGGACTAAGTTAGCCTTGCAGAAAGCTCTATCACCTTCGAATCGGCGACTTTGAGGGCCTCCATGGCTGCACATAGTTGGGCTCCCTTCATTTTCGCCTGGATCTGCATGGCCGAGACATGAGCTTCCGCTGACCTGATCTCATCCTCAACCGACTTGGCCTTCACCTCGACCACCTCGGCTCGCTCTTCAGCAGCTTTCCATTTACCTTAGGCACCGAGGAATGCCTTTAAGAACCTCACGTGGTAATTTGCAAGTCAGAGACCTACTCTAATGATCGTGGTGAAAACCTCGTCAAAGAACTCGGTGGCACTAACAGAGCGCATAGCCTCCAGGTCGGCCAAAAGCCGCATGGCCTCGACCAACTCCATCACTACCACGGGGTTCGTCAGAGCCAAGTCCGACCCTCGAACAGATCAGCGTGGGGGGTAAACCATGGAAGCATGGCTCAGAGCGGAAGGGTGCTCCTGGCAGATGGATGAGCTCGGATCGGACCAAGCCATGCCACGGACCTTGGGGGTTGAAGCCTCAGTGGCGACTGCGGAGGCAGCCTCGGCAAGAACGGACGAAGAAGACTCCCCCTTCGGCCTTCGAGGGACCCTGACTTCGGCGGTAGTAGCCGAAGAAGACTCCCCCCTCGGCATTTTCCTCTGGGGGACCCTAACCTCGATGAGAGCGGCCGAAGATGACTCCTCCCTCGGCCTTTCCTCTTGGGGAATTCTAACCTCGGCAGCACGACCGACTTTATCTTCATTTTTCTCCTCTAACGAATCAGCACGAGGTCGGTCTTCATGGCAGCGAGAACTGCAAGACCAGAGACAAGGTCAAAAAGGAATGCAACAAGGTGGAAAGATAGAGGAAGAGTTTAGGTGGAGCTTACCCGAAGGGTTGGCCGGACTCAAACTGACGTTAATTAGTCTTCTCAACAGCTCCTCCAGGGTGCGAATCTCAGATCGAGATTCCAGAAAAATGTCCAAGGCCTTTGATCATCACTGAACAACCTCGGGGTCAGGTCGGTTCGAGGTGCCCTCCACACGGTCTTAAACTCCCATAGCTACTCGGAGTTAACAAAGAATAACCTCCCTTTCCATCCGTGAATGGAAGAGGGAGTACCTCGGATCAGTTGGCGATCTTTTTGAGGAGAAAAGGGCTACCAGCTACTGTCTTAAGGATACTTCCTCGGAGTGAAGCATCCCTGAAGAGAAAAGTCGAGGCTTGGATACCCCAGAGAAAACAAAGAGAGAGGAAGCCAACCGGAACCTGCCAGAAATTCAAAATCAATTGGATCGAGACAAGGCTATAGGCCCTTATCAGCTTAAAAAAAAGGGTGGACAAGTAGCCTCAACCCGGCCTGCAAAGTCTCCTCATATAGGCCGAGACGAGAAGGATGGGATTGGATAACCTAATCACTAGGACCAGCGAGCTCAAATATGAACTCAGGAGGAACAAAATGATGGCTTGGATAAGGTCCATCTCCGCTTGCCGATTGGACCCCAGACTCAGCTGAAGGTGATGGCTACCGAGTCTGGTGACAATAGTCCGGCAACCAACTCCCCTCCGAGGCGTTAACCTCACGGTCACTCATGGTGGAGAAAATAAAAAAAATAAAGAAAAATACAAAGAAGAGGATAAGGCAGCGAGGGAGAATACAAGAAGAAGGGCCAAGCAGCCAATGAGAGAAGAAGACTCACCGGAAATAAAGAAGCACAAAAAATGTCAGTGTCGAAGGAATGAAAGACTTCAATGGAGCACCACCCAGAAGCCTGAGTACTAGAGCACTTGGGCGAAGGAGCAAGCGAGGTGAGAAGTGGAGGTTGAAGGTTGGGAACGCCCTTATATAGAGTTGCGAACGACCTGGACCAAAGCACCGATTTGGCTACTCAACATATCACGCCATATGTCGGCTTGAGGCATCGCACAAGCGATCCGCTAGATTGTTACTTTAATGATGCCTCGAGACAACCTAAATGCGACGACGCTTCAGAAAGACTAAACGCACATTTAATGCCCCCGATAAGAGTGCTGCCCTTGCTCGAGGTGACGACATGACTTTTGTCATCCAAACTAAGATGCAGCTCAGCCTCAGAAGTCGGGAGGCAAGTGTTGGAGAAAATATTAGACACCTCGACCTCAGGCCAGACCTATCCCTTTTACCTCAAACATAAGCCGAGGAGAGCAACTTCGGCTCCAGCCGAGCAGCTGACCAACCAAAGTGAGCTACCTCGACCCCAGTCGAGGAATCGATCAGCCAAAGAGCCATCAGCCAAAGAGAACAATCAGCATATGTTGACAAGGACTAGCAGTGCCAACAATCGACAGCTTTGGCAACCAGCATTGCCCACCGCCCATGCGGACTGTCATCCACATCTCGACCATACTACCAGCCATTATCTGTCCATTATTGCACACTGTGTCAGGCTAGGTAATGACAAAAAGGGCTCCACTATATAAAGGAGCAACTCGGGGGCCTCAAGTACGCATACAATATTACTCACAGAGACCATCTGCTGAAATTTTTTTTCTTCTACGTTGTTGCCTTGTTATTCTGACTTAGGTATTGGAGGTCCCCGCCGGAAACTCTCTGGCAAGCGGACTTTTTGCAGGCCATGTTCGGAAGAGATCCACCCCCTGCACCTCGACCAACCTGCTCAGCTCATCTCCAGTTGACCTAAGGATCGTTTAGGTGCACTCCAACCTCAGCTCAAATTCGGCAGCAACAATTGCTATAACTATAACCAGTATAATTACCAGAACCACTACGAAGTCACAGCGTCGTTGCCACTAATGCTGCTGTCACCGCTTGTTTTATAATATTTTGTTTTCAAGATAAAATAATTATAACTACACAAAATTCTCTCTTTTTTTAAATTTTAAAATATTAGAATATGGAATTAAAAATTAATAATGATGCACATCCTAATATGCTTAGAAATTGATTTTTTTTTCAATATGGTTATAAAAGATTATTTTAAAATAAACAAATTTTTTAGTCAAATTACATCTAAAAATTTTCACTTGTTTTTTATTCTTAAAGTATTAAATTTAGTATCCAACCATAGATTTGAAAGACCAGTCTAACAAAACCGAGAGCGAAGATCGGGTAACCAAATGATATTAGCATATCATCAACTCTCGGTAGCTAGAAAAGAGGAAACTCAATGACCGATGACCAATCTGGGTTCACATTTGACATAGAACATGACCCACTATGGTTACATTTAACCAAAGCATGGCATTGAAGCCTATCCAAGTTACAACACCGCAATCAAACAATTAAAAGCACTTGTGGGCGGAGAATGCTAACATCTCACACCAAGAGTTTTTTGCTTTCTTCATTTCAATAAGCTACACCTTGATTTTTGTTTTTTTCTTTGATATTGATATTATATGGATCCTCTCCAGTAGGTCTAATCCACGATCTTCACCATCCATGTACCGCATGGCAGTCCATGATCACATGCCACATCGGATCATGCACACTGTCAGATCTGATCACGCCTATGATGTGGATGGTTAAACTTATGCTTTTGCAAAGGACATGTGTACCCTACCTGGGGAGACGAGAAATGCTGCAAATTGGTTGGGTTGACCTGTGGCCAACCTAGTCCCGATCTTATTAAACTTAATCCAATCTGTATTTGAAAATCCATAGATTGTGTCAAGTTCAAAAAATTAGACCTAATGTTAAGTCACGAACAAATCAGGTCTTATGTTTTTCATCCTGGCCCAAGTCAACCTGTATATGAATCTAATTTTGCTCAACAAAAATAGGCCCAATCGGACCTGAACTCGATCAGCCTAACTCAAAAATCTGAATCATATAAAACTCTGTCCTTCACTCTAAATATATTTTCTATTTCATTGAATGAGCTCTCAGTTAAATTAATTTCTCTTTTTTCATCTCAACAACCATATCTCCTCTTATCTAGTTCCACTTTGTTATATATAAAATTTTATTTTATTATTTATTTTGGTGGATTTTTATTCCTAATACCCTCATATGTGTGTGTGTGTGTCTATATATATATATATATATATATATATATATATATATATATATATATATATGCATATGTATATTAAAAATTGTAGTCTGTAAAACTAAGAATGATCAATTACTAGGATGGAATAAAAATGTTTTGAATGAAAATTCAAGTTTAAGTTGGCTCTTTTTAGTTTTATTGAATTTTTTAGTAAGTTTATATTTAATCATCAATTATTATTTTTAACTATGAAAGAATAGCTAGTATTTGACTTTAATTGCAAAGCCAACCCAACTTCCAATATTTTGGGTTGGGATTGACTTATACTTGACTCCAATCCAACTGAAATAACCTAGTGTGTCCAAGATCCTTTCTATGGACCCTATCGGACCTAACTCGATCAGCTAATGGGTCGAGATTCAGATCCAAAATCATGACCCAAATGTGAAAATGAGTCGAGTCAGGATTAAGCATGACTGGTTCGACCCGACCCAAATGAGGCTTTTTGGCGACTGTGGAAAGCTGGGAATTAGACATATGTTTATGGATTTTAGGTTATAGGCCCACTTTTGGCTAGAAGGCTTGGGCCATGGCCGATGATATCAAGGCTCACCAAGCCAACCAACATGTATGGCAATCCTCTAACTAGGTTAATGAGAGAGAGACCGAGTTGTACCTTTCACACAAAAGGGTTCACCTTCCTTTGTATGAATCTACTGTTGGATCATCCACCACACAAACCTCAAAGTGCTCCGAACTCCGTCGTAGAACTAATTATGGGCCGGACCTCGGGTCTAAACTATATTCATTTTTAGTTGGACTTCGGGTCAGGTTTATTTAAAATTTAATATTTTCTATGCCCAAGTCCAACTCATGATCGACGCTACTTCGTCATTTATCTATCTATGCAGGTCTCAAAACGAGAAGCTGATGATCAGTTGGACTCACATAAAGGAAGTTGAATCCTTCTTTCATACAAAAGATACAACCCTGTCCCAATGAGAGCTGGAGTGTTTGGATGCGACTCCATAAGGTTACTCATCATCATCAAGGATGCATCATTAAGGCTGCCCATTATGGAACCAACACTACCTGCTTGCAACAGAAGCATGGACCAGGAGAGAGACTTTGATCATTGCTACAAACAAGGGGTTTGATCATTCAATTGTGGAAAGCAACTGCCGACATCTAATTAGAATTGGGTGGGCTTTGCTAGGTTGAGGAAAAGTTCTAATCGAACTTAACCTCTAAACCGCCCAATCCTAACCCAACTCAACCCAGTTCTGAGTTGGAATTTCTCCAACCCAACCCAACCCAATCCACCTCTTCTTAAATTAAATCTTGGTTGGGTCAGTTAACCGAGTTAGGTTAGGCTAGTCAGATTAAGCTGAGTTGTGCCAAATGGAAAAGTTTGGGATATTTTTGTGAGATTAATATTTATTGAACCGAGGTCTCCATCACACATAAATTTCAATAGTACATTTATATATTTTCCTAGACACACTTAATACATAATTTAACAGAATAAACCTTATAATTATATAGCATATAACTAATTCATAAGAAACATAAATATAAATAATGAATATAAATCGGGTTTAGTCGGTTGGGTTGGGTTGGGTTTCGGTTCAAGTTGGGTGAAAGGTCAATCGTAAACCAAACTTACGTAAGATTGAGTTCGTATTTTAAACCCAAGCCCAACATAAATTTCTAAAACCTCAAGGGTGTGTTTGGTAGGTAGTATAACTATGAAGGAAAAGGTTTGGGATATTTTTTTATTGAATTAATATTTGTTAAATTGAGGTATCAATCATTCATTAATTTCAATAGTACATTTATACATTTTTCTAAACAAACTTATACATAATTTAACAAAATGAAAGATATAATTATATAAAATATATGTAATCCATATGCAACATAATTCTAAATTATTTATTTTATCATTTAGTTATTAATCATGAAGCAGATTAATGCCACATTATTTACTGCATCAACATACCCGGAATGGAATGGTTAGCAAAGTCCCTACACCGAAGAAAGATGGAAAAGTAAGAATGTGCTACAATTAGATCGATGTCCCGCTGCTGCACATCGATGTTCTCATAGATCACGCTGCAGGCCATGAGATGCTCTTCATGTTGGATGATTTTTCGGGCTACAATTAGATCAAGATAGCAGAAAAGGGTAGAGAAAAGATAGTGTTCGTCACACCTTGGGGAACATATTTTGAGTCAGAATGGGTTCTGGTTGGGTTAGATTCAGGTTTGAGTTGGGTCGAAGGTCAGCTATAAACCAACCCTAATTGAGGCCGGATTCGTATTTTGAATCCAAACCCAACCCAAAATTATAAAACTTCAAGGATGTGTTTAGCAGGCAATTTATCCACAGAATAAGGATTTTATTCTATGGTTATGCCGTCGAACACCAAATTTTGATATGAGAAATTGGCTGATACCTCGATAGGGGATAAACCCCTAGCAGACGACATAACCCTATTCCATAGGATTGGTGAATAAGTATTTTGCAGTGCTAGAAGGCCTTCTCATTCAGCTTTATTAACAAATAGCCCCTTCATCTTCCCCCTTTCCCAATTCCCTCCCTCTTGCTACGCACCATTGCTGCTCCCTTGGAAGTCAGTTTAATCATCTACCTTCGAACACGGAGGTCAGTTTGGTCATACATCGTGACATGTCAAGCCGGCGAGGAAGCAGGAGATCGATTCAATTAAGATGATACTATATTTAGATGTACTATAAATAATGATTTTTGGTATTTCATTATAGTTGTATATGAGTGATCTTGTTCATCCTTTTTTTTTGTAGGGCTGAGAGATTAGTCACTTAACGAAGACATTTTATTTATCGCAAGCCATCGATTATGTGTATGTAGGTCATAAATTGCATACATGTATTATGTCAAGTGGCATATAACAATTTTCCCCAGAGATGTTTCATCGTTGCAAGCTGTTAGTTATATACATATGGGTCGAGAATTATATTTGCATTAGAGCATGCGAGTCATCAATTATGTGAATGTAATGTGTAATATTATGGAAATCAAACCTTCTTCTATCTTATTTTAACATAGATTTCTTTTATGTACATGTCCAAACTATGGAATAAATGCTCTTCCTTCGAACTTATTTAGATAACTTTCCCTTATTCCTTTGAAATCTATTTTGTAGCCAAAAGCACCCGACTCAACCCTACCCAATGAGCAGGTTGGGCGGATGAGTTCAAGTTGAGCGCAACCTAAGTTGCCGAGCTCATCCCAAGTTACACCCCTAGCTCTAAGGGCTCATTTGGTTCGTGGAAAAAGAAGAGGGGAAAGTGTGGTCAACATAAATGTAAAAATGATGCCTCTTATTTGGTTAGAGTTTTCAAAGGAGAGAAAAGGAAAAGTTGTATTTCCGTGGGAATATGATTTCCACGTTTCATGAAAAAATCTCTCATGAGAAACATAGAAAAATTACTTTTCCGTGAGCCAAGAATCGAAATATTTTTATTTTTTTCCAAAAAGGCTATTCAGCTATCCTTATTTGATCTAAAGCATTAAAGACCTAATTTTTATTAAGGGTATAATAGAAATTACATATAACTTTTTTAGAAAAGTGGATGGTCAACCAAATATAAGCACTCTGTAAATCTGTCATTTTTTCATGCTCAACCAAATATGCCAAAAGTATTTTCTCAGGCATCCTCTTTTCAGGAATCTGCTTCTTAGGAATCATATTCCTATGAAGAAAAATGCTTCCCGTGAACCAAACCAGCCCTCATAATTACTTCGAACTCCCAAGTTGAACGCCTGGCCCATGCCAGCATCTCACCACAACTTCTGCTTTATGCTTTTGTCTGCAAGATGAGCTCCCTAATATGTTTTTCTTTTTTATTTTTGAAGATTAGAAGGGTTAATCCCCATATTTCTACCCTATAGCCCCCCCAACATGGAGGGCTAACTTCAACCATAGTCAAACCCTCACCTATAGCAGTTGATTGCATCAATCTTCGCTCCTCGACGAAGTGTTGCTGCTTAATATCCGGTCTGCCTGCATGATCTCACCATATGAGAGGATTTTAGTGAAGCCAATATTTGATGTTCGTGTTGGCTACTGAGATACCTAATCGCTCCAAGGGACAAAATTTGCTATTGGTTTGATCTCTCTAGGGCAAGGATATATCTAGCCCAGAGGTTTGAAAATGCCAAGAGGTGCAGGAAATTTATAAATACAAAGTGAAAATTAAAGGTGAAGAACTAATCACAGAAATACTAACCAAGGGGAATTATAGGGAAGGAAATGTTTTAAATCATCTCACCTTTCCCTAATACCAGGAAATAAAAGATAGGACTAGGTTAATTATGAGTCACATATGCTAGAAAATAAAAAAAATGTTGAATTAAAGTTGAAAGAGAAGAGACTAAAAACCTTCCTAGGTTGAATCTCTCCTACGAGGCCTGTCGAGTCCTCTGCACCCTCTAGGAGCCCCAAAAGATTTGAAATCATAGCCTCCTTCAATACATTGGAGTTCTAGTCTCTCAAAAGTGTTATTGCAAAGACATAGAGCTCCTACATTAAGACTTCTGATGATCTCTAATGGTTTCTAGTCCTCGGGGCATGAGGCACTGCCCAAATGGGCCGGTGAATCTATGAATCTAGTAGGAAATCCAGCCTAACTTTGCTAATTACCCAAACAAATCCTTAGGGAATGATAGGTGTTAGGTGCGGCCTGAGGATGCAGATTACCTCACTAGTTCTGGTTTTCACAAGAACAACAAGAACCAAAGCAAAAATGATACCTACCCTAGATCTTTAAAGAAGAAAAAAATAATTCTTTAGATCGTCTCCCTCAATTGGCTCTTCCTATTTCTCAACTGTTGGTGATAGGGCATTTAGGAGGAGTTTGGGGCATCAAGGAGCATGGAAAGGGAGGGGGAGCGAGAGAGCAATATGCTTGAGGCGGAAACTAGAGGAGGAGACCAGGAGCCAAAGAACACGAAGGTCTCTAGCGACAGGTGGTGGAGGTCGTTCTTCTGAGTAGTTTAATTTCATCTCTACACTCTAGCAATAGTAGAAGGACCAAGTGTTTGAAGAAGCATCTTCGCTCCCTGATTCTATGAGCATTGACCCGGTCTATCCAAAGCCTAGACTTCAACTTAGGTAGGGAGGAGTTGGTATAGGTCAAAATTCCCTTGAGCTAGGGAATAGCTACTTGGAAAAAAAAGAAGGCTAGACCACATCCAGACCAACAATTATAATTTGAAGGGCAATAAACCAAAAGAGGTGTAGACCGATACAATAAGGATGCAAGCCGATATACTAAAAGTGCGGGTTGATACAACAAAGGTGCAAACCGAGTAACTGCGGCATAAATTGAGGACTTTTATGAAGCAGAAGCCAAGTATTGCCTAACCAGAAAGTTAGTGCTATTCAAAATATGGGAGTAATGAAAGGGAGGTGATTGGCATGCATTATAGTCCATGTAATACACAAGAAGAGTAGTCGACCTAGCTATTATCTTGATTAGCTCATTAGATTGCCATCTCTCCAACTATCTCTCAGTTTTGTTGGCCCAAGCCCTTATTGGTTGAGGAGAAACTGATTCAAATCAAAGTCATTGATGTTTAAGTAGAATCCAGGGATGATCAATAACTTCATCGTTTATGACCATCGATGCGATGCATGCCATCCTATTTTTCGCTGAATGATGGAACTTTGCTTTTTTTTTTTTTCCTTTGAAGATTGACAAATCAAATGACATTCTTTTATAATTTTTTTGCAATTCTATATGGTAAATATCTTTCTTCCACAACTGCTTGGAGTAAGAAAGAAGGGAGCCACCTTACTTATTTCTAATGATACCACTAATGCTAGAAAGAAAGAGATTTTTTTCTCTATCCTGTCCTCTCACTAATGATACCATTAATGATACCAAGGGGAAGATTGTGTCCTTTTCCTTTAGTAGCTCTTTGCGTTTCCCAAAGATAGCGATATAAAACTTTTTTTTTTTTTTTGATGTTTCCGAATGTGTTCAAATATCGTTGCAGTGACTGCCAATAGTGATACAAACTAACATGAGCTCTGATTAAAATCAGGACACCAACCTTCAGGTCAAAAACAGATTGACTATGATGATCAAACTCATGTAGTTCTTATCAAGGGCATAAGGGATTTTGAGCTTGATCAAGCATGCATCTCATGAAGTTTGGCTTGAAATTATTTTTCAGCATTTGATATGAATTTTAGTTCATTTATTATTTATTTGAATCTAATTTGAGCTTAAGTCTGAACCAAGCAAAACTAATGCCCAATTATTTGAACCAGCCTATTTCAATCAGCTCGATAACCTTAAATTGAACTGAAACCAGCTCGAGCTCTTATCAAGTTTTGTTGAAGCTTGAACTAATGCCCAGTTGATTCAAGCAATTCCAAGGAACTTGATTTTATGAAAAAAATTATCAAACTGCCAAAATAGGTCCACTATATATATTTCTTGTACTATATAACAAACATAATTTCAACTGAGCCTGATCAAACTGGATTTATTTGTCGCCCTGCTTGAAATTAATTTCAAGCCTATAAATCGGGTTTAAGCATAAAAGCTCAATTCAATTACATTAGAACTCAGCCATCTTCAAGTTATTTTGAGCAGAGCTCAAGCTGCTCATATTGATCTACAACCAAGTCCTCATCCATTGTAGATTTGAACATAAAATTCTTAGCCCAAACTTGACCTTAATACAGATCATGCCATGTGTCGTTCCCAATAAATTTGAGCAGATGTCACTACATATCCCAAAGTGCCATCACGCAGTTGATCCTGATACTTTAAGACCAATATTTAACTTAGTTTGGCTTGAAAATATTTAATTTATTTATGAAACCAGGGCTAAAGTGAGAATGTTGAAATGGACATATGCTAGTACAAAAAAAGATAGAATAAAAAAAATAAAGTCACTCATGAAAAGGTAGAGACAGCATCAATTAAGGACCAATTGAAAGAAGGATGACTCCGACAGTTTGGGCATGTACAACATATAAAAAGAAATGCATCCCAAAGAAGTGATTTGATACATGTAGAAGAAAAAAAGGGATTAGAGTAGACTGAAAATCATGTAGAATAAAGTAGTAAGAAAGGACTAAATATTGGTCCATCTTTCAGAAAGTGTGGCTCTAAATAGAGCATAATGGAGGAAAACGATTCATGTAGCCGACCCCAAGTAGTTTGAGATCAAGACTTAGTTGAGTTGAATTGCATCTAGATCCCATGGCCAACCTGTTGATTCTAATTTTGTTCATGAGACTGAACTTGGAGTGGGTTGGGCTAGCATGAAAACCAAGTTTAAATGACTAATTTGCACTAGCAACAGTGCAGAATGAAACTCAGGAAAATACTACTTCAAGGACCTACCATGCAACATTAAGATATATTTAGTAGGAACTATTATGTTTAACTAAGATCAGGGTCACCTTTAAGTAGAAAAGACAATGATCACCTAATTATTGTGGACAAGTTGCCTAACCATGGTGTTGCCTTTGCTTTTTTGTACCCTTTTTTCCCCTCTGAAAAGCCCTTCCATGCTTATATAACAATCAACAAGGTTCGCCGTACCGGTACCGAACCCTGTACCGGTGCCGCATTAGTATAGGCGTACCGAGTGTCGGTACGGTACTGTACGCTCGGTACCGACCGTACCGACATTGGTGTACCGATACCGGTACCCATCGGTACGGGTACGGTACGCTCGGTACCGACCGGTACCGACCGGTACAGCGAACCTTGACAATCAACATGTTTCCCACCCAATAAATAACTTCCCAGGAAAAGCACCAGCCAAATCGATTCAAAAATTTAGTTTCCACACAAATGATGGAAACAAGAATGCCCAGAAGTTACTCGCTTTTGGCATCTTGTTTCCCTTTTCCGTCTAGCAAATATTCTTAAAAATCACTTCCTGTTTCCTGCTTTCATTTTGCTTGGTACAACTGAGTCTCTCAATCAAAACTCTTCCATGAAGGTCCTGCAAAACGAAGTTTAGGCTCCTGAACGCTTGCTGCACGAGCATCTTTCAGCAAGTCGCATGGGATGGTTGGATCTGTTTGACCCAGACTTAACCTAATATGTGTGCAACTAGGTGCGAGTGGATCCAATAATATTTTGGCCTTTTGGGTCTGCTTTACCAGGCTTAACCTAATAAGGATCTGGAAGTACTACTTGGATGCATGTTTGACCCAAATGGATACAACAATGCTAGAGAATTATATTTGATCTACATTGGGTCCACTCAAAGACTCTGCAGATTAAGGACTGCATAAACAATTACTAAATGAAATCCTATAGAAATATTAAAATTATCATTCGTTACAAATATTATACACCTAACATATCAAGTCCATGGACTCTAAGCAATAGCAGGGCTTCTCCTAGAGAGTGCTCTGAACAGAGTTCAATCTGTCTTTGTCCTTCCTCTTCCTTCATTCTTCAAAATCTTTGATTGGTCGCATCATTTTGTATCAAAGGCAACTACCTGAACTTTTGTTTATAAGATCACAACATTCTAAAGACCAGTCATAGCACAATAAAAGGATCATTGCAACTTCCGATCAGATGATGGAAATTAAAATCTATAACGGAAATTAAAATCTATACTATGCTTGGCGACCTGAAGAAAGACACTTGACCAGTCAGAGAACATCTGCTCAGAAAAATAACAGAAAATGTCAAGAAGATGATCATCCATAATTGAGTACAAGGATTGATGGTTTCTCAATTCATATTTCTCTTTAGGCCAACCACTTCCATCTCATACTGCTTGTCCATTTGGTAAGATGCTATAAGAAAGCAATGTTGAAAGGGCAAAGGCATTATTCCTTGTGCCTTCTACATAGCTTCTTCAAGGAAACCCATAGCAAAATATACAGAACAAGAGTCGGCCTACCCATGAGACGGATGGTAGAATAAAAATCTTAATTTTCAGTGCTTATTCTCACAACTCTGTGGTTGAATATCTTCTCTCTTCAACAGCAACAAAGATTATAACATGTATCCTTATGAGCAATCACCTATACGTTTCTAGCCATGCTCAATTGTCCTATAAATTACCTAAAACCTCCAACATGCCAAAGCTTGATTACAAGGGAAGGATCAAGAGAAAGCCCTTTTAGAATTCAATTTCTGTCAGGCTAATCAAAATATGCCTATTATGTATTCTCTATGTTCCACATGTCCGATATTGACTTGTATTGACATGATTCTGGTGCTCATTGCAAACATAATTTTGGCTCTAAGAATCTTCCAGTTGTTTCAATCACAGAACCAAAATCTAGAAATATAATGCATTGGACATCTTTACAAACACTGAATTTAGCTTCAAATTACCTTTTCTAACTGATCAAAGGCTAAAGAAATGTTAATGGAAGTTACAAAATCAACACAAAACATGATATTAAGATCATATCAATAATAAATCATGAATACCAAATTATAGCCATGCGAAGCAGAATAAATCAATGTAATTATACACAAAATCAAAAATTAGCAAGCATGCCTAATTGAAGGAATGAACCTCAAAAGAATGATTTTTAGAGACACATGATGAAAGCCTTGAAAAGGTCCATGGGGAACATGTATAGGTGAGAGGATGTCCCCAAATATTACCCACAATATTCAGAATATGTTGTTAAAATATCACATCTATTTCTCATACAGATAAAAACATATGACATCTTATAAAGTTTTCCCTAAGAAATTGGCAATGACTTCATTTAGACTGTGTCGTTCATCATTATCCAAATGGATCAGTCTCTGACTGAAACTTCAAACTTCAATATTTTTATTTCTCTTTCGTGTGAATAGACCACTCATCAAACTTCTGTATTAAAACTTTCAGTTGCAAATTATAACAATCTTGATCATTTTTTGCCTCATAACATTTCAAAAGTATATGAGTTGGAATTCAACTATCATTTAAAAGTTACAAGAGAACAAGGATAATGTTTTTCAAAATGCTGCAACATAAGACTTCAAAAGTGGGCACTATTTCAGTTAGCTCGTCCCTCTAGCCCTTTCAAAAGAATAGTTTCAAAAACCTTTTGGAGAACTTGCTTTTTCCTTTTGCCAGATATTAAATCAAGCGCCGAACATGAAATGTGGAGTGTTGACCATTGCTATATTTCTTTGAATGAGTTTTGGTAACATAATTCATGAATTCAGTCCCTTTCAAAATTTTCCTATGAGAGACCAATTTTTAATACTTTGATCAATTCACTTTGTATAAGATATAAGAGTGGATTCCTTGTCAAAAATGCTAATATTTCATGTAAGCGAGAAAACAAAAGTCCCCGTCAGCACAAAGTATGAGAACAGCAATGACAAAATGCAAATCTTTGCCACCCAAAATGGTAAAGAATGCATACCCTCCTACATCATTCTATGATGTGCTAAAGCCATATGTATGACAAGATATTTTTCAACAACAGCTTCTACTATGGGAAATTGGAGATCTTCATGTGAAGTTTGAGTGGCCACCTTAATGTTTCTGTTTTCATCTTTTTTCTCCTTTCTCTTTCTTGATTGCAGGACAAAGAATTGCACAAAATATGTTTTACTAAGGAAAAGAACTAGACTGAGTATCCATTGACTTATCAGCAAGTGCATATGATTTTCACTAAGCATTTCAAAGACAAAATAAAATAAGTGAAAGAGCACAGTGAACCTAAGTACCTGTGATGAAACCTTGAGTAATATGCTATGACTGCCAGGACAAGTTTACGTCCTTGGTTCTTGAGGCAAAAATGAAGATACGGTCCACACTCGACAGCCTCTCTATGTCCATATGTACCCAAATGGCTGTTATCGTCTCAACACTGTAGGAAAATCCAAGTCTATCTGATCTCATGCCCACCATGTCAGTGGGAATCTTAGCAAAATTTACTTTCCTTGAACATTCATAAATCCATCCATGACAAGATTTAGCCTCTACGAGAGTTTTCATCATCATCATCATCATCATCATAGCAAGAGAGTGAAAATAATCATCTCTGGTCAAAATTGCTGCTCTGAAAAGTGAAGATCAGATATGCTGCTCCTGGTTTACATCACCACCTAGAATTCTAATTCGCATCCATATCATCATCCAAATCCACACACTGTGCATTAAGACTGCAGACAATAGACTCAGGATAACGAACCTTGACTGCATCATGGCCAAAACGATTGCTTAAAAGGCCAATCTCTGTCTCCTCATTGTCACTGTCAATGCTGTTTGGAGTCATTCTGTTCTGGTAACTCCTACGTCCAAGAAGAAACACATTGAAATAATAGCTCACTAGATTTTTCCTCCCCTTAAATGGAAAACATCGATAAAGCTGGTCCCAAAAATTCTTTGCCAGACACAGTGGATTCAGGCGCACAATGTCTTTGAACTTCCTTTCCTCTTCCTCTGTCCATGAAAGTGAAACTTCCTCACCCATGCGATTGAATCTCCAAGCATAGAAAACTGGACCCAACTCACATTTCAATTGGAGTCTTTTCTCTGCCACGTGAAATCTGACGCACTCTACAGAACCTGGACGTTCACAAAGACAAGTATCTTTCCTTCCTTCTCCAATAGGATTTTGGCTGAATGACAACCTCCTCTCTTGATTTTCTGGAGGCCAGATCCGTGTCCCCAACCATTTCAAGGTCTCAGGATCACAAGAAGTTTCATAAGGCTTGCCAGTCCAATCTGGCACATTTGCTTGAAAGGACGGGTCTACAGGGACCCGCTGCTTCTGTAGTCGGTCTATGGATAGCAAGTCAGCTATTGCGTCAAGCATCAAGCTGGGATTTCGAAGTCTTCGTTTGATATCATTATTCTCCCCTCCTACAGCCACAAAACCCTTCTCATCCATGTCATCGTCAGGATTTGTGGATGTGTCAGAAGAAAAGCCTGGAGTATATTGCTTGTTTACAGCTTGAAGCCTCTGGCTGCAGTTTATTTTCTCTCTGCTCTGGGAATTGTCATCAATAGAATCCTCATAAAAGGAAGGATGTACCTTCTGCCCTTTCTGCAAGACCAAATTGGAATTTACATAAATGAGCATTAAGCATTTTTAGAAGAAACCCTGTAAGAGAATTATTAATAAAAAACTAAAAGCAAATTGCAATATCTTTAATGGAAGAATACTATGCTCAAATATGTAACTATTAGAATAATCTAAACAGAGCCAATTCCTCTCATATTTTGGCACTGTGTGTTTCTCCCCGTGTTTACATCAGTCTGCATCTACAGTACAGCAAGGATACTAGAGCACATATTTTTTATAAGCTTTAAGGCAGATATGCTTTCATGATTTGTTAACATAGATTAACTCTGCAATCAATCATTACAAAAGAAAGATTAACCTAAAAGAGGTTAATAAAAGCTTATAGAACCACCAGTAGTTGGGCACTCATAAAAAATTTAACCAAATAGCAGCTGCCAAGGTAGCTGACTTAAGTTACAAAAAAATTAGTAGGACAACATGTCCACCAACAGCAGAATTTGAAGTTTTAGTCAAGGTTTATGGTTTATAACTTTGGCATGTATCAGATAACATCAGACGGTACATAACATTTTCTGCCCTCATGTGTGGTTTGAGATCTTTTAGCATCTTGATTTGAACTGTATTAATATACATAAGCAGTAACTTTATGTTGTCTTACAAGATACTGTGATACTTGGTGGAACAGATACTGTGATACTTGGTATTACAGTTTAATTAAGTATGTTATGCCAAAGCTGTAAAGGCCACCCTAGAAGAATTATTCCAACCAAACTTTCCCTAAAACCCCTTGGTGCAAAACTCCGTGATGACCACAGTAGGATATTAGGAGTATCTCCAGATAATTGCCCAAAACCTTAAGAAGCTGCTACTTATTCTCAAGAGATACATTTCCAAATATGACCATCTATCAATGTAATTATAAAAGTAACAAATTTAGGCTGTATTCTATACTTTTACCCATTAATCCAAGAACAAGCTTTAGACATTAGAGTCACTAAGTTGGAAGCTTAGTTACTTGAATTCAAGTTAATATGTCTGTGTGCATTTTATAAAAATACTCATGAAGAAACATGGTAAACAATTCGAAAGGCTACAATATCTGAAGAATTACTCGAACGAGATGATGAATGTTACTAACTGTGACATCTCCTCATAGAGAAGGGTTGGGAGTGCAGGGTTTGTTTCTGTGGATGAAGTGCCCTTTTGCAGCAGACACCGTAGATTTTTTTTCTACTTTTTATGTTCACCACCCTCAATGTTCCATACATGGTTCCAAAGTCTGTATCATTGCCATATTGATTGTCGATTTTCTTAAACCAAGCAATTTCAATGGTCATGGCTTGTACAAGGTTGGTTTTCAATCTCGAGGCATTTACCTCTGTAGTCTATCTCCACCTTATGCGACTTCAATTTACTTTGAGAACAATATACCCCTTAACTTTAGGATCAAAATATAATAAATATTTAATATGGATCAAGTGGTAACACCAAGTCTAAGTGTTTAAACCAAGGTTCGCAATCTCAAATGCTAGACCCCATACTAGTACCATCTTGGTACAGTGTTAATACGCAGAGTATGGGAAAGGTTGGCAAACCAATACTCAGTATCTCCTGGCATGCCGTGTACCAATTTGGTACCGGTATGATACTCCTGGTACACAATGTTATGAACTAGTATGGCATACCATGGGTTAAACAATATTATAGTTTTCCTTGTTACATGTTTAATTTTTTTCAAGCATCATTAAATTTTTAACTAAATTATACAAAATGGATATTCCTAGACTAGAACAAATGCACTCCTACTATATGTAATGTTGTATGATACCTCACAAATAATATTAAACTTCGGCAATGAAACAACCATAAATGGTGTTAAGAGAGATTAAGATAAACTATCTATTTCGCTATCTCATGCTCACTGAAGGGTATATGTATAGCTTGGCCACAACTAACTTTTTGAAACTCCAGCTGACTTTCTAAAACTCCTAACTTAAAGCCAATAGAACTCTTCTATTGCAAGACAAACCCATAATGGCTTTGCAATCCTATACTAAATATCTATAAGACATAACCTTTTTCAATTAAAAGTTAAAAAACCCATGTAATTCCAATTGAACGACTGATAGCTTCCTACGACCATAACCATTATCATCAGGCCTTATCCCAACTATCATATATGTTCTTATGAATCCTCATTCCCAATCAATAGCTTTCTGCTCCCATGACTTAAACAAATTTTAACTGACCCCAACTTTCACCACCCACATTGGAGGATCATCAAGTACATTTGCTATGAAAAATTCTTTGATGATCTCATGATTGGTATACTACCAATACTGGAGCCAAAGTAATCATCATGAAGTTCAAACATGTTAGCTACATGGGCCTGTTGGCTGCATCAGAGCTCTTGATACATGACTTCATGATGGATATTCTTGTTTAGATCATTGTCAAGAGAGCTTCAGAGCTTACATACTTATCGGGTTAATCTTACCAAGTTTAGTCCAACCTATCAGCTCTAGAAGCCACAATATGTCCCTTGTGTTAGGTCATCTTTGTTAGTTTATGAGTCTGGTTGCTTCTCACCTGTATGAAGCAACTGGACACTATAAAAGACCACATTTAACGAAGTACCAAATGCTACCTTGAAAAGCATTGAACTTATATGCATCCTGATGCAAAATGTTACAGCATCAAATAGTCATTTACTTCAAGGAACAAAAGTTTTTACTTTAGCATGTAATGTACAATCCACAGGTATAACACACCCTTATGGTGTTGTCGGAGGTCCTTAAGGAGAAACATAAAATGCATGGACCAATGAGATCCTCTTCTCCAAGAAACAAGGCCCTCCCTCCAAGAGTTTCTCTAGACCCTACACTTAGATTTAGACCTTAAGATCACAGTTTCATGAACAAAACTTGTGTTAATTCCTAATTGTTGCCACCAACTATTTGGTTCATGAATGCAGTGTTCTTCACTCTACTCCCAGTTAACTATAACCACCAAGCATTGCCCTCAGAATTTTTAGTATTGAGTCACAGAACCTAGGACAACGTGTACCTTAGTGACCTGGTACAATACCAGTATGGTATGCGGGTTAGGTACAGAGCCGTATAGACACATGGTACAGCTTTTGTGCCAACTTCAGCAGTCTACCACATGTCTGAACAGGGGCATACCATACCAACCCTACCTGTACTAATAAATTATTGGTATGGGATTTGATATCAATACTAGAAACCTTGGTTAGCCTAACTATTTTGGGTCAACTTTTTGAATTTTGCTCACCAAAAACTTCTATTTAGCACTTCCTCTTGTATTATTTTAAAGCTTTACCATATCCTACCCTCGTAACTTTCATCCATGTTATGTCAGGTCTTCCTCCCCCTCTTCCAATATCCAACAAAGATTAAAGTAACACTTGTAATTAAGGCCTCATATTATGTGGCCATGTTATCCAAACTAATTCTCCGCCATCTGGTCGTTAATTATTGCGACTCCTATAGCTCCTCTACTATACATAATTCTCCGTGCACACTTCAATTTTATCACTTTTTGCTACGTTCAACATGTTTCCCTAGACCATTATTATCACTCAACATCAAGCCATACCACATTGTCGAACTTATTATTGCTCTAAAGTTTTTTCTTTGATTTGACAAAGTATGTTTTGATCACATAATACCCTAGAATCACCTTTTCCCTTCAGTTAATCAATCTTAATTATATTATGTCCCATATGATAATATAATTGTTGCTGCTTCAAAAATAATATAAACAAATTACACTAATATGGAAGTACTGTCAAAGCAATCAAGGGCAAAATAACATAAATAGTGGCAATAAGTAAGTGGTTTAACTACGAATTGAAAGATATAGAAGAGGTTAAAGCAGAATACAAAAGGATATTTACAAAGAGTGGATACTCTTTCTCATAAATGGAATTGACACTTGTCGCTTTTCAAGGTCCATTCTTCTGAGACTTAGAATAAGGACTAAGATATTTGAGATATGTCTACAACATCATATTGCAGATTTTGCATGGGTTTGACACCAACTACAGTCTCCGTAATGTTTAATTTATTAAATTATTTTAATCAAAACTTGAGTGCAAGGGGAGCTTTATAGGCTCATAGCACCATAACATTCTTAAAAGGCATAGTAAGAAATCATGCAAAAAAAGTTCATAGTTGGTCTTGATCAACTTCTGAATATGACAATTGGATGCTAAAACGTTTGAAATCAAAGCCTATCTGGATACTTTAAGCATATAAGTTTGACTCAAAACACTATCTAAATAAAAATTAAGAAATATAACTTTTTAAATAGACTCTAGAATGAGATAATTTGCTTGACTTTGTCAAATCCGTTGACACTATCGACTTGTGAACTCAAGACTCAAATTGTTAAACCAAGGGACGCCTGTGTTGGTAGAGTTGGCTATTTAAAGCACATACCTTTTAAGCTTCGATTTCAAAATCATCATCTGCATAAAATTTGAAACTTATTCACCTCTTAGGTTTTAGATTGGTTTTCAAGTATTTCCTGGATATGGTTATTTCAATCTGGCATCATGCATTAGCTATTGTTCAACTTCACGCTAGTAGGAATTTTTCTTTCACAATTTCAAGATGCTGCTGTGATGGTTTTAGAGAATGGTTTAACTTATAGGCCTGGGAACTAGTGCATGAATGCTCCTCTTAGTTCATTATTCCTTGTAAGTTAGAATTCCCCTATCTGCAGACCTCTATTATATCCAAATTGATTTATCCCTTCTATCTTTGCATCTCAAGCACTTAAAATTAACACGGGCTTGCTATTTTATGTTTGCATGGAACTCCTACAGATGCCATAAGAGACCTAGAGTAGTATATATAATTCTACAGAAAGCAAAGGGTTGTACAACAATGTAGCATTGAATACATGGCATAACTCGATCTAGTAAAGCATTGAGAGCTAAAGTCTGCAATTGCATAGCGGATAAATACGAAGCAAACAAAATACCTGCATGAGAGGACCATTAGAGCTCATGCACCGGATCTTTTTGATAAACATTGCCTGCCTGGCCAGAAGCACCTGTGCATATAGTTTATTCAATGCATGAGCTTCCTTACTTTTTGCACGATCCTTCAAGAATAACTTTTCTATCGAAGGATCGCCAGGATCTTTTGCCAACTTTTTCAACCAGTTCAGCATCCCCACAAGAGTCTCCCGCTTCCGTTTAAGATGAGAGAACCTACCATTCACTACACCCATGTCCTCAACCAACATACCACCATTATCACACACACTACCACCAAGCAGCACTCTGCACTCGTTCCCTCTAGCTGGTGTCAAGAACTGATCTTTCTTCGAATTTGAAGGTGGCGCAGAGAGAAATTCTTCCTTCTGATCAGGAACTTCACACAGAAGACCTCTGACCATGGCCTTCGATTTCTTCACTGAATTCTTCTCTGAAACTATCCAAATCCACTGGTCTAGAGCATCAAGATACTTGATATAGATCAACTTCAACAAAGAGACAACTCTGGGGTCCAACCCGATCGCCTCCGACACCGCTGCCCACTGCTGACTCTTCGTCACCGATCTGTATCCGCCCTTCTCGTGCACAACCGAAAAGAGCTCGAACAAATCCACCGGCCGTCCATCTCCGAGCGTCGCCGGCAGCGGCCGGATCTCGCACCTCCGGTAGATCTCCTTCAAGAAAACAGATAGCATCTGATAGAAGAGGGTGCCGCGCTTCTCCCTGCTAAGCTCTTTCACGGGGAAATCGAGATGCCTGCAGAAGCCGACGCTCTGGAGCTTGCGGAGGATCTCCACGACGTCCAGGGAGAGAGATTCCGAGGAGAGGGACCAGCCGGCCATAGAGAAATAAAAGTTTATGAGGCCTCCGAATTCGAATTAGTGGAGAGGGTTTTGGCCGCCGGCGGGCGGCGAGGGGGCGGCGGAGGAGAGCAAGTTACGGCGGTGGCGGCGCTCGGCCAGTAGAGCCGCCCATCTCGTTGCGCGCTTTCTACCGCCCGGCCGGGGCTGAAAACAGAATATTGAACAAGAGAGGGGGGCAATGTGGGGGTTTTAATACGGGAGGAGGAAAATTGGCTCCACAGGCTGCAGGGGCTTGAGATTCTTGGAATATGAGGGAGGTAAGAAAATAAAAATGTAAGAGCAAGAGGAGGAAGGGCTGGGTTGGCTCTTTTGTTCTTTTTTATCCGAGCCCCCCGAAAGGGAGGGCCTCTTTTAGGTCTTGTGAAACCAAGGGAAGTTTGGTATTGAGGGTGCTAGGGTTTTTTAAATTCAATGGTTTTGTGGCTTAGCTGTGGGATGGGTGCCCAAAAGCACAAACCCTAATTTTAGGAGTGGAATAGGTTCGGTGCATCTCGTCTGTTGAGGGGTTATAGTTGCAATCTTCATCTATTGCGTAGAGTTGTGCTGGATCTATACAAATGTGTTAGCAGAATCAAGGAACTACATTTTTTTTTTGATGAAATAGAGGAGATATCAAACCGAGAATTAAAATCGAATGAATGCAGGTCCATAGGCATCCGTTTTAAGCAAGTGATCCAACTGGCTTGGAATCGGAGCATTCCTTTTCCTACATCTATTAGCCAACCTACAACTTGAAGCCAGCCAATCTGCCACTTGATTATCTTTCTGCAAATATGAGTAGCCTTAAAAGCCCATCGAGCTACCTTCATATGCACAATATTTCTCTATGGCAAATTAAAGAGCCTACTTTAGTAAGAGCAAAATTGTAACACATAGAGAGAAAAGAAAAGTTAAGAATTCATACCGAACACATGCAATGCATGTTAAAATATAAATTAATAAAATAAAAGTTGTGAATGAGAATAAGAGAGATAAAATATATGAATTCGAGAAAAAGCATAGATATTTAAATAATTTATCTTTAAATTTTAATAGGAAGCCAATGGATTGGGAACGTGAATAACAGATGGGTAGAGATTTTTCAAAATAATAACTTGTTTAGGATTGCAAGCAAAAACTCTATAGATGAGAAATACTATAAAAACAAATAAAGGTGATAAATATATGTATGTGTGTATGTATATCATATTTTCTAATCATATACTTCGGAAATATCCATTAAGACATAAACTAAAGGCATTCTAGTCAAAAAAACTTGACAAATGGAAATATATCTCTTTCATTTAATAATATAGTATAGATATAAAGCACAAAAAAAATCTATCAACAAGTTATCACAGGCTTTTTTTTGGTAAAACAGTTATCATGAATTTAATTGAAGAAAACCTTGCCATCTAAGCTACTCTATGAGAGACTCCTATTAACTAAACTTCTTTTTTTTTTTAAAAAAAAAAAAGTAAATCACCACTATCAAACTATAGGCTTCGATCAATTTTAGATATGTAGAAAGTTTAAAAATTATAAAAAATTATGAGATATCGATCATAAATCTCAAAAAGGTCTTTCTAATGAGTCCAAGATCATCAAAATTCGATATTTCGAACAAAAGTCATGCTTCTTGAAGATTGTTGATTCTAGTAGACTGCAATAGACTTCAACCACTTGATCTAGCATATATTGATCAAACACTCAAAATAGAATGACCCAACCTTATGCAATGTTATAATTATGTTCTAATTTTTTATTTTCAAAAAATACAATTCTAAAATTCTAAAAATTCTCCAGAAAAACAAAATTCTATCATAAATTTTTCAACTAATACACTAATATAATTTTGATGATTCTTTGCAAGTAAGGTTTACTCAATTTTAACCTTTGATTCTACTTTCTTATCTTCACTGTGCATTTGCACATGCACTTTTACAAGTTATATCAAATTTTTGTTTTAAGGATAGCAATTGTCAAATGAAAATCTGAAGCCATTTTATGTAATTTGTAAAGTTTAAACTGCCTATGAACAAAAAAAAAAAAATCATACATCATGGACATCCTTTATATACATGGTATTAGATCTTTAAAACTATCATTTTGGGATAACTTACTAAAACTTATGATTTTTTATTCATAAGTAGTTTAGAAATTGTGTATCATATTTAATATTTTTTTTCTGGAACATTCATTTTGGAATTTGGCATTACGTGTAAATTCTTTTCTTGGCACCTTATGTGTGTTGTATAACTCTAACCCTCTAAGAAAAGAACATATATGCTATGCACATGATCTAATAAATACACCCAAGTATTTGACTTACGCATTTTTTGTTTCGCTTTGTCAAGAGTAACATTCTTAAAAGCAAAGATATCAACTATTTTGATTGGTGAGTGAGAATACGATGAAATGAGATCTTAGTTTATCTCCGCCAAGATGGACGGTAGAAAATTTTGCAAATATCCAAAATCTTTTAACATCTTGGCTATTTTTCGAAATTGAGATATCAAAATCTTGGATGAAATTGTATATCCAAGTATACTAACTTAACTACGGCATCAATTTTGAATTTATTTATTAACAATTTTATTTATGGAACAAAAAGATGGAGATTTTCAAGTACCAATCGGTGCAATTTATGTCGTGCTAGCTGATATCTAAAAAGCTTTTGATTTATATTAGCCATAAAAATAAAAACAAAGATGTTTTAAAGAGTAGTGCTACTGGTCTCTAATCTTATATCAAACTTTAAGCCCTTTATAATTGGTGCACCATGTATTCAGAGGAGATTTTGGCACAATTTACGAGGTCAACGTGATTCACATGTGGTGTACTAGTGCACGGCACCAAGCTTTCTATAACACGTGGTCTTGAAGCTTTTCTTGGTACCAAGATTGGACCCCATAGTATTTTTGCTTTTTATACATGGTATTAGACAGTATGCATTACCAATAGAAATCATGATGTGTAAATTGAGGCTTATCTCAATGGTCGTACCATTCTACCTAACAAGTAGAGGTTTTGAATTTGAATCTTAGAATGAGCATCCTCTGGTATTGGGTCCATTTTCCTAGTAACCAAAGATTGTAGGTTTAATTCTTGGATGGTGCAATCCCAAAAATTTAGATTTGGTTAACTATAGTGGAGATGGATCCCTTCACCTTTCTCTCAGAAAAATACTAAGGCCCCATTTTGCAGAGCTTTTGGTGGGCCAGAAAATATTTTTTGACCCTCCAAAAATACTTTTGGATAGAATAGGGGTATTTAGTAAAAAAATCAAAAAGTTGTTTTAGCTTTACCAGAAAGCTAAAACAACTTTTTGGAAGAAATGGAGCTTCTTTAGAAAAGCACTTTTAGTATATATCGAAAAGTTGTTTGGAGTTATAAATTTTTTTTTTTGAACCAAAATATCCATGATAAAATATAATAATTACAGAAAATATTTTTTTATATTACAAAATTCTATAGGAATAAGGAACCCTAATTGGCAAAGTCCCAACAAGGAACCTTAATCGGCTTAATAGATTCCCGTGAACAAGGTATTCCTTTTTTCTTTCTATTTTTTGTATCCATCATTTTGAATTTTGTTTTAGAAAAAAAAAATTAGCTTTCTTCTCCATTTCTTTTGAAACAATCCATGATGGAGTCGTCCCTCTCTTCCATCGATCTCTTTTCTCCTTCGAAAGCTCTCTCTTCATCTTTTTTTCCCTCTTTCTCCTCATCCTCCATCACCTACGCTCTTTCCCGTCTATCTCTCTCTATAAATGCCGACCTCCCAGCGTGGACCGCAGCATCACGGTCCACCTCTCAGTGTGGTCGGCATCAGAGAGGATAGAGAGGGTGATAGAGGACCGCGGCATCACAATCCGTGCATCAAAGAGATATGGACTGCTGCATCACGGTCCATGCATCAAAGATGATCGAGAGGGATAGAGAGGGATAGAGCAGTGATAGAGGACCACGACATTATGGTCCACCTCTCAACATGGACTGCGACATCGCAATCCATCCACTCTCTCTTCTGATTGATCTCGCAGTCCACGGTACACCACAAGATCAATCCTATTATAGAGAGATGATCTCTCTCTGTAACAGCATGGTCACTATGAAATATTAATTTGACATCTCAGTAAAGTTGATAGTTCATGTATATAATATTAATTTAATTGACATCTTTAGAATTTTGTAGTAAATTGTTACTTTTAGTGGTTCCTATGGAATCTATGCGATAAGTTTACCTATTAATTATATTGTTGAATTCATAAGTAATTTTATTTATATATAAGAAATGGATATCTAAGTAAGCTATATATGTACATAAGCTATATGTATGTAAATTGTACATATTTAGATATGCTTTACAAGGTACTTTATGATTATGGATGAAATTATGACTTATGATTGAGAAAATATTTCATGTCTTTATTGTTGTATTGTAAGAAAAACAAATGTCTAAGAAGAGCCAACATATCCTTGCTAGTCCATCAACCCATGATGAGAAGAAGAAGAATGCCATTTGGAATGACAAATTGATGGAGGAGTTTTTTGATATATGTATTGGTGAAGTTGAAGCTGTTAATCGCCCAGGAATATATTTCAATAGGCTAGGATAGGCCAATATAATTAAAATTTTTAATGAGAATACTGGAAATCAATATGACTACAAAAAATTTAAAAATAAGTGGAAAAATCTGAAAGCAAATTGGAGCATTTGGATAAAATTGGTGGAAAAGGAAACAGGGCTTGGATGGGATCCTGTTGGAAATATAATAGACACACCAAATGCATGGTGGAAAAAAAAAATTGAAGGTACATGTGGCACTAGTTTGATGTTTGTAAGATTTTTTATACTAACTTATGAACTACTATTGACAATTATATATATTCTTAACTTGCAGGAGATTTCTGATGCAGCTAAGTTCCGAGAACGTGGTCTGCAATATGCCATGAAGTTGGATAGGTTATTTAGAGATACTAGTGCCACTGAGGAGGGGGCCTGAGCACCAGCTTTACCGGTGCAGGAGGATGTTGAGGGCACAATTGGAGTAGATGAGAGGTTGGATGGGGTTAATTTTGATGCGTTTGAGGGCTTAGGTAACTCAGATGAGGACCCTAATCTAATTGCATATAAAATTGATGACCTTCCCACTGATATGAATAATGTTAATCCTACCCTTGCATATGAGAGGAAAGAAGAGAGTTAGCCCTACTTTGTATGATAAGAAAGGCAACAAGGTAAGGTGTGTTGCATAACTATCTCAGTAGTTGAGTCATCTTATTGATGCACTAGAGAAGAGGAGTACAATGTCATCCAAAATTATTGATAAACCTAGATATAGTATCAATGAGGTGATGGGCCTATTGCGTGCGATGCCTGAGATTATAGCACAACCTGCACTATCTCTGATTGCTGCTGAAGTGCTCCTTAAAAGAGAATATCGAGAGATGTTTGTGGCCCTCTAAGATACCTATCTTCAGATTCAATGGCTCAAGCGAATGTCAAACCTACAGAAGTAGTTGTTGATGTATTATTATGGCGATATGTTTTGTAGTTTTAATTATGAACTTCTATTGCAAAATTATGGTGGACTATATATATTTGTGTTATATCTTGGATAATGTATCGTGGATACTATTGATTTTATGGATATTATAGATGATATGTGTTAGTATTTTTTATATTGTTTGTGTTATTTGTGTTATATGTTTATATATTATTCGTTTTATTTATTATGGATGTTTTATTTTTTGCATAATATTTTTTTCTACAGGCATGGGTAGCATTGACAATAGTTCTGAGGAAAATATTCTAACAAAGATGAGATAGTTGATGATGATAATTTTTATGTTCTACTAAATATTACACAAAATATATTGAAAAGGAGCCTTGTAGGACCTCCTATCAAAATGGATCTAAGTTTGTATCAAAGATTTTACATGGCAATCTAGATAGATGCCAACAATAATTTCGAATGAAAAATATGTATTTATTGATCTGTGCATCAAATTGAAAGTTAGATATGGTTTAAAAGCTTTTAGATATATTCGTGTTGAGGAGTTGGTGTCTATGTTTTTGATGTTTCTAAGACATGGGTTTGGGAATAGGATGGTTCAAGAAAGATTTCAACATTCTGGAGAAACAATTAGTAGATATTTCACCCATGTTTTAAATGTCGTTTTAAGAATGTCCACGGATATTATTAACTCGGTTGATAAAGAGTACAAAAATATTCAAAATAAAATCTATAATGATAGTCGTTGGTGGCCTGATTTTAAGGATTGCATTGGAGCAATTGATAACACCCATATAGCAATAAAAATTTCTCCGTCCAAACAAGTACCATATATTGGTCGAAAACGGATTCCTACACAAAATGTTATGGTCTGTTGTGATTTTGACATGTGTTTCACTTTTGTTTGTGCTGGATAGGAGGGTATTGCTCATGATACTCGTATTTTTTTAAATGCTATACGCAAAGAAGAGCTCCAATTTCCACACCCACCTAGAGACTTGCATTTTAATTAAATATATTATAATATAGACATATGCATATTGATTAAATATATTATGATCGTTGGTATACTTTTTTAACTTTCATGCATAAGGGTAAAATACTAACTTATACATATATATATATATATATATATATATATATATATATATATGTAGGTAAATATTATTTGGTGGATGCAGGATATCCTCACATGCCAGAATATATGGGGCCTTACAAAGGCGAGAGGTATCATTTACTAGATTTTCGACGTGGAAGTCAACTAAGTAGTATGCATGAAATCTTTAATCATGCACATTCCTCCCTGAGATGCACTATTGAGAGTACATTTGGATGTTGGAAAAGTAGATAGAGAATATTGAGTATCATGCCCAATTTTTCTTATCATAAACAAGTCCAAATTGTGGTGGCTTCTATGGCTAGTCATAATTTTATTAGAAATCATGCAATCAAAGATTTTGAGTTTCAGCCTTATGATGATAATGAGGATCTACTCCCTTCTGATTGTTTAGAGATTAATGAACCGTAAAAAAAACTGAGTCCAGAGCAAAGCCAAATAATAGGTAACCGTGAGACAGATATTCTGCGTGATCGTATTGCTTCTCAACTTATAGCTCGTTGACTTCTTTTCTTTATGAAATTGTTGAGGAACTTGTTGTTTTATTTTGTATTTAAACAAACATGAATGTTGCTTCTTGTATTTGTCATCATTGTGTGAGTGTGATGCCCTCTATTCTCTCAAAAGTATAAATCAAGATCTTGTCAGAAATGAAAACCTTGGCCAAAAAAGTAAAAGAGAACTAGCTATTCATAATTTCAAAGCTCATGTCAATCACTTGATAAAGCCCACAGCTAGCCTCTCATGGCTGGACCCAAGGATAACAATGTCTATAAGGATAGTTTCACCCAATTCTACCGATCCCAGATCCAACCAACTAATATAACCCACTAAGTCCAATGTCATGCATAGATGAAACACCCCAAACCCCTCAGTAGGTCCACTCGAGTTTTTTTTTTTTTTTTTTTCTCTCTCTCTCAAAATAACCTCTCAATTCTTAAAAGTCATCAAGACACCAATCCTAAATAAACATATAATCTTTTTCCTAAAATGAGGAGTTATGGAAGCCTAGTCATATATTAGAGAAAGGTTGGAACCGAACCCAATTCTCTTATTTTAATACCAGGCCAAATTAACAAGTTAAGGAAATTTAAACTATTTGATCAATATCCAATAGCTTTAATTACTATCTTTTTTCAATAAACAATGGATTTGGTAAGTATCATAACCAATGAAAAAAAGAAAATAAATATGAAATAAACAATCTATAATTGATGCTCAAAATATGCGATATCTCTAACCTCGACTTATCTTAAGTCAAACTCAAGTTAGGTTGGCTTAGTATGAGGTTGGCTAAGTTGGTCAAATTAATCATGTTAGGTTAGGTTATATAGGTAATATAAGATTAAGGAGAGTAGTGCACTTACATGACTCCATAACTCAATAGAAATGACTGGTTGGGTTAGGTTGGGACTAAGCTTAGATTGCATATAGGCCCCGTTTGGGAGAGCTTTTGGAGGGCCAAAAAATACTTTCTAGCCCTCCAAAAGTATTTTTAGATGAAATATGGGTGTTTGGTAAAAATTTTAGAAAGTTGTTTTAGCTTTCTTAGAAAGCTAAAAACAGCTTTTTGGGAGAAGTTAAAATTTGGAGCTTTCCAGAAAAGCACTTTTAGGTTCTATTGGAAAGTTATTTTTTTGACCAAAATATCCACAATAAAATATAACAATTACACAAAATATTCCTTTATAATTCTAAAAATCTGCAGGAGGGTGCAAAATTAATTTACACTAATAATTATAATATTTTATACCTTTATTATTGTATTATACTATAAATATAATATTATATTACATTATATCATAATACATTAATATGTTATGTTAAATAATTTAATATTATGTTATATTATGAAAAATTAATTTACGCTAATAATTAAAATATTTTATACCTTTGTTATTGTATTATACTATAAATATCATATTATATTACTTTATATCATAATACATCGATATGTTATGTTAATAATTTAATATTATATCAAATTATTATACTATAGTATACAATATTATATTACTATATTATGATAATATTACATTACATCATAGTAATATCATACTATATCATATATTTATGTATTAATATATATTATATTTTATTATGCTCTGTTGTATAATACTATGCAATATCTTTTATGATCATTTTGTTATACCAAAAGTACTTTCTCGGTTTGTTTACCAAATACATGTTAAAGTGCCACAGCACTTTAAAAATGTAGTTATCAAACAGCAAAAAGCATTTTATAAAATCTTTACTTCAGAAAGCTCTACTTTCCAAAACTCGACTTCTCAAAGCTATACTACCAACAGCTCCTCCAAATGGGGCCTTAGGCTTAAACTTAACCCAAGCCAATTGGATTATATTAAGATTGTTAAGCCCAAGCCCAACTCGAATTTACAAAATATCAGCCCAACCTTACTGAACAACACCACTATCTGGCCCAATTGAATCCAACCCTTCTTTTTGTCTTCTTTCTTTCTTTTCACCCTTCACTGATATGGTCAAACTGCCACTCTCCATACTCAACCCTAGGGCCATGCAGAGACTGATGGGCCACATGATGTATTTGGGCCTTATTTTGTGCCCTTCCCCTCTCCCCTCCCCCCACCCCCCCCAAAAAAAAAAAAAATCGAAAGGGTTTTAAAAAAAATGTAATCTCAACATTTTTTTTGTTTTTGTTGATAAAAGGTATGATCAAATGCTCTTGCCTGCGAACTCATATATGTGTACCAAAATTTTGACATAATGTCATACCAAAGGAAATTCTTTTCAATTTTGCATTATAATTAACTCAGCATCTTCTTCTTCTTCTGGTTCTTCTCACACTTCAAAGTTATTATCTTACCAGCTACCACCGGTCTCGGTACTCACCCTTAGGGCGAAGTAGTGATTGATGGACTACTTTGATATGTTTGAGTCTTGTTTTCTCCCAAAAGTCGAAAAATAATTTTAAACCCTAAATCTGAAATTTTTTTTAATAAAAGTGGGATCAAATGTTCTTGCTTAAAAACTCACATATTCCTGCTATGTATATCAAAGTCTTGACATAATTTTGTGCAAAAGTGGAAATTTTTTTCAACCATGCATTATAGTTGACTCAAAGCATCAATAAGTTCTCTGGGCATGGAGAAAGATAGATTTGCACCACTTTCTAAAGTAGATGTTGTGTGTTCAATTTTTTATTATATAGTTTCAAATTTTTTATACGCATGTTAAGAACTAAACAACTAGTTAAGCATGATTTTTTATTAAAACCAAAGTCAATGCAATCTGATAAAACTAAGCATACAAGTAGATGCAAGATGATGGATTGATAGTTCAAATCCGAGCCAAAGTGATGCTAGAATTATCTTGTTTTGTACTTTCATTGAAATATTTTTAATTAATGTTTTCACTTTACAGTGGATATAAAGAAGATATTTAAATGTCCAAATTAATCCCAAACTTAATTAGACTTTTATCATGACCATGGGTAAGAATCCTCTCTATTTGGGACCTGAAATGGCGAGGGCAAGTTCTCTCATCATGGTCATCCATGATTGGTTCAATGATCGTGATTGGAAGGCCACATACAAAACACTACCATATGAACAGAGTTGGGTCCACTCCAAATTATAGCCCTTGCACCCATCATAGATAACTGTGATAGGAGAATAGGCCCTCTCCAATTCAGAACAAATTAGAGAGGATCCTAAGTTTATAATCACTACTATGTATCTCTATATAGCTTCTGTTGCAAGTTTACTGCTTAGGACAAGTGAATTAGTATGGTTCATGATGATTCTTCAATTTTTTCTCTCTCTCTTTTTTTTAATCGGTACACAAGTTTGCCCCTCCTAAGTAGTAGTGACATATTTGATTAGAAAAATGAAGAAAGATTCAAAAGGGTAAATGTAGCTTTTTCAATTCCTTCTAGCATGCATGCATTACCTTTTGTTGGTTGTTTTTGTTTGGGTATTTCAAAATATCTCAAACTTTCCATATTTTTATGCATCTAGAACTGGCCATCGTATATATGTATTTGATGGGACTGTTACCATTGTATATCTAAATGGTCACTATCATTAGATTGGACAATCACTGCCATTAATCAAACTACCATAAAATATCTTTTATAAATACATCTTATCTTTTCTTATTTTCAAAATATACTCTCGTTCCTTTTTGGAAAGATCTTTTTATTTCTCTCTTCTCTCCTTGGCAAAAGAGCCCTCTACTTCTTTTTATTTTTTCTTGCAAAAAACCACTACATCTTCAGTCTTGAGGCAGGGGACAAACAAAAGCAATTCAATTAAACTTTTGTAGTTGGGAGCATATTCTTACAAAGATGTTGGTAATTAAATTCTAAAGAGAATATGTATTTAAACCGTTCATACCGAGTCGTTCATTCTAGAAAACATAAAATTTAACTTTAAGAACAATATGGTTAGCATATCTCGATAGCTAAGTTTTTCTGCTCAATTTATTTTTGTTTATTTATTTCAAATCACTTATTTATTTATGATTATTTGTGTTTATTATAAGGTTTTGCATCCATTATCTTAAAATTTCAACACCTTTGCCTTTATAACCATCATTATTTATGCATTATTTTGCCCCCGTCACTGCTCTTTGGCTGAAAAAAAGGATAGGAGATAAAGGAGAAGCAAGAAGATGAGGTTAGTAGGTGTACGCTTCTGAGCCTCCTATTTTCCAGTAGAATTAAGAGGGATATGAGTAGGGAGCATTGCGTAGCTTTCTCCTTAAGCAGCACGTATGCAGCGGCTTTCCTTTTTTTAAATATTTTTCCAAAATCTGGGGAGTTTTTCGCTTTTTGCAACGGAGGAACAATGATAGGGGGCTTTATGCAAATAGGTCCTTGCGAATTCCGACCCGGTTCACTCCAACGGCTTCCCCCGGGCTGTTTAAAACACCCGCCAAATTTGCTGGCACGGCGGTTGACAGTTAGTCGCCAATTAGGATAATGCTGGTGCAACGGTCACTCTCGTGTTCATTGTGCGATCCGGTTTTTTACTTCTTTTTCACGGAAAGAAAAAGGATTTTTTTTTATATATAAAAAAGTGAAAAACTCTGTGGATTTAACGGGCAAGTGGATAAAACCCGCTATGGGGTCTAATAATAAAATGTTTACAAAGCTCTACAAATTGAAGGCCTGTTTAGATGCCTCATTTTTATATCAATTCATTACTTGTGAATCTGATTTTTTACAAGTTGGGTTGGGTATAACTAGTTTATGATGAGGCATCGAAATGAGCCCTAAATATGTATTTTATATAATAATTTTATGAAAAAATATTATGATATATTGTAAAACATAAAAAATCGATAATTGTAAAAAATATTAAGATAATAAAAACAATAATGCTTTTATAAAAAATTTTAACCTATACGGTGCGGGGCGTACTTAAGATGATTAATTGTTAACTTTTTGCTCTCTCTTCTTTTTCTTTTTTTTTCAATACAAAATGGTGATTCCAGAACTCAAAGTCTTCTACCATTTTACCATATTTGTTAATTAATATATAATAAAAATTATACATATATATATATATATGTATATATATATATATATATATATATATATATATATATATATGTATATATGTATATATATATATTTGCTTAGCTAGCTTCTGATAGAAATTATTGAACGAAATAAATGCCTATTGTAATGGCCGTTATTAGCTATGACAATCAAAGGTAGTAGATAATAATGATAACTAATATTTTATTGTAATTTCAAATAATGGAGATTATAATGTTATAGTACTATTGCACCAACAATTGTACCTCTTGCTCAACCATTGCCCGCATCCAAAATAAAAGGCTCCTTCTTGCATTATATCATACGTAACAGGTATTTAAATTTAAATATTTCTCATGGCAACAAATAGCACTTTTCTCTTAAATAATAATATCAGAAAATAATAATTTGCTATAATTAATGCCCTCTCTCCTTTTCAGATTTTTTTTTTTTTGGTACACAAGGATGTGTTTTCCATGGTGGCCATGCACAACTAATTTAGCGCATAATTGTATCCAAAAGACACATGGAAAGACATGATGCATCTCAAAGTATTTTGAGCTTAACATTTTAACTCTATTACTAATTTTCCCTTTGCATAATATTGGAGAAAAAATGATGAGTCTAAATTTGAAATTTCCAACACTCCTATGCCACTGTTGGAGATTCATGCCTTTTTTTTTCCTTTTTATTCTTGAGAATAAATTAAACTGATGCCTCTCAAGGTTTGAGGTAACTATGAACCCTAATCCAACATTTCGAAAATATATATTCCACTAACTTTTGCTATGTGCATAATACATAACCCCCTACTATTATTTTTCTGTTAAATAAGCCAATAGATCTTGCTTACATCATCACTTTCTAGTCTATTTGAGTCTTAAAACATCTGAATCTATTTTAACCTTAGTTTTTTTTCAAGACTAACTTGGTCATTTAACCTTCTCCCAAATCAGCTAAGCTATTTTAGAACTTAAATAGGTTAGAGAGCGATGATGTCAGCAAGGTAATGCTAGCTTATTTAATAGAAAGGTAACGCTAGGAGTTATGTATTATGTATAGAGCAAAAGTTAGATAATAAAATGTATATTTCCGAAATGCCGGGTGGAAATCTGTAAATACTCCAAATCTCGAGAGGACCGGTGTAATTTATTTTTTAATATATATCAAGTTTTAAGCCAACTAATATTTTTTAAAATTTTTTAATTTAATTTAATTTAATTTAATTATCAAGTTTTAAGCCAACTGATATTTTTATATATTTTTTAAAAATAGAAGATGGCAGCGAAGCAGAAGTGTTAATGGAATTGGTGCAGTCACTAGCTATGGAGCACCGCAGGTAGCATTAAAGATATGAAATTTCCCAACCATCTTGATTTTTTTTTCTCAATATTGTATAAAGAGGATGTTAGTAACAGAATGAAAAAAAATTAATCAAGGTGTTTTGCAATGTCTTCTATCTTCCTGCATCTCAAGATGTCCCTCTCATTTTTAATGTAAAATTTGAAAACTTTATCTTCCAATTTATTTAGTCTACTAGCATGACCTGCATGACACAAGATATCTTCTTTATTTAGAAAATATATCATCTTTAAAATATTATTTTTTATTAATTGCATAGTTATTTAAAATATAATATAATTTTATAAATATACTGAACATTCATTTTATTAATAAATACTTTCATTAGAGTTTAAATAAATAGGAATATAACTGTATTTTACTAATATAAAAAGAATGATTAATATCATTAGACTTGAACAAAAGAATGATTAATGAAAATAATTATTAGCATAATTTTAGAGATGATGCAACAACTTGCATCATCCATAATATTTTTCTTTATTAGTGTGATTCTGTATGAACCTATATTATTTTTTTATTAGCATGATTTTGTTAGATTGTTAATGTGATCCTACACATCAGCCTATTTCTTTTTTTTGTATGGAGTCTGTACACAAATATATATATATATAACTTTCGATATATACCGAATATGGTGAAACAGAAAAATAAAATTATTTTTTTTCTCTTTTTTTTGCAAATATTTTAATAATAATGAATTAATATTTTACTATTTTTACTCTAATATCATCCCGGCAGTGGCATGGAATATTTATCATGAATTCTAGTGACTTTTATTTAAAATTTGTTGTTGAGATGATTGCCAACCCAATTTCGTCGGTAGCAGCTGGACGGATGGAAAATCCTTAAATCCATCATGATAGGGCCCAAATTGATTGGATCTACATGAAGCTCGTACTCAAATTTTCAGGCTTGGTCACGCCAACACCCGATCCAACCACCTGCATGGACCCACAGTCCTCGAGTCTAATAATTAGCTAACCCATTTGCATCTCTAACCACCTGTATGGATCAAGGTCAGGTCTCCATCACGGAGTTACATAATACACCGTCGCTGTTGACACAGCAACTTCAAGGATTTGTTTGCTTTGCGAGAAGGGATAATATATATATATATATATAGTTAATAAAATTTTTTAGAGAAATATCTTATATTTAATTAAAATTTAAAAAATAAGATGAAAAATAGTTTTTTAACAAAAATAAGATTTATATATTTTATGGAAAAGAAATATCTATATGGGATATAGAAAAGTCACATATCTATAGGCTGGGAGTTAGGCTTTTTTTTTTTTCAAAAAATGCTCTTAAGCTTTTAAATAAAATGAAATAAGATTTTGTTTTTTTATTAAGAGCATAATAGATATTTTACATATTTTTTTTAGAAAAAATAAATACTTAACTAAATATAATATGCTCTGAAATATACTATATTTTCATTAGGACTTTCTTACTAAAGAAACATAGGTCATTGCGAGCAAGGTCTATTTTGGACAAATCGTCCTATAAAACCATATCTGCTGAGGTTTCGAAGAAGAAACGCTTACCAAGGGGGCTCCGCTGTTATCCGCTACATTCAAAAGTGTCACGACCCCCGCCCCGTTCCCGGCGGGCCGCCGCGACGGTCCTAGGGTGCGGGTAGGCATAAGGCCACCAGCCACCACGTAGAACCCTACTACCTATCAATCATAAATAAATTCTGAAAATTTTGGCATGATGCATGCACAAAATGATCACCTTTCCTATGGTGACCTGTCAGGATTATCTCATTACATACAACAACGCTACCTGTCAGAGCAGCAATCACATAACCTGTCACATAACGAACCTGGACAATATATATCAATACATCATCACAGGCATATAACTCAACTATATAAAAATCTGGTTCCCATTCCATCCATGGTCAAACCCATATCCACAACAGGATCTATGACTGTAACTATACACTATATACAATAGAAGGTTTATAATACACCAAAAGGGTATAAACCTCTATCTACATTATACTATACTATACTATGGAGCGGCACAGCTAGCAGGCAACCACTAATCCTGCTCTTCTCTATACAATACCTGCCCTGCAATCAAAAACACCAAACTGGGGAGTGAGTATATAAATACTCAGTGAGTGGAGTAGAGAGTACTATGCACATGAGACAGAATATAATCATGGCTCGAGATGAAATCTCAAGATCAATAACAAGATGAACATGAACTCAACATAAAGAATATGGAGTAAATCATCAATATCACCACAATCAATATCAACTCATCTGAAGCATATATGGAATAATCAAGTCAACATATATGCTACTCATGAATATGTTCAACAGGTCATAGTACTGAATCATATAAATCAGGTGTCAATAGGCTGAATCATCAACAAGACAGCTATCGGGAGGTGGGTTTTACGCCCCAGGCGAACCAGCAACAACTCCCTACTGCCATATGCATACATCGAATATGACACCACACCAATATGTAAATCATCACTAGACAGCTGTCGGAAGGTGGGTTTTACGCCCCAGGCGAACCAGCAACAACTCCCTACTGTCACATGCATATGCAGGATAAGACACCATACCGATAACATAAATGCTAGACAGCTATCGGGAGGTGGGTTTTACGCCCCAGGCGAACCAGCAACAACTCCCTACTGTCACATGCATATGCAGGATAAGACACCACACTGATCATATAAATGCTGGCCAGTATCCAGAACAGAAATCCATCTCACATCTACATACTAAACGGCACCTCGCGGGAATTCTACATCCGCGGAAAGCCATACTGCACCTCGCGGGGTCTTACTATGCCCGGCGGCAAGCAGAATATAAGTCGTAGGACCGGCCGATCCTACGCCTAGGGCCGTGTCCCCCCTAGGAAGGGACTGGGCTCCGCCCACCCAGAAGGCTACTATGTGCACAAAGGCCGATGTTCAACCCCATCGACTATAGGTGTCCTGCAGATACTGCCAAGCCATGCATAAATGCCATAATGCACCCTCCCAATACTCTACTAAAAAGGAGCATAATTAAGACTACCACTCACTCGACTCCGACCCAATCATAAACTAACATTAGGGTTGGGAGTGAGGGGTCAAGGGTGTGCAATGCAACTCAATATACCACTGAAATGGGCTCTACAAATCTTTGAAATAGAGGAAATGGAATCAATTTACAAAAGAAGTCATTTCACAATTCAGATCAAATTTAACTACTCATAAAGGAGTATAATCAAGCTACGACTCACAAGTCTTTAAAATAGAGGAAATGAAATCAATTTACAAAAGAAATCATTTCACAATTCGGAATCAATTTGATTACTCATCAACCCCTCGTAATTCCTCTCAATGTTCCCTCAAATGCATGTACAGAATAATCAAGCATGGAGAATCAAGATTATAGAGGAATCTACTACAATATCAATCAATATGCTCAAGTGGAATCAATTCACACTTGGCGACATTCATGAAAATGAATTAAGAATGCTCATAGTGCAAAGTACATGACTCCCACTCATCTGTCAATCTGGCACAGCCCTGATACGCCTCCAAAAATCTACAGCAGGCAGTGGGGAACTTCTTCCTCTTGTTCCCTAGCTTCTTGCCCAACTGTGACATGCATTTACAATACATTTAGTCTTGTATCAAGGGCTATAATCTACGTGCCAATTATAACATAGGAAACTTTAATTGATTCAACTTCCCTGTTCCCTAAATCTTTTCTTTTCTTTCTTCTTTTCCTTTTTAATTAATTAACTCACCATTTATGTGTATTAGGGACTCCTTTGCATGAGTACAAGGTCCCTTTTAGCTTGATCTAGGCTTAATACTCTATTATAGCATGAAATCCCTTATTTTCCACCCGGATGAACAGTAACCCGAACTGACAGTGGGTTACTTCATCCCGGTTTTGATCCACTTTCAGGACTCCAAATTTGATGAAATTTTTACCTAACATTCTACACTCATAGAGGATTCCAAAGAGATAACATGCATCATCATCGGAGGCCGTTTGATCCCCTAAATAATTCGCCGAAGTTGGGACTTCGACACAGTTTTTCCGTAGTGCCGGAAAAATTTGTTAAAATCCGATTCTTCCTCTTTTAACCACCTCTACAACCCTTATCCGACCCCTCTAGACTATATCCACCCTTTGTATAGCCTAATGTCATCAAAAGACTAGATAGGGACGGATATTTACCTTTTTCTTTTTGGAAATCGAGGTCCTTGCGTAGAGAAGAAGGAGATCTACGTTTTTCCCTCAGCTGGAAGTGCAACCGGGATCCCTTTCCTCCTTGAATCCCCTTCCTCTTCTTCTTTCTTCTTCTTCTTCTTCTCTTTTTCTTTCTTTCTGTGTTTCCACGCCTGAGACCTCCTCTCCCTCTCTGTCTCAATTCCCTCTTCTCAGCCAACCCACCGCCAGACAACCCCCATTTAAGTCAAATCAAAGCACTATTCACCTTTGTTTAATATTATTAAATTCCCATTTTGCCCCTAACACTTCAACATATCTGCTGTTATGCCATTAACTTTTGATTCCTTCCCATTTTACCCCTTATATCAATTTTAAAGGACTATTCTATTCCTTTTTATATAAAAAAAAATTTTGGGGTTATTACATCCTCCCCTCCTTATATAAAATTCGTCCTCGAATTTAAAAGAGTAAATTACCTGATTACTCAAAGGGGTGAGTGTATCTGCTTTTCATATTCTGCTCGGTGTGGTATTGGAAATCAAATCAATTAGAAGTGTTTTACCTTCTATCTCTACCACACAGGTAGGATACACATACTTCGCTTTTATACTATCCCCTACAGATGTACTAATAGCTAAGGGAATATGCATTAATATCTTATCCTTAGCTAACTTCTTAGCAAAATAAGGGGACACAAATGAATGGGTAGCTCCAGAATCAAACAACACTCTAGCTTTAATCTTATCAATGAGGAGCATACCTGTCATAGCTGCATTCGATGCCTGTGCCTCTTGTGGATTTACCGTGAACACCCTTCCTTGCCCTCTGCCTACTGGAGCTGATGGCTGAGATGGTCCAGCATTCTGCTGTGACACTGGTGTCTGACCTCTGCCTCTGCCTACAGGCCCCCTACTACTAGGCCTGTCCATCTGCACAGAAGGATAGGATTCCAAGGGCACAAACTGCTGGGTGACACCCTGCGGGCATTCTCTGACAAAATGACCCGGCTGTCCACATCTGTAGCACACTCCCTGACCCATTCTGCATATGCCAGGGTGCTGCTTCCCACATATGCCACACACTGGCCATGATTGGAATTTGGATTCAGTTCTGGCCATAGTGACCGGAGGACGAGGTACTGATGGTAGAAAAGTATCTTGTGATTGACCTCTTTCCCTCCACTTTCTCTTACGTGGGGCAGGTGGAGCTGAGCGTACAGACTGCTCCGTCGGGCCCTCCGAGAGATCTACTCCCTCAGATCTATCTTTACTGCTTTGCTCCTTCCCCACACTCATTTTTCTCTGTTCTCTTTCAGCTCTTTCCTCTTTGTTTCTGGTCTCCCACTGTTTTGCTTTATCAATCAGCCTAGACAAGGTGGGGACCTCTACTGCCAACACCGCATTATAAAGCGGAGAAATCAAACCTCGTCTGAACCTTTCTATCCTGGCAGCTTCAGTGGGGATGATGTAAGGAGCATACTTCCCCAATCTAGTGAACTCACGAGCGTACTCAGATACGCTCATTCCGAGCATCTGCTTCAGCCTCTCAAACTGAAGAGCCCGATTCTGCCTCTCAGCTGGAGACAAGAACTCATCCATCACTGCTTGCCTGAACTCTTCCCAGGTTGGAGGATTCCTACTGTACAATCTGTCCTCCATATGCCTCTGGTACCAGTCCCAGGCATCTTCCTTCATTGTAAGCCCTACAAGTTCTATAGCTCTTGCATTAGAACAGGGCAGTCTCCGTATCATCTTTTCAGTCTCCTCCAGAAATCTCTGAGGATCTTCACCTTCTTCCCCCTTAAACTCCGGGGTTCTGAGCCTCAGAAATTCCTGTACAGTAATCCCCTCATCATCTAGAGCCCGCCTGGCCAAACTTCTTGGCACAGGTACAGGAGGTGGGATGGATACTACTGACGGGGCAGGAGATTTCCCCCGAGCAATCTGCTCCCTCAGAGCCTGATTCTCCGCCAGTAACTGTTCCATCAATGCATCTCTACTTCCTACCTCTCCTTGATCATCAACCCTCCGTCTATCAGCAGGAGGAGATTTTTCTCTTTGGGGCTCGACATGTGCGGAACCTGCATCCAATGCTATATCTGGCTCCATTCTCCTTGGAAGTATTCTTTATATGTCTCTAAAAGAGTCAAAAAGAGAGGACAGTCGTTACACACTGAGTCATGATATATTTTACTGAGTTGTAAATAACTCATAAATTAATATACAGAAAAATCCTATGCTCCATAGTATAATCCTATACTTAATCCTGACTCACCCTATTGCTCTGACAGGACTCTTGTTTAACCTTTGCTCTGATACCACCTCTGTCACGACCCCCGCCCCGTTCCCGGCGGGCCGCCGCGACGGTCCTAGGGTGCGGGTAGGCATAAGGCCACCAGCCACCACGTAGAACCCTACTACCTATCAATCATAAATAAATTCTGAAAATTTTGGCATGATGCATGCACAAAATGATCACCTTTCCTATGGTGACCTGTCAGGATTATCTCATTACATACAACAACGCTACCTGTCAGAGCAGCAATCACATAACCTGTCACATAACGAACCTGGACAATATATATCAATACATCATCACAGGCATATAACTCAACTATATAAAAATCTGGTTCCCATTCCATCCATGGTCAAACCCATATCCACAACAGGATCTATGACTGTAACTATACACTATATACAATAGAAGGTTTATAATACACCAAAAGGGTATAAACCTCTATCTACATTATACTATACTATACTATGGAGCGGCACAGCTAGCAGGCAACCACTAATCCTGCTCTTCTCTATACAATACCTGCCCTGCAATCAAAAACACCAAACTGGGGAGTGAGTATATAAATACTCAGTGAGTGGAGTAGAGAGTACTATGCACATGAGACAGAATATAATCATGGCTCGAGATGAAATCTCAAGATCAATAACAAGATGAACATGAACTCAACATAAAGAATATGGAGTAAATCATCAATATCACCACAATCAATATCAACTCATCTGAAGCATATATGGAATAATCAAGTCAACATATATGCTACTCATGAATATGTTCAACAGGTCATAGTACTGAATCATATAAATCAGGTGTCAATAGGCTGAATCATCAACAAGACAGCTATCGGGAGGTGGGTTTTACGCCCCAGGCGAACCAGCAACAACTCCCTACTGCCATATGCATACATCGAATATGACACCACACCAATATGTAAATCATCACTAGACAGCTGTCGGAAGGTGGGTTTTACGCCCCAGGCGAACCAGCAACAACTCCCTACTGTCACATGCATATGCAGGATAAGACACCATACCGATAACATAAATGCTAGACAGCTATCGGGAGGTGGGTTTTACGCCCCAGGCGAACCAGCAACAACTCCCTACTGTCACATGCATATGCAGGATAAGACACCACACTGATCATATAAATGCTGGCCAGTATCCAGAACAGAAATCCATCTCACATCTACATACTAAACGGCACCTCGCGGGAATTCTACATCCGCGGAAAGCCATACTGCACCTCGCGGGGTCTTACTATGCCCGGCGGCAAGCAGAATATAAGTCGTAGGACCGGCCGATCCTACGCCTAGGGCCGTGTCCCCCCTAGGAAGGGACTGGGCTCCGCCCACCCAGAAGGCTACTATGTGCACAAAGGCCGATGTTCAACCCCATCGACTATAGGTGTCCTGCAGATACTGCCAAGCCATGCATAAATGCCATAATGCACCCTCCCAATACTCTACTAAAAAGGAGCATAATTAAGACTACCACTCACTCGACTCCGACCCAATCATAAACTAACATTAGGGTTGGGAGTGAGGGGTCAAGGGTGTGCAATGCAACTCAATATACCACTGAAATGGGCTCTACAAATCTTTGAAATAGAGGAAATGGAATCAATTTACAAAAGAAGTCATTTCACAATTCAGATCAAATTTAACTACTCATAAAGGAGTATAATCAAGCTACGACTCACAAGTCTTTAAAATAGAGGAAATGAAATCAATTTACAAAAGAAATCATTTCACAATTCGGAATCAATTTGATTACTCATCAACCCCTCGTAATTCCTCTCAATGTTCCCTCAAATGCATGTACAGAATAATCAAGCATGGAGAATCAAGATTATAGAGGAATCTACTACAATATCAATCAATATGCTCAAGTGGAATCAATTCACACTTGGCGACATTCATGAAAATGAATTAAGAATGCTCATAGTGCAAAGTACATGACTCCCACTCACCTGTCAATCTGGCACAGCCCTGATACGCCTCCAAAAATCTACAGCAGGCAGTGGGGAACTTCTTCCTCTTGTTCCCTAGCTTCTTGCCCAACTGTGACATGCATTTACAATACATTTAGTCTTGTATCAAGGGCTATAATCTACGTGCCAATTATAACATAGGAAACTTTAATTGATTCAACTTCCCTGTTCCCTAAATCTTTTCTTTTCTTTCTTCTTTTCCTTTTTAATTAATTAACTCACCATTTATGTGTATTAGGGACTCCTTTGCATGAGTACAAGGTCCCTTTTAGCTTGATCTAGGCTTAATACTCTATTATAGCATGAAATCCCTTATTTTCCACCCGGATGAACAGTAACCCGAACTGACAGTGGGTTACTTCATCCCGGTTTTGATCCACTTTCAGGACTCCAAATTTGATGAAATTTTTACCTAACATTCTACACTCATAGAGGATTCCAAAGAGATAACATGCATCATCATCGGAGGCCGTTTGACCCCCTAAATAATTCGCCGAAGTTGGGACTTCGACACAGTTTTTCCGTAGTGCCGGAAAAATTTGTTAAAATCCGATTCTTCCTCTTTTAACCACCTCTACAACCCTTATCCGACCCCTCTAGACTATATCCACCCTTTGTATAGCCTAATGTCATCAAAAGACTAGATAGGGACGGATATTTACCTTTTTCTTTTTGGAAATCGAGGTCCTTGCGTAGAGAAGAAGGAGATCTACGTTTTTCCCTTCAGCTGGAAGTGCAACCGGGATCCCTTTCCTCCTTGAATCCCCTTCCTCTTCTTCTTTCTTCTTCTTCTTCTTCTCTTTTTCTTTCTTTCTGTGTTTCCACGCCTGAGACCTCCTCTCCCTCTCTGTCTCAATTCCCTCTTCTCAGCCAACCCACCGCCAGACAACCCCCATTTAAGTCAAATCAAAGCACTATTCACCTTTGTTTAATATTATTAAATTCCCATTTTGCCCCTAACACTTCAACATATCTGCTGTTATACCATTAACTTTTGATTCCTTCCCATTTTACCCCTTATATCAATTTTAAAGGACTATTCTATTCCTTTTTATATAAAAAAAAATTTTGGGGTTATTACAAAAAGGATCTGAGATTCAACTAAATATGTAAAAATTATTTTTCAAGCATCAAGCATTAGTTTTATAGAAAAATATGTTAGTGAGTAAATAACAAAAATTATTTTATGCTACGGAAATATACATACTCATTAGCAAAATCATTTAAGTACATAACAAAATGTGTCTATATACTGGCCTCCCAACATATCACGTGGATGATGGCCTTTTCTCATTAAGAACTAAAGTAAATCCACACTTTAGTTTTGGCTAATTAATTTTTAAGCATAAACTACTAATACTAAACCACTCTCACCATTTAGATCTTAAATGACTCATCTTAATGTAAGAAAGATGATGTTTACCACAAACCAATAGTAATAATTTTTAATAAAAAATATGCACCACATGAGCGATACGCTACACTAATACCGTTTCGACATATAGTCAAGCATGCCACATCATCAAAACTTAAACGAGAAGAAAAATGAGAGCACTTAATTTTGTTACTCTTGATCACAGTGAGAAAATCTCAATCTATTCTCTGTTGCCCCTGTTCCACTTTTTCCACCACCACCTCTCTGATAACCTCAAAATCACCATCCTCAAGGCCACCTCCCACAACGAGATCATACTCCTCACCAAATCCTCTCTTATGGTCGAGCTCTCTTCCAAAACCCTAGCTTGCATCCTCTCGAGGCCTATCGTTGGCCGTTTCCATCTCTATATCCTCCGCTCTATGCTTGCTCTGATTGTAAGATTCATCTAGGCTCTAGCCACATATACAAGATTTAAGATTTCTCTCCACCACCATTTTTTAACCATAAAATTGAGGGGGACTAGCAATTGAGTCGTCCCATTTTCGGAAGCGTCAATTTAGGCAAAAAAAATTAAAAAATCGAGCAAAATCAGAAAATCCAACACTCTTCTTCATTTGTTTGATTTTCTGATTTCGCTCCATTATTTTATTTTATTTATTAAATTGATATAATCAAAAATTGGATGAAACGAATGCTGGCACCTTAAATTATACGGGTTTTTTTTTTTTGAAGGAAGGGCCGCAGGCGCCCCTCGACCGTTTCGGAAGTCGATTAGCGGCTTCCTAGAAGATTCTGCGCTTACGCCACGTGTCCGAGGTTGAGCTCCGCTTGGCCTACTACGTAAACTACCCCTGTACGCCGAGCTGCCACGAACCGACTAACTGACATGTCTACCTCTGATCCTCCACCCTTTAAACATTCCAAGGATGCCGATCATTTGATCGGACGGTGATGATTAAATATGTTACAGGCCGAAGACAGGGTATTATATTCGATTCGGTATCTGCCGAGGGCACGGACGCAATAGTCTTTCTACTGTTTTACTAAACTATCGGGGTAATTTGGTAACTGAGTCACTCCTCGACGATGGGTAGTTCTATATACACCCCCCCTATTGCTCAGCACACCCCCCAAAAACCAAAAAAAAAAATACCCAAACTAACCTTTAGTGTAATTACCATATTGCCCTTGAAATTTTCTCATACACCCCCCCTTCCTCCTCCTCCGTTTCGTTTTGAAAAGAAAAAAAAAAAAACACCCCTCAAACCCCCCTTAAACCCCCCTTAAACCCCTCCTCCCCCGTTCCCCCTTCTCCCTCTCGTCGCCGGCATTCTCCCGATCTCCGACCACCTCGCCGGCTTCTCCCGGAACCACCTCGCCGGCTTCTCCCGAAATTTTTTTTTTTCACGGTTCGTGCTCCGTTCGGCACTGGATCGCCGAACAAAAGGCTTCTGTTCGGCTGAACAGTGCCGGACAGAAGCCTTCTGTTCGGCAACCCTCAACCGAACAGATCTGTTCGGTTGAGGGTTGCCGAACAGAAGGCTTCTGTCCGGCACTGTTCAGCCGAACAGAAGCCTTTTGTTCGGCGATCCAGTGCCGAACGGAGCACGAACCGTGAAAAAAAAAAATTTCGGGAGAAGCCGGCGAGGTGGTTCCGGGAGAAGCCGGCGAGGTGGTCGGAGATCGGGAGAATGCCGGCGACGAGAGGGAGAAGGGGGAACGGGGGGGTTTTGGGCGTTGGCGAGGTGTTTTGGAGGGGAAGAGCGGGGTGGGGGGGTTTGGGGGGTGTAGAGAGCAATTTAGGTGAGGGGGTGGGGAGGGTGGGGGTAATTTAGGAATTTTTAATTTTTTAGGGGTGTCCTTAGCAAATGGGGGGGTGTAGAGAGTATTTAATTTTTTTTTAATTTTTGGGGGGTGTCCTGAGCAATAGGGGGGGTGTATATAGAACCACCCCTCGACGATTCGCCGAAGACTTAAATGAGGGTTTATGCAGCGATGGGAACCGCGGGGACCCTTCGTCTTGGATGCGGATTTCTTCTTCTAGGGTTTCGACCAAATGCATGGGGAAGCTGCGATCTATTGTTTAGGGCCTCGATTTCTGGAGCAATTTCCATCGTATTTGGTGATTGTTCGTTGCTTCCAGTTGTCGAATAGGGGAGAAGTCTCTGCTTGAGCTCTCATTCTTGTTGGGTTTCTTCCATTTCCGCTGTTTCTTGAATGTCTCTGCGAAATCCCTGGAATCTTGGGCTGTTTTTTGGTATTGATCTTCTTGGGGTTCTATGTTCCTTTAAAGGGCAGGCAGTTAGAAGCTTTTTTTGACGGTTACTTTATTTCCCTCTGGGATCTTGGGTTTCTCGGTTATGTTTCCTTTTGGGGGTTGTCTCATCTTTAAAATGCAGTAAATTTGGGTATCTTAAGGTGAACAATTGCTGAATTTTCGCCAGCTTTCAGTGTTCTTAGATTTATAGGTTTCTTGCCTTCTGATATTTAGTGTAATAGAAGCATAGCTTTCTGTGCTATTTGGTTGTTTTTCTGCTTCAATGCTTCAATTTTTACCTCCCTTAAGCTCTGCCTCGCAATTAGGTTTCTCCTCCATTTCTGAGCCGATTGCAGTGATTTGGGGGGGTTTTGGTGATGATTATTCTTCAGATATTTGATTCTTAATGATTTGATTAGGTTTTTGCCCTTTTTTGTTAAGATGAACCCAGAAAATGGAAGCTTTGCTAGGTGTGTAAGGCACCCGTCTCAGTTCTTCACTGGTTTCTGTTCACTTTGCTTGGTTGAAAGGTTATCAAGTGTTGGCTCTGCGGAACAGAGCTTGAAACCCTCAGATGGTTCCCAGTGTGAAATTGTTGAGGTCTCCATTGCTGTTCCTGGTGCTGATAAGGAGCCTAATGAGGTCAGAGTAAGGAAGACTCTCCTATCTTTATTTCAGTTGGATGATGCTGACAGTGTTGCTAGCAAGGAAAATCCATCAAAAGACCAGCTTGTGACAGAGAATTCAGCTGCTGGAAGTCTCGGGTCTTCGAAACATGGGTATGAATGCAAAACTGGTGTTTCCGATGACGTGAATAGTTCTAAGGATGTTCAGGTTGAGGTGAACCCTAGGATTTCAGAGAACAATTCTGATGCTGCCGGCAATCTTAGGGATAATGCTGGATTTGACAGGAGGGTCAAGTCCTTAGAAGATGGGAAGTTGAAAGGCAAAGGCGTGCCACTTTGGTTGAGTTTAATGCTGCCAAATAAGGGATTGAGATGGAGGAAGAGTAGCACATTCAAGAAGAACCAGCTGAATGACAGGAGCTTGAGTGATGGAGATGGGGATAAACAGCTGGATAGCAAGACTGACTTCCGGCATTCTTGTGACTGGAGGATGTCTCATGATTCCAGCAAGACCTCGCACTGGGAATTACCTAGACATTCATGGGATGGTTCAATGGTGAGCAAGGCACTAGCATGCTCATTCGCCTGCCTTGAAGAACGTGGAGGAGGTTGCAATAGGACAAAGAGAAGTTTACCTGAAGAAGATATCAGTTCAGACCATAAGCCAACTGCTGATAATTGTGTTATTAGCAAAACTGCTGATAGACCATTATCATCACAAAGTAGTTTGGGAAGCTTTTTCAAAGAACGGAGTTGCAAAGAATCTAATTCAGAAATCAAATTTTTGGATGTCAGCAGAAAAAAATCACACAGGTGGAGTAGAGTGTGGGATCGCAGTATGACAAGCCCTTTCAGGGATTTTGTAAAGAAACGCGAACATGTGTTGGAGAGGTCTCTGTCTGAGTCTTGGCAAGCCCGGAAGGACAAGACTATAGAAACTGCGGGATCTGTTGGTGGAGTACATTATAATGGGAATGGCCTCAATTCTGTTGGAACAAGCCAGAGCATAAACAGAATTATAAATGCTGCTAATGGTGATCTTCATAATTCTAGACCTGATTGGCAAAAGAAGAGGGCATATGAGCTTGGTCGAAGCCGGAGTGTCCATTACTCTTCCCCTGGGAACTTAGATAATGGACTTCTTCGCTTTTATTTGACTCCTTTAAGAAGCAGCAGAACTACAAGCAAGAGTAGGGCGAAAAATTCACATTCATTTGCCAGAGGCATATTTGGGTTTTACTGAAAGCAACAGCATTGTACTCAAAAGGATGCTACAAAAATGCCTTCAAAGCAGAGTTCCCCTTACGGCTTTACCCTCCTGCTTCTTTCTCCTTATCTCTGCGTTTCTTGAGGAGTGGTCCTACTACATGATGCAGTCCAAGTCCATTGCTCGCTGCGGAAAAGCATTTTGCGATTCTGAGTGCTCTTTATGACTCGGAAGATGAAAAAAGATGTGCCAGAATCTGCCTAGCTTGGTTGCAGTATTTTGTGTAAGTACAACTATGCTATTTTTCTTTTCTTTTATTTCATCAGATGTTAGCTAATGTACAGCATGCAGGTCTATATTGTGAACATTAGTGTAATCTATATTTGTTTCCTTGACAGATAATAATGAAATATTGCCATCAATCTAACTCTGTTGTTGGTAAATGTATCATAATTAGCTCCCTTAAAGGTGAATGGAGCTGATCTACTTGAATGTGTGTTTGAAAGTTATTGGTGAATATCAGTTTTTTAATTTTGATAAACATACTTCATTTTTTTTGCCATATAAGTTTAGATCAATCGCTTCTGATCCAACTTAGTGTTATGGAATATTGAAATAAGTTAGTTTGTGAAAAATAGCAGTATGTTTTACTAGAAGACATCCAGGAATCATGCAGATATTTCGTTGGACCAGCAACTTAGGAATTGTGCAATCATGATGACTAATAATTTTTTCTATACATTGTTGAGTCATCATTCTCTTACATAACACACAGAGCTTGTGCTTGTTTGGATTAATCATACTCTTGATTCTTTTGCTCTCGAATGCTAGGCTTCTTTCTATTGCTCTGTATCCTGTCCATGGATAAAAACAGACAAAGTGTTAAAGAGTACATATATGGTATGTTGTGAGACAATGATAACTTTGCAAGTTGAGGGAGCAGGATGAATTAAATTGGGAACATATTTTGAGGATGAAGACAGATATTCAAGCAATCTGATTTGACAGGAAGTTAATTCACAAACCAGACTTTTGATTGTGTGTAAAAACAGCAATATATTTCCATTTTTTGGTTGATGCATAATTATTATTCATATTTGTTCAAAGTTGACTTGTGGCTAGAATGTGTTATGTCCTCGAATGAAATAGCTTAAGGTCTTGAATGTGGATTCTGAACTTTTTCAAATTATAGATTTGGAGAAAGTTCATGAATTATGCTTAGCATGGTTAGTTTATATTGGACCTAGAATATGTCGTTGGATCTTATTTTGAAGTAAGTTTTTGTGATATTGGTTATGCAAAATCCTTTTTCTTTTCTCATGGCTTCTATTTTGCCTATATTCCATTGTTGATATCATCGTTATAGTCCTACCAATGATTGTCTCAATGATAGTGAGTAAAAGAGAAATCTAATCAAAGCTGAAACAAGAACATTAACATATTGCTCAGTGATAATTCCATATGGAAGAAAAAGAGAATGAAAAACTAAACCAACCTTTACATTTAGATTTCTTCATTTGCATAGATTGTGCCTACTTATAGAAGTGACTGCGGCAAAAATAATTATAGGTGTAATTTTTTTGTTCAAAATGGAACCTAGTCTAAGAGGATGAATTGTTGTATAAGAAAATCCATTTCCTATTGCTTATCTTGTCTGTTTAAGAGATGCGTTTGGTCCAACATTTTTTTGTTCATTAGATGTTCTGACATATTTTAATTTCACCTAAGCGCATTTCAGGGTAAGCAAAATGTGACTGGATAAGTTCTACCGCTTGCTATTTTCTAACCCTTTGTTGTTGAATGTGGATTCTGAACTTTTTCAAATTATAGATTTGGAGAAAGCTCATGAATTATGCTTAGCATGGTTAGTTTATATTGGACCTAGAATATGTCGATGGATCTTATTTTGAAGTAAGTTTTTGTGATATTGGTTATGCAAAATCCTTTTTCTTTTCTCATGGCTTCTATTTTGCCTATATTCCATTGTTGATATCATCGTTATAGTCCTACCAATGATTGTCTCAATGATAGTGAGTAAAAGAGAAATCTAATCAAAGCTGAAACAAGAACATTAACATATTGCTCAGTGATAATGCCATATGGAAGAAAAAGAGAATGAAAAACTAAACCAACCTTTACAATTAGATTTCTTCATTTGCATAGATTGTGCCTACTTATAGAAGTGACTGCGGAAAAAATAATTATAGGTGTAATTTTTTTGTTCAAAATGGAACCTAGTCTAAGAGGATGAATTGTTGTATAAGAAAATCCATTTCCTATTGCTTATCTTGTCTGTTTAAGAGATGCATTTGGTCCAACATTTTTTTGTTCATTAGATGTTCTGACATATTTTAATTTCACCTAAGCGCATTTCAGGGTAAGCAAAATGTGACTGGATAAGTTCTACCGCTTGCTATTTTCTAACCCTTTGTTGTTTAGTTCAAAATTTTGGAGAATTTGAAGGTGCCATCTTAAAGGATGAGTGAAAGCATTTGGCATGGTTTGAATATTCAATACTAAATGTTGCAAACAAATTGATAACGCAACAAAATCTTTTTAATGCTAGGTTTGAAAGATCAAATAGCATGCTTATGTTTTGGGTTGAAAACACTATATGGTGACCAACTCATTTCCTGTGGATTAACTAGATTTATTTGTAGTTATAATGGACATCATCTTGTGAAATTCAGACATGTTAAATGAACCATATAATACAAGCTCTCTACATACACATGCTGTTGTTGATAAACATATCTCATAAAACACACCAAACTATATTAAAAACTAAGAACAGTGATTATTCATCGATTATGGAAAAATTTAATCTTATAAAAGATGTGTTGCCAAAAAGCATGGGTGAAAGAAATATCATTATGCAACATTGCACATCATATGATAAGGATTGAAACTTTGAATGAAGCAGTACCAATATTATGCACACATAAGCACATGGATGTGTTTGTGTTGAAGTCTTACTCGCCAAGATATTAATGTGTGTACCCTGTCATAATGTCAAGAACAAAGCACATCATATAATATACTTGGTATAATATTGGAGGAAAGGAGAAGACAAAAGGAAAATACTTTGAATAGACATATTGGCTCAACTACAACTTTGAAAAATAATGAAAATTTTGAGTTACCAACTAACCAAAAGGAAACATGCGGGATTTCAATAATCACGAGATAAATTTGCAAAATTTGAGTTCTGCGGGCATAAAGAAATCTCTTCTTGTGCTAACGGTCCTTAAGTTAGACTTGGCATCCTACCGAAGCCTACATGAGAAAATTAGATTAGGGTTGAAATTTAGTGACCCATTAGGTTTTGGATCAACTCAAATCTAGTCTGATTTGAGTTGGTTAATTTTATATAAGTGTCCAAGATTGCTTGGGTTGGGGGGAAGAGGAGAGATGTCTCTCCATGCCTCTTTGTCAAAAACATCTACTTGATAAACCGCCATCTTTGGCCTTCTCCTTGTTCCCCATACGATGCATGTAAGAGAGCCCTTTTCTCGTATAAGACCGGAGTAGCACATTGAAAGAAAACTAGAAGTGGTAGCGAATCAAACTAGATGCAAATCCAACTAGAAGCTAAAATTGAATTCAAAAATCAACTAAAAGCTAGAACTTCTCTTCCTGCAGAAGTTTTGGCATCCCACCTCTAGTCTTCATAGGGCCTTGGTTGAGGAATTCTGGCTTCCCAGTATCTTCTTTTTGAACCATAGCGCACCATTGGCCTTGAACAACATCACACCACAAGAAATTGAGAAAACTCTCAAGGAAATGGCTTTATTAACTTCAATGATGAAAAAGAAAAACATAAATGTCCTATTTGTAGTATTCTAGGTCTCATACATTGAAGGAAATTCGTGGGGGTTCTCTAGTACTTGAGACTAAAACTCAATTAGCTAAGTTTCAACACAACTAGAACAAGAAATCTCTCCTCAAGAGCATTCTAGAAGCAAATTCCTTCCAAAGGTGACAATCACATTGTCGGATGCCTTCGGATGATAGTTATGATGCCATGGGATCATCCTAGATCCAATTTGTGTTGGATATGGACTAATTGTGAACCGATGATGAGGTAGTTCACCATCAGATGGTTCTGACAGTCCGTCAGATGTATTGATGCTATGGTTCCAGCAATTTTGGTATCCTTCTAAAACCATGCTTTTGGCCATAGTTTCAGGAGCCTAATTGCACCGACACCACTTTAATAATTTGACCATATCCTTCATCTGAGCTTTGCTTGAGGCGATTCAAGTGCCATTTAAAAGGTAGTTTGATGCCAGATGTCATAGAAGTGGTTTCACTTAAGAATTCAAACTATGCTAACTGCAGCGATGTTGTTTTTGGGTCTAATGTGCAGTGGTCTATTCCATTAGCTGCATGTTGTGCCAATTTGTTCAAAATTCTGCGTCCATTGGATACACTTGTAAGTCAAGTGCTACCTTGTACCCTTTTGTAAAGTCATGCTGAACATTGTGGGGCCATCTGGAGTGTCTCACATTGGTGTCTTCTCATGGAGATTTACCTTGTGTTTGTGTTGGAGAATTGTTACTTTGGGGGATTTTGTGCAAGATTGACTCGCAGTTGTTTTTAGGTGCATCTTCAACCTGAGTCATCATAATCCTAATGCACCCACATTCTCTCTTTATCCATTGCATGTGATTGCATTCGTAGTCTTTGCTTCCTTTGACATTTAACATTGCTCCTCCTTCTACCTTGATTTGATAATGACCGGTGAACTTTGATGGTTGTTTGAACCTTTGATGGCAGAGCAAGGAGGGGGAAGGCAATAAGGTGGAGGGAGAGGGAAGAGTTGTGGGTAGGGCCATGAAAGGGACTAGTGTTCTAGGAGATATGAAGAGAATAGAGGTGGATAGATGGGTGGTTTGATGCAATGTTTTGAAAACTGAACCAGCAGGCGACTTGGTGCCCTAGCCGGTTCACCGGTCAAACTGGTTTGACCGGTTGGTTCGGCCAACGACACCAGCATGCATACGCTGACGTCATAAATATATTTTTTATTTTCAAAAATTATGAAAAAAAATCAAAAAATAAGAAAAAATCTAAAAAATAGACAAAATTATCCAAAAAATATTTCATCTACACGGCGACGATCTCTTCAAAGATAATTTCATCTACCTGGCTAGCAGCCAAGAGTATATCCAAAAAGGATCGAAGCTTCTCCACCTAGCGATGTCCTCTTCGAGGTCTTAACACATCTTCATCTCCTCGAGTTCTAAGAAGCCTTTGGAAATCTCCAAATTCGTCCATTACAACTCTGACTACTCTCTCATTAGGAGAAACAAGATGCCATGGTGCTCTCTCGATCTCAACAAGTACAAGGTCTGCAAGATCAAGCTCACCATCGAGATTGCCCACAAGGCTGCTGATGCGGCCACCCAAACTGACAAGAAGAGGCAGTGGCGGTGCACAGTCATCGATCGGGATAACAACTGGACTGAGGAGTAAAACCTAATGATGGAGCTCGAGAGGCCAGAGATTTAAGGAGGGACGGTAGGGCAGAGCAATGGGGATTTAGATGAGGAGAGAAGGATAGGAACTAAGGGTTTTAATGGAGATGAGAATGGTCTTCAATGACATCCAGAGATGGACCAAACAACGTTGAAATAAAAAAGGCAACTCAGATCGGACCGGCCTGTTCAAACCGGTCCATTCGGTTCTACCAGTTTTTGCTGGTTTTTATCCACTCTCAAATTTCTAAACAACTCGGATTGGAGACCTATCTGGTCCTTGGTTGAATCAGTCGAACCTGCTGGTCTAGTTCGAGTTTCAAAACATTGGTATGATGTAGGGTGAGGAATGAGAGGGGTGGGAGGTTTGGTGAGGGTTTTGTTTTCAATATTAGGTGAATTTTTATTTCTTTTTTAAATATTTCTGCTTTTTTTGAGTTTTGAATGTGCTATATGGATTGATCTGGAGTCAATCCGAATTTATATAGGTTTAGTATGAGTTTGCATGTTCTTGATTTGATTAAATTAAATTTAGGTTCTTTTTAAATGGTTCTTAACCTTGCCTGAACCTAATTCAACCCATCTATGTTGCTGGTGCTGATTTTTTCTACCTACAACCACTTGGGGAAAAAATAGAGCATAGAGCTTTGAATATGCGTATGCAAAACAATTTCAAGAGAATGTTATGGCAAAATCCCAGCGTCGTGCAATAATTCATGTTCTTTTTCACTCAGTCTATGCTCCACTCCTCCTAAGCTCAAACTGCACCATGGTCTTGATGAAGCATGCACTATCGAACAAATATAACGCACCTAGGGATATTTTGTACTTGATGCATAGATAAGAAACTGTCAATAAACTTGATTTTTTTTGTTCTTAAGCATCTCAAATATTGTAAACATGGTCAATAATATGGATCTTTTGTTAAAAGGTCCTAAGAGGTCCATCATTGATTTTGCATCAGTAAGATTAAGGGTTCAATCCTATCATGAAATACCAGCTCAGCTCCCCCCTTCTGCCAGCAGAAAAAAAAGGGGGTGGGGGAGGGGGAGAGAGAGGGATAGAGAGGACTAATATTAAAACACATTTTTAATTGTTCAATCATTTAATAGTCTGTTTAAACAAGTATGATCATGTTAAACATTGCCAAGCTGCATTGACAACTAAGATGGTGCTGTCCCAATTTAATCACAATGAATTGTTACCCAACATGTTGTGTTCTTCTCACCCTAGCTATGACATTTGGTCAATTAGCTACTCCCTTCCTTCAAAAATTTCTACATCGACTACCATTTAAGTATATCCTTTCCATTCTTTGTGCCCATTCTACCTCCTTTTTCCTACTTATGAGACCATATGGATTATGATCAATCTCAATTCATGATCAAGTTTTGGTAGTACACTAAGAGAGTGCTTCTGACTTGCAGAAATTACCTACAACACGACTTCTAATAATGAGAAAAATGAATGATGCATCATTAAATCTTACTCAAAAGAAGATTTGTGTGCAATTTGTCAGAAAAGGTGCTATCGAAGGACTTTCTTGAGATGCCTAGTGCATTTACAGTACCTTCATCTGAAAACGAGCTCAGTACGAGCTGGTTTTATTTATACATTTGGCCTAGCAAATGTCCATCAAATGGTTGTGAGTGAATGATATGAAATCTGCTGTTTGGCTTTGGGATTGAAATAGATCAGAAACCAGGGTTACTATAGACTTTAAATCTATTTATTTTCGTCCCGTCCCCTTGTCTATAGATGTCACGACCCCCGCCCCGTTCCCGGCGGGCCGCCGCGACGGTCCTAGGGTGCGGGTAGGCATAAGGCCACCAGCCACCACGTAGAACCCTACTACCTATCAACCATCAATAAATTCTGAAAATTTTGGCATGATGCATGCACAAAATGATCACCTTTCCTATGGTGACCTGTCAGGATTATCTCAATACATACAACACACTACCTGTCAGAGCAGCAATCACATAACCTGTCACATAACGAACCTGGACAATATATATCAATACATCATCACAGGTATATAACTCAACTGTATAAAAATCTGGTTCCCATTCCATCCATGGTCAAACCCATATCCACAACAGGATCTATGACTGTAACTATACACTAAATACAACAAAAGGTTTATAATACACCAAAAGGGAATAAACCTCTATCTACATTATACTATACTATACTATGGAGCGGCACAGCTAGCAGGCAACCATTAATCCTGCTCCTCTCTATACAATACCTGTCCTGCAATCAAAAACACCAAACTGGGGAGTGAGTATATAAATACTCAGTGAGTGGAGTAGAGAGTACTATGCACATGAGACCAGATATAATCATGGCTCGAGGTGAAATCTCAAGATCAATAACAAGATGAATATGATCTCAACATAGAGAATATGGAGTAAATCATCAATATCACCACAATCAATATCAACTCATCTGAAGCATATATGGAATAATCAAGTAAACATATATGCTACTCATGAATATGCTCAACAGATCATAATGCTGGAACATACAAATCAGGTGTCAATATGCTGAAATCATCACTAGACAGCTATCGGGAGGTGGGTTTTACGCCCCAGGCGAACCAGCAACAACTCCCTACTGCCATATGCATATATCGAATATGACACCACACCAATATGTAAATCATCACTAGACAGCTGTCGGGAGGTGGGTTTTACGCCCCAGGCGAACCAGCAACAACTCCCCACTGTCACATGCATATGCAGGATAAGACACCATATCGATAATGTAAATGCTAGACAGCTATCGGAAGGTGGGTTTTACGCCCCAGGCGAACCAGCAACAACTCTCTACTGCCATATGCATACATCGAATATGACACCACACCAATATGTAAATCATCACTAGACAGCTGTCGGGAGGTGGGTTTTACGCCCCAGGCGAACCAGCAACAACTCCCTACTGTCACATGCATATGCAGGATAAGACACCATACCGATAACATAAATGCTAGACAGCTGTCGGGAGGTGGGTTTTACGCCCCAGGCGAACCAGCCTGTCACATGCATATGCAGGATAAGACACCATACCGATAACATAAATGCTAGACAGCTATCGGGAGGTGGGTTTTACGCCCCAGGCGAACCAGCAACAACTCCCTACTGTCACATGCATATGCAGGATAAGACACCACACTGATCATATAAATGCCGGCCAGTATCCAGAACAGAAATCCATCTCACATCTACATACTAAACGGCACCTCGCGGGAATTCTACATCCGCGGAAAGCCATACTGCACCTCGCGGGGTCTTACTATGCCCGGCGGCAAGCAGAATATAAGTCGTAGGACCGGCCGATCCTACGCCTAGGGCCGTGTCCCCCCCTAGGAAGGGACTGGGCTCCGCCCACCCAGAAGGCTACTATGTGCACAAAGGCCGATGTTCAACCCCATCGACTATAGGTGTCCTGCAGATACTGCCAAGCCATGCATAAATGCCATAATGCACCCTCCCAATACTCTACTAAAAAGGAGTATAATCAAGATTACCACTCACTCGATCATGACCCAATCATAAATTAACATCAGGGTTAGGAGTGAGGGTCAAGGAAGTGCAATACAACTCAATATACCACTAAAAAGGCTCTACAAATCTTTGAAATAGAGGAAATGAAATCAATTTACAAAAGAAGTCATTTCACAATTCAGAATCAATTTAATTACTCATCAACCCCTCGTAATTCCTCTCAATGCTCCCTCAAATGCATGTATAGAATAATCAAGCATGGAGAATCAAAATATAGAGGAATCTACTACAATATCAATCAATATGCTCAAGTGGAATCAATTCACACTTGGCGACATTTATGAAAATGAATAAGGAATGTGCTCATGGTGCAAAGTACAAACTCCCACTCACAAGTCTTTGAAATAGATGAAATGAAATCAATTTACAAAAGAAATCATTTCACAATTCGGAATCAATTTGATTACTCATCAACCCCTCGTAATTCCTCTCAATGTTCCCTCAAATGCATGTATAGAATAATCAAGCATAGAGAATCAAGATTATAGAGAAATCTACTACAATATCAATCAATATGCTCAAGTGGAATCAATTCACACTTGGCGACATTCATGAAAATGAATTAAGGATGCTCATGGTGCAAAGTACATGACTCCCACTCACCTGTCAATCTGGCACAGCCCTGATACGCCTCCAAAAATCTACAGCAGGCAGTGGAGAACTTCTTCCTCTTGTTCCCTAGCTTCTTGCCCAACTGTGACATGCATTTACAATACATTTAGTCTTGTATCAAGGGCTATAATTTACGTGCCAATTATAACATAGGGAACTTTAATTGATTCAACTCCCCTGTTCCCTAAATCTTTTCTTTTCTTTCTTCTTTTCCTTTTTAATTAATTAACTCACCATTTATGTGTATTAGGGACTCCTTTGCATGAGTACAAGGTCCCTTTTAGCTTGATCTAGGCTTAATACTCTATTATAGCATGAAATCCCCTATTTTCCACCCGGATGAACAGTAACCCGAACTGATAGTGGGTTACTTCATCCCGGTTTTGATCCACTTTCAGGACTCCAAATTTGATGAAATTTTTACCTAACATTCTACACTCATAGAGGATTCCAAAGAGATAACATGCATCATCATCGGAGGCCGTTTGACCCCCTAAATAATTCGCCGAAGTTGGGACTTCGACACAGTTTTTCCGTAGTGCCGGAAAAATTTGTCAAAATCCGATTCTTCCTCTTTTAACCGCCTCTACAACCCTTATCCGACCCCTCTAGACTATATCCACCCTTTGTATAGCCTAATGTCATCAAAAGACTAGATAGGGATGGATATTTACCTTTTTCTTTTTGGAAATCGAGGTCCTTGCGTAGAGGGGAAGGAGATCTACGTTTTTCCCTTCAGCTAGAAGTGCAACCGGGATCTCCTTCCTCTTTCTTTCTTCCTTTCCTTTCCTCTTCCTTTCTTCCTTTCCTTCTTCTTCTTCTCTTTTTCTTTCTCTCTGTGTCGTCTGAGAACCTTCCCCCTCTCCTCTCTGTTTCACTCCCGTGAGCCAGCTCAAACCCTCCAATTAAATCACATCAAGATACTATTCACCCCTTTTTTAATATTATTAAATTCCCATTTTGCCCCTAACACTTCCACATATCTACCGTTATGCCATTAACTTTTGATTCCTTCCAATTTTACCCTTACCACTTCAACGTATCTACAACTATGCCATTATCTTTTGATTCCTTCCAATTTTACCCTTATATCAATTTTAAAGGACTATTCTATCCCTTTTTATATAAAAAAATATTTTGGGGTTATTACATCCTCCCCCCCTTATATAAAATTCGTCCTCGAATTTAAAAGAGTAAATTACCTGTCATAGCTGCATTCGATGTTTGTGCCTCTTGTGGATTTACCGTGAACACCCTTCCTTGCCCTCTGCCTACTGGAGCTGATGGCTGAGATGGTCCAGCATTCTGCTGTGACACTGGTGTCTGACCTCTGCCTCTGCCTACAGGCTCCCTACTACTAGGCCTGTCCATCTGCACAGAAGGATAGGATGCCAAAGACACAAACTGCTGGGTGGCACCCTGCGGGCATTCTCTGACAAAATGACCCGGCTGTCCACATCTGTAGCACACTCCCTGACCCATTCTGCATCTGCCAGGGTGCTGCTTCCCACATATGCCACATACTGGCCATGATTGGAACTTGGATTCCGTTCTGGCCATAGTGACCGGAGGACGAGGTACTGATGGCAGAAAAGTATCTTGTGATTGACCTCTTTCCCTTCATTTCCTCTTACGTGGGGCAGGTGGAGCTGAGCGTACAGACTGCTCCGTCGGGCCCTCCGAGAGATCTACTCCCTCAGATCTATTTCTACTGCTTTGCCCTTTCCCCATACTCATTTTTCTCTGTTCTCTTTCAGCTCTTTCCTCTTTGTTTCTGGTCTCCCACTGTTTTGCTTTATTAATTAGCCTAGACAAGGTGGGGACCTCTACTGCCAGTACTACATTATAAAGCGGGGAAATCAGACCCCGCCTGAATCTTTCTATCCTGGCAGCTTCAGTGGGGATGATGTAAGGAGCATACTTCCCCAATCTAGTGAACTCACGAGCGTACTCAGATACGCTCATTTCGGGCATCTGCTTCAGCCTCTCAAACTGAAGAGCCCGATTCTCCCTCTCAGCCGGAGACAAGAACTCATCCATCACTGCTTGCCTGAACTCTTCCCAGGTTGGAGGATTCCTACTGTACAATCTGTCCTCCACTTGTCTCTGGTACCAGTCCCAGGCATCTTCCTTCATTGTAAGCCCTACAAGTTCTATAGCTCTTGCATCAGAACAGGGCAGTCCCCGTATCATCTTTTCAGTCTCCTCCAGAAATCTCTGAGGATCTTCACCTTCTTCCCCCTTAAACTCTGGGGTTCTGAGCCTCAGAAATTCTTGTACAGTAATCCCTTCATCATCTAGAGCTCGCCTGGCCAAACTTCTTGGCACAGGTACAGGAGGTGAGATGGATACTACTGACGGGGCAGGAGATTTCCCCCGAGCAATCTGCTCCCTCAGAGCCTGATTCTCCGCCAGTAACTGTTCCATCAATGCATCTCTACTTCCTACCTCTCCTTGATCATCAACCCTCCGTCTATCAGCAGGAGGAGATTTTTTTTTTCTTTAGGCTCGACATGTGCGGAACCCGCATCCAATGCTATATCTGGCTCCATCCTCCTTCCAGGACGAGCAGATCCTCTCCTTGGAGGTATTCTTTATATGTCTCTAAAAGAGTTAAAAAGAGAGGGCAGTCGTTACACACTGAGTCATAATATATTTTACTGAATTGTAAATGACTCATAAATTAACATACAGAAAAATCCTATGCTCCATAGTATAATCCTATACTTAATCCTGACTCATCCTATTGCTCTGACAGGACTCTTCTTAACCTTTGCTCTGATACCAAGCTTTGTCACGACCCCCGCCCCGTTCCCGGCGGGCCGCCGCGACGGTCCTAGGGTGCGGGTAGGCATAAGGCCACCAGCCACCACGTAGAACCCTACTACCTATCAACCATCAATAAATTCTGAAAATTTTGGCATGATGCATGCACAAAATGATCACCTTTCCTATGGTGACCTGTCAGGATTATCTCAATACATACAACACACTACCTGTCAGAGCAGCAATCACATAACCTGTCACATAACGAACCTGGACAATATATATCAATACATCATCACAGGTATATAACTCAACTGTATAAAAATCTGGTTCCCATTCCATCCATGGTCAAACCCATATCCACAACAGGATCTATGACTGTAACTATACACTAAATACAACAAAAGGTTTATAATACACCAAAAGGGAATAAACCTCTATCTACATTATACTATACTATACTATGGAGCGGCACAGCTAGCAGGCAACCATTAATCCTGCTCCTCTCTATACAATACCTGTCCTGCAATCAAAAACACCAAACTGGGGAGTGAGTATATAAATACTCAGTGAGTGGAGTAGAGAGTACTATGCACATGAGACCAGATATAATCATGGCTCGAGGTGAAATCTCAAGATCAATAACAAGATGAATATGATCTCAACATAGAGAATATGGAGTAAATCATCAATATCACCACAATCAATATCAACTCATCTGAAGCATATATGGAATAATCAAGTAAACATATATGCTACTCATGAATATGCTCAACAGATCATAATGCTGGAACATACAAATCAGGTGTCAATATGCTGAAATCATCACTAGACAGCTATCGGGAGGTGGGTTTTACGCCCCAGGCGAACCAGCAACAACTCCCTACTGCCATATGCATATATCGAATATGACACCACACCAATATGTAAATCATCACTAGACAGCTGTCGGGAGGTGGGTTTTACGCCCCAGGCGAACCAGCAACAACTCCCCACTGTCACATGCATATGCAGGATAAGACACCATATCGATAATGTAAATGCTAGACAGCTATCGGAAGGTGGGTTTTACGCCCCAGGCGAACCAGCAACAACTCTCTACTGCCATATGCATACATCGAATATGACACCACACCAATATGTAAATCATCACTAGACAGCTGTCGGGAGGTGGGTTTTACGCCCCAGGCGAACCAGCAACAACTCCCTACTGTCACATGCATATGCAGGATAAGACACCATACCGATAACATAAATGCTAGACAGCTGTCGGGAGGTGGGTTTTACGCCCCAGGCGAACCAGCAACAACTCCCTACTGTCACATGCATATGCAGGATAAGACACCATACCGATAACATAAATGCTAGACAGCTATCGGGAGGTGGGTTTTACGCCCCAGGCGAACCAGCAACAACTCCCTACTGTCACATGCATATGCAGGATAAGACACCACACTGATCATATAAATGCCGGCCAGTATCCAGAACAGAAATCCATCTCACATCTACATACTAAACGGCACCTCGCGGGAATTCTACATCCGCGGAAAGCCATACTGCACCTCGCGGGGTCTTACTATGCCCGGCGGCAAGCAGAATATAAGTCGTAGGACCGGCCGATCCTACGCCTAGGGCCGTGTCCCCCCTAGGAAGGGACTGGGCTCCGCCCACCCAGAAGGCTACTATGTGCACAAAGGCCGATGTTCAACCCCATCGACTATAGGTGTCCTGCAGATACTGCCAAGCCATGCATAAATGCCATAATGCACCCTCCCAATACTCTACTAAAAAGGAGTATAATCAAGATTACCACTCACTCGATCATGACCCAATCATAAATTAACATCAGGGTTAGGAGTGAGGGTCAAGGAAGTGCAATACAACTCAATATACCACTAAAAAGGCTCTACAAATCTTTGAAATAGAGGAAATGAAATCAATTTACAAAAGAAGTCATTTCACAATTCAGAATCAATTTAATTATTCATCAACCCCTCGTAATTCCTCTCAATGCTCCCTCAAATGCATGTATAGAATAATCAAGCATGGAGAATCAAAATATAGAGGAATCTACTACAATATCAATCAATATGCTCAAGTGGAATCAATTCACACTTGGCGACATTTATGAAAATGAATAAGGAATGTGCTCATGGTGCAAAGTACAAACTCCCACTCACAAGTCTTTGAAATAGATGAAATGAAATCAATTTACAAAAGAAATCATTTCACAATTCGGAATCAATTTGATTACTCATCAACCCCTCGTAATTCCTCTCAATGTTCCCTCAAATGCATGTATAGAATAATCAAGCATAGAGAATCAAGATTATAGAGAAATCTACTACAATATCAATCAATATGCTCAAGTGGAATCAATTCACACTTGGCGACATTCATGAAAATGAATTAAGGATGCTCATGGTGCAAAGTACATGACTCCCACTCACCTGTCAATCTGGCACAGCCCTGATACGCCTCCAAAAATCTACAGCAGGCAGTGGAGAACTTCTTCCTCTTGTTCCCTAGCTTCTTGCCCAACTGTGACATGCATTTACAATACATTTAGTCTTGTATCAAGGGCTATAATTTACGTGCCAATTATAACATAGGGAACTTTAATTGATTCAACTCCCCTGTTCCCTAAATCTTTTCTTTTCTTTCTTCTTTTCCTTTTTAATTAATTAACTCACCATTTATGTGTATTAGGGACTCCTTTGCATGAGTACAAGGTCCCTTTTAGCTTGATCTAGGCTTAATACTCTATTATAGCATGAAATCCCCTATTTTCCACCCGGATGAACAGTAACCCGAACTGATAGTGGGTTACTTCATCCCGGTTTTGATCCACTTTCAGGACTCCAAATTTGATGAAATTTTTACCTAACATTCTACACTCATAGAGGATTCCAAAGAGATAACATGCATCATCATCGGAGGCCGTTTGACCCCCTAAATAATTCGCCGAAGTTGGGACTTCGACACAGTTTTTCCGTAGTGCCGGAAAATTTTGTCAAAATCCGATTCTTCCTCTTTTAACCGCCTCTACAACCCTTATCCGACCCCTCTAGACTATATCCACCCTTTGTATAGCCTAATGTCATCAAAAGACTAGATAGGGATGGATATTTACCTTTTTCTTTGTGGAAATCGAGGTCCTTGCGTAGAGGAGAAGGAGATCTACGTTTTTCCCTTCAGCTAGAAGTGCAACCGGGATCTCCTTCCTCTTTCTTTCTTCCTTTCCTTTCCTCTTCCTTTCTTCCTTTCCTTCTTCTTCTTCTCTTTTTCTTTCTCTCTGTGTCGTCTGAGAACCTTCCCCCTCTCCTCTCTGTTTCACTCCCGTGAGCCAGCTCAAACCCTCCAATTAAATCACATCAAGATACTATTCACCCCTTTTTTAATATTATTAAATTCCCATTTTGCCCCTAACACTTCCACATATCTACCGTTATGCCATTAACTTTTGATTCCTTCCAATTTTACCCTTACCACTTCAACGTATCTACAACTATGCCATTATCTTTTGATTCCTTCCAATTTTACCCTTATATCAATTTTAAAGGACTATTCTATCCCTTTTTATATAAAAAAATATTTTGGGGTTATTACAATAGAATACCTTTCTAAAGCTACACTGCTGGGGAGAAGTGATGGACAAGTCAAACTCCTCAAGGAAAATGCTTGTTCAATGGGACCTGGTCATTGTGGACAAGGAAATGCTTTTAGAGGGTGCTGAGGAAAGGCTCTTCCCACACAATCTTTATAATATGAAAGTATTCTTAAATTGGATTATTTTTCTAGATCCATTGGCAGTGTTTCCAAGATTACATTAGATGGGTACAGTAACTGAATGGGATTTATTCAATATATGTTTTAGCTAGTCAAAACATATTGCAGTATACCAGATTAGATCTATTAGGACGGTTTCTAAGATGATTACCTAGGTTAGTCCCCAAAACTCAAGGAAGCTAAAATAATTGCTGTTTTTTCCTCCTTTCTCATCCTTTAAATTTGTGGCACAGTGCATATTGTACCAGTGCAGCTTTTCGTTTATGCTTTACATCATCATTTTGCACTTTATGCCATCTTTAAACTAATCACAGGAGGTGAGTGTCAGTCATGTTTGTAACATTAGCAAGGCTTTGGAGTCTTCAAGACTTTTGTATCTTTATGATCTTTTGAATTATCTCTCGATTTTTTTTACTTAAATCCTCTCCATGGCTTTCAACATGTCATGGCTTTGGGAATGTGATTATCTAGGGGATTGGATCCTCTCAGATATAGCAGGAAAAAGGGATTATTCTTGACATTTGAGGACTTCAAAGAAGGGACCAGAAGGGGGAAGAGGAAAAACATGACAGTGCCAAGATACCCGAATTAGAAAATAAAAGAAACATAAATTAACCTCAATAAGAATAGGGTTAATTTGAAGGGCCATTTAGGTCTCTGGGGCCTCTAATTAATGCCTATTCCAAGTCAAGTTTGGTAAAGCTAATGGGTGCTGATGGAAAGGCTGTTGTCTGAAACTCAAACTGAGTCAGTTCTAAGCACATGTTTACATGAGATGCAAAAAAATTTCAGGGATGTGTGCAGCAACTCTTTTTTTCAGTCATCCCTTAAAACGCATTATTGGTGTGACAGCCTCCCAATAAACTGTTATTCTCCATCAGTGGACTGTTATTTAGCAATCTGTTGAGCAGTAAAAGGGTGAACCACTGTTACAATATTTTCATTATTTTATCGCTAATGTTATGATGATCATCATTACGGAGAAAAAGGACAAATCAACAAAAATGAAGGTGTTTTTTGACTACTTCCCTCTGCATTGGATAAAATATTATTCTTCTAATTAAGATCAATTTATGCTCTTTTATGTGTGAGAATACTGGCATGAGTTGTATGTATGGCACTAATCTTTTTATTATTTCTTTATGCAGTCGAATGGGAACCTGTAGGTATTTCCTGATACCAGAAATTATGTTATAAGTAGGGATGGCTCGGCCGATATAAGGGCAGGACTTCAACCAAGATGAGTATATTTCAAATCAGTAGCTGCACACCGGGGGTCCAAACCATCTTGATTACAGAGGCATTAACATTTGTAGATGCGCAATAACGTTCCTTCTTTATGATGGGATCTACTAAGCACTGGCATTGCCCTGGGGTCTGTGAATGTCAACGTAGTCCTAAAGTCTCAAATTCACCAACCTCTTCCCATCCCTCCCTTCCTCATGGACCCATTGCGTAAAAGTTTCCAATTCATAATAAAATTTGACACCAACTTATTATTCTAACAGTGTAAAAGTAGGTCTTCTAATTCACCTTTTAATTGTCCTTTGCGCCCAATAAGCCAAAAAGATAACCGGTTAAATGGAATAATTTATACTGTTCCTTGGATTTCTGTCCTTGCTCGACTATGGGTTTTACCCGATCCATTCAGACGGTGGGGATGGATCTTTATTTGTAAATCTGCCGTGGATCCAAAATGAATGCAGGTAATGATAATGCATCGTCTGAACTTGATCTAATTATATATAAGCTTTGATAATTGTAATGACTATAATAATGACTATAATTAATCATGTAAAAGATTACAAGATATATATTTAGTTATTCATTTTCTAGTTAATTGTTTTTCTTAGTTTAAGGATATTTGACATCTTAAAGAACTTTGTTGTTTATTATTGAAAATTTGATTTGTTATATTTTATATCTTCAATCGTTATTTTGTTTAAAGTTATATGAGGAATTGAAGTTTAATTTTATGTCTTTTTAATTATTTGTTTGATTTTTTCTTTTTTGTTCAAGAAAAAAGGGAAGGGGGAGGAAGGGACAAGCCCACCCCACGTAACAGCCTCCATTGGGCCTTCATCCTGCCAGGAGAATGTTCGATGCGGGTAAAAATGGCCGTGTGTTGGGCACCTTGGTCGGTTTTACTCATACTCTCCCCATCTATGGGCCGGCTCGGTGATCTCTCTGGATTCCGACACGAATCCTTCGTGTGAGTACGTCATATCTGGCACCACCGAAGCTACCAGCGGACCAGTAGCCCTTCCAAACCTCGTGTCTGAGTAAGAAGCATCCAATTTCCTCAATTTAATCGATGCCCGCGCATTTCGAACTCGGAACCACTTGGTTGGAAGTAAGGCTTCGTTCCGCGGAGCTACCACTTCAATGGCTTATTATTTGTTTGATTTGCATTAAAAAAAACTTATAATTTTATTTGTTTTGGCCCATTCCAACTCGGTGTGCCTGATCCGTCCTGTCTCGAGGCTGGCAGGGGAGGGTGTAGGTATGTGGTTCCAAATTACGGGATGCATATAGATAATGACTTGCTAGATTTATATCCCGTTGCCATTGCTACCGTATGCTTCAAAAATTAAAATAGGTAACTGAGAAATAGGAATAAACGAGTCACATTTCTCACTTCAAATCTTGCATGTATGTGTGATGGGTGCTTGGTCTTGTTGGGGGAATAAGATTTTTCCCCCAGGTGACACAAATGCCCCCAAGAAGCCGCACAATCGCCGACCCTGAACAGCCAAAGTCGGCGTCCGACCTCGGAACGCCCGACCTCAAGACATCCGACCTCGAGACTTCCGACCTAGAAAAATTCTGATGCTCAAGGTCTATCTTTGTCAGCCACCTACTACGGCCGTACTCCTCTGAGGTCCAACTGAGGACCATATCCTGCCGCTGCTTCAGCATTTATTGCGCATGGCTACTGTAAACCTCCAGTTCACTCAACAATCAATGCGGATCTCCGGCTTACTCCACAATTAATGCGGATCTCCGGCCTACTCTGCAATTAATGCGGATCTCCGGCTTACTCCACAATTAATGCGTATGGCTCCTGTCATCTACGGACTCTCAGCTCTCCACGGCAAGTTAGCCCAGCAGAGTCTGGTCAACCATGATAAGTCTCTGATCTCGACCATACCTCCGACACCAATGCAATGATTCGCCTGGTAGCGTACTGGTTCGGGTCGTACGACGCCCTCACCGCCGACATCAGCACAATGATTCGCCTGACCGTGCGCCGACCCGAGCCACATGCCGAGCCGTACTATGGTCTCGCCCTGTTACATCGCAGGTAAACCGACCCCCACCTATAAAAGGGAGCCTTGGCTTCTCAGGAGGGGATTGGGGGGAAATTCCGTGCCCTACAAACACTGTTTATCTCCTCTCTACACACTTTGCCCCCTCCCTGACTTGAGCGTCGGAGGGCCGGCGCTGGAAAACCCGGCCACCGGCTTGCCTGCAGGCACCCCAGACGGCGGACGCTGCCCGCTGACGGATCGCCGCCCCGCTGTGAGGACCCCCTGCTCCCTCTCTCCGGCCACCCCAAACGGAGGACGCCGCCCGCCGACTGGTCGCCGCCCCGCAGTGGTGACCTGCAGCTCCCTCTCCCTCGACCGAAGATTGCCCCCGGGTCCAATTTCCAGCAACAGTTGGCGCTAGAGGAAGGGCCCGAGTAGCAGTCATGAAGTTGAGAAGTAAGGGAGCCTCCAACGTCTCCCGGCGTCCCCCGCAAAGTCCTGGACGCTCCATCCAGAATTCTCCAACTCCGGCTGACCCAGTTCCTCAGGTCCAGCCGGAACAGTTCAATACCTTAGTACAACAAGTCCAGGCCCTGGCCGCCGCCGTTCAGGGCCTGCGACGCGAGAAAGCTTTACCAACGCTTCCCCCGCGGGCCCAGGTCCCGCCGGAATTTCCTCCCAACGGCCCGGTTCTCCCCAGCCAGAATTTACATGGCTCCTCCAGAGCCAACAACGAAGAGCGGACTTCCCCCCAGAGAGAGCTACCGAGGGAAGATTTCAACAGAAGACTCCAGCCTTCTGAGGCTGAGTCAGCCCCGGACCGCCGTGAGCCGGCGCAAACCGCGGCGACGATCCCGCGGGTGGGGGAGCTCGACAGAAAGGTTGAGCACTTGGAGCGCCAAATTGCAGCGCTCCACAGTAAGAAGGCGAGGCAGGAGGGAGACTTTGAGTTCACTACCAAGTCCCCCTTCTCCTGCCAGATCGAGGATGAGCCGGTTCCCGCAAGGTTCAAAATGCCTCAGGTGGAGCCCTACAGCGGAATTACCGACCCCCTCGACCACTTGGAGAGCTATCGGGCCCTCATGGCCCTACAAGGGTCCTCGGAGGCCATACTCTGCAAAGCCTTCCCAGCAACCCTCCGAGGGATCGCTCGGCTTTGGTTTTCTGGACTGAAGCCGAACACGGTATCCTTTTTTGAGCAGCTCGGCAGGCAGTTCACCACCAATTTTGCTGCCAGCCGGCGCCAGCGACGGACGTCAGACTCCCTCCTGGACATCAAACAAAAAGAGGGGGAGTCCCTCAAAGAGTACCTGGACCGCTTCACCGCCGCCACATGGGAGGTCCGCGAACTCGACCAGTCGATAGCCATGTCGGCTCTAAAGACTGGGGTTCGCTCCTACCGATTCCTCTTCTCCATCGAGAAGAGCTTCCCGGCCGACTTCACTGAGATGTTGGCCCGGGCCCGGAAGTATGCCAAGGCCGAGGAGGCAGTCGCCTCTAGGCGGGGAGCAATTGAGCCCGCCTCGAAGAAGCAGAAGAAGCGCCGCGAGGAGCGCGGCCGACAGAGGAGCCGATCCCCCCACCATGAGAAGAATCTCCCCCGACTGAGGAGCCCGCCTCGTCAGCAGGGGCGACCTCAGCAGAGGACACCTTCCCGACCGAGGTCCCCGCTACGGCCTCGGACGCACCCAGGGAGGTACGATAACTACACACCCATCAATGCTCCCCGGGCCGAGATCCTGATGGAAATCGAGGGTCGGGACTTCTTCCGACCCCCGCCTCCTATGCGAGACACGAAAATTCCCCGTAATCCCAGGAAGTACTGTCGCTTCCACCGAGACCATGGACACGACACGGAGGACTGCTTCCAGCTCCGGGACGAGATAGAAGCGCTCATCCGTCGGGGAGTACTCAACCGGTTCGTGAGGAACCGACGTGAGGAAAGGAGGCCGGCGGAGAACACCATACCGTCCGAAAATCCGGACGACAACAGGCCCGTTGCCGGCACCATCAACATGATTGGGAGGGCCTCGGCAGGAACGGCCGCCCAGGGAGCACCCTCGAAGCGCCCACGCACTGATGAAGTCATCTCGTTCTCGGACGAGGACTTAGAAGGGGTTGAGACCCCTCACGACGACGCTGTGGTCATCTCAATGATTGTAAATAGGTTTGATGTAAAGCGTGTCCTAGTTGACAATGGAAGTTCAGCCAACATTTTGTATTATCATGCCTACCAAAAAATGGGGTTGCCAGAAGGACATCTCCGGAGAATCAATGCCCCGCTGGTCGGGTTCACCGGAGATTCGGTCCCGGTTGAAGGTGAGGCCAGCTTCCTTGTTACGGTTGGCCTCGCCCCCCGGGAGAGCACTGTGAGGACGGACTTCCTGGTGGTCCGTCTGCCCTCGGTCTACAACACCATCCTTGGGCGGCCAGGGCTAAACGTCCTTCGGGCCGTGGTTTCCACCCGCCATTTGCTCATGCGGTTTCCCACCGGCCAAGGAGTAGGCGAGGTCCGCGGAGACCAGCTGGTCGCTAAGCAATGCTACATGGCGGCCCACGGAGTAAAGCAACCGACCGAGGCGACAATTCAGCCAACAGGCCCCTCATTACCCATAGAAACCCTCGATGCGAGGGACACCCCTTGGAAGAAGCAAGTAGAGCCCGGTGAGCTTCTTGTTCAAGTTCCACTACGAGAAAATTTTTCTGAGCTAACTGTGCAGGTCGGCTCCGGCCTTGGCGCCTGCGAGAGGGACCACCTCGTCAGCTTCCTGCGGGACAACGCTGACGTCTTCGCCTGGTCGCCCGCGGACATGCCAGGAATTGACCCTGAGGTCATGGTCCATCGGCTCCAGGTGAAGCCAACTAGCAGACCTGTGAAGCAGAAGAAAAGGGGCTCCGCCCCAGAACGACAACGGGCTGCGGCCGAGGAGGTGGACAAACTCCTCGGAGCCGGCTTCATCCGGGAGGTCTCCTACCCGGACTGGCTCGCCAACGTAGTCCTCGTAAAGAAGGCCAATGGGAAATGGCGCATGTGCGTGGACTACACCGACCTGAACAAGGCCTGCCCGAAAGACAGCTTCCCCCTCCCGAGCATCGACCAGCTCGTCGACTCCACTTCAGGACACCAACTGCTAACTTTTATGGACGCCTTTTCAGGGAACAATCAAATCCGAATGGCGCCGGAAGACGAGGAAAAGACGGCCTTCATCACCGACAAGGGCACCTACTGCTACAAGGTGATGCCCTTCGGCCTGAAGAATGCTGGAGCCACCTATCAGAGGCTGGTCAGCCAAATTTTCAAAGATCAGATCGGCCGAAATATGGAAGTCTACGTGGACGACATGCTGGTAAAAAGCCGAGCGGCGGAACACCACATAGCCGATCTCAACGAGACATTCACCAAGCTCAGGAGATACCAAATGAAGCTCAACCCGGCGAAGTGTGCGTTCGGGGTCACCTCGGGCAAGTTCCTGGGTTTCATAGTGACCCAGCGCGGAATTGAAGCCAACCCGGAGAAAATCCGGGCACTGCAAGAGATGTCGCCTCCGAAGACAGTTAAGGAGGTGCAGCGGCTCGCAGGGCGAGTTGCCGCCTTGGGAAGGTTCGTCTCTCGGTCAGCCGAGCGCTGCCTCCCTTTCTTCAAAAGCCTCAAACGGCCGAAAGACTTCCGGTGGTCAGAAGAATGCCATCGAGCCTTTGAAGAGCTCCGGAGCCTTCTGGCCTCTCCCCCGCTGCTTACCAAGCCCCAGAAGGGCGAGGTTCTTTATCTATACCTGGCCGTCTCCCCGGCCGCAGTGAGCTCAGTCCTCGTCCGGGAAGAGGACAAGCTCCAAAAGCCGGTCTATTACACCAGCCGGGTCCTCAGGGATGCTGAGACCCGATATTCTAAACTTGAGAAGACTATCTTCGCTCTCATCATCTCGGCTCGGAGACTCAGGCCTTACTTCCAAGCCCACACAATAGCTATATTGACCGACCAGCCTATGAAGCAAATATTGCAAAGGTCGGATCGTGCGGGGAGGATCGCCAAATGGGCGGTCGAGCTCGGAGAATTTGACCTCGAATATCGGCCCAGGCCGGCCATCAAAGCTCAGATACTCGCCGACTTCATCGTGGAATGTACCCTGCCGGACGACCCCGAGTTGCCTCCCGTATCCACGGAGGAAGCACCGAGGCCATCATGGGTCCTACACTCGGACGGGTCTTCAACTTCGGGGGGTAGCGGAGCCGGGCTCATCCTCACCAGTCCAGATGGAGTGGTGGCCGAGCAAGCCTTGCGCCTCGAATTTCCAGTCTTGAACAACGAGGCTGAATATGAGGCTCTCATCGCCGGACTCAAGCTGGCGAAAGAACTGAAAGTGGAGGACCTAAAGGCCTTCAGCGACTCCCAGCTGGTAGTGAACCAGATCCAAGGAGACTTTGAAGCTAAAGAGCCCTCCATGCAAAAGTATCTCCAAAAGGTGCGGGAACTTACGTCTGCCCTGAATTCTTTCAATATTCAGTACATTCCCAGAGCGGAAAACCTCAGGGCAGACCAGCTGTCCAAATTGGCAACCTCCCACATGAGCGAGCTTCCCAAGGGAACAACGCTCGAGTATCTTCAGACCCCCAGCACGGAGGAACCCGAGCCCACCATGTGCATCGACTCCGAGCCAAGCTGGATCGATGGGCTCGTCTGCTACCTCCAAGACGGGACCCTACCTCATGACGAGACGGAGGCTCGCCGAATCAAGCGCCAAGCCCCCCGGTATGTCTTGTACGAGAATAGGCTTTATCGACGATCATTTACTTCTCCCCTTCTCAGATGCCTCCGCCCCTCTGAGGCGGACTATGCCCTCCGAGAGGTCCATGAAGGGATCTGCGGAAATCACCTGGGGGGTCGGGCACTGGCCCATAAGATCCTGCGGCAAGGATATTACTGGCCCACGCTCCAGAAAGATGCGACTGATTTCGTCCGGAGGTGCGATCGGTGTCAACGAAACGCCAATATCCAGCGCCGACCTTCGGCCCTGCTGACTTCCATCATCGCCCCCTGGCCGTTTGCCCAATGGGGGATCGACATCCTGGGGCCCTTTCTCCTAGCCTCCGGACAAAGAAAGTTCCTAGTCGTCTCCATCGACTACTTCACCAAATGGGTCGAGGCTGAACCTGTCGCCCGGATTACCGAGCAAAAGATGCGGGACTTCGTGTGGAAGTCCGTAATTTGCAGATTCGGACTACCCCGTATCCTTATATCCGACAATGGTCGGCAATTCGATAATGTCCATTTCAGGGAATTTTGCTCTGAGCTCGGCATCGACCACCGCTTCACCTCGGTTGCTCATCCCCAGACAAACGGAGAAACCGAGGTAACTAACCGCACTATTTTGCAGGGACTCAAAGCTAGGCTTGATCGGTCCAAAGGACAGTGGGTCGAGGACTTGTACAACGTCCTCTGGGCGTATCGGACTACTTTCCGACTGCCCACAGGAGAGACCCCCTTCAATCTAGCATACGGCACTGAAGCCGTCATCCCGCTAGAGATCGGCCTTCCTTCTCTAAGGGTGGAGCACTACGACCCTGACACCAATTCCTCCCAGCTCAGGGGCAACTTGGACCTCGTTGAAGAGACACGAGAGGTCGCCCGGGTTCGTATGGCAAGATACCAACAGAGAACGGCCCAATACTACAACTCCAGAGTCAAGCCCAAGCTCTTCAAAGTGGGGGACCTCGTCCTCAGAAGAGCCGAGGTTTCTCAACCGATCGAGCAAGGGAAGCTCGCCCCAAATTGGGAAGGGCCGTATCAAATCGCCCGGGTACAACGACCAGGGGCGTACAAATTGAAGTCCCTGGAGGGGACTCTGATCCCGCGAAGCTGGAACTCTGAGAATTTACGAGTGTACTACCAATGAAACCCCATGGGGTTTAAGACGATCGGGACTATAGACTCAATCTCTTTTCTGCGAATGAACCGCCTATTTTAATGATTACAATTCTCTTCTAATGTTGGGTCGTTTTGTGATCCTCAGATTCCTCGACTAAGATCGGGATGCCCCGAGGCTCGACCGTAGAGTCCCAAACTCCTTCGACCTCGGGAAGTATCGCAGGACGATGAGACATCGGCTTGGCGCAAGATTCCCTCGACTAAGGTCGGGATGCCCCGAGGGTCGACCGTAGAGAACCAGACTCCCTCGACCTCGGGAAGCGTCGCAGGTCGGTAGAGCGTACCCAGACCCGCCGACCTGACGAACGATCCCTCGACTAAGGTCGGGATGCCCCGAGGGTCGACCGTAGAGAACCAGACTCCCTCGACCTCGGGAAGCGTCGCAGGTCGGTAGAGCGTGCCCAGACCCACCGGCCTGACGAACGATCCCTCGACTAAGGTCGGGATGCCCCGAGGGTCGACCGTAGAGAACCAGACTCCCTCGACCTCGGGAAGCGTCGCAGGTCGGTAGAGCGTGCCCAGACCCACCGGCCTGACGAACGATCCCTCGACTAAGGTCGGGATGCCCCGAGGGTCGACCGTAGAGAACCAGACTCCCTCGACCTCGGGAAGCGTCGCAGGTCGGTAGAGCGTGCCCAGACCCGCCGACCTGACGAACGATCCCTCGACTACGGTCGGGATGCCCCGAGGGTCGACCGTAGAGAACCAGACTCCCTCAACCTCGGAAAGCGTCGCAGGTCGGTAGAGCGTGACCAGACCCGCCGACCTGACGAACGATCCCCCGACTAAGGTCGGGATGCCCCGAGGGTCGACCGTAGAGTCCCAAACTCCCTCGACCTCGGGACCAGACTCCCTCGACCTCGGGAAGCGTCGCAGGTCGGTAGAGCGTGCCCAGACCCACCGGCCTGACGAACGATCCCTCGACTAAGGTCGGGATGCCCCGAGGGTCGACCGTAGAGAACCAGACTCCCTCGACCTCGGGAAGCGTCGCAGGTCGGTAGAGCGTGCCCAGACCCGCCGACCTGACGAACGATCCCTCGACTACGGTCGGGATGCCCCGAGGGTCGACCGTAGAGAACCAGACTCCCTCAACCTCGGAAAGCGTCGCAGGTCGGTAGAGCGTGACCAGACCCGCCGACCTGACGAACGATCCCCCGACTAAGGTCGGGATGCCCCGAGGGTCGACCGTAGAGTCCCAAACTCCCTCGACCTCGGGAGGCACCACAGGTCAGCAAAGCGTCCACAGACCCGCCGACCTGACGCGAGATCCCTCGACCAAGGTTGGGGCTCCCCGAGGTCCGACCATAGAGTCTCAAGCTCCCTCGATCTCACAAAAAGCTACAAATCAATAAAGTCTCCCCAAATCCTCTCAACCTCGGCGGGTGCCGTCGGGTCCGTGAGAAGCCCGAGCCCCCTTAAAGTCAAAAATGACTCCGGAGGTCGACGAGGAAGGGAGGCAACCTACTCCGCCATGTGAAGCATAACTCTGAGAAGGCAAGAGGTACATCTAACTCGACGCCCTCCTTGTCAAATTTTATCTACATACTGCTAAGCGGAATCTCATCCAACGTCGGAGTCTTATCTCGCCCCAAAGCCGGGCTTCTCCAATGGGTCGGCTTAAGACCGATCTCCTAACCACATTATGCATGCTCCGCTCATCAAGTCTCCACAATTTGTACAAAGTCTTCATAAATTAGGGCCCAACACGGCCCCCATGCGTAAACTCCGATGTTTAGCTGAGAAAGTGGTCCCGGCCGCGAGTGTACCAGCCAAACACAAATACCAAGGCAATCTTTGAAAATCCCAGCCTTGCTCACCGAAATCTCGGCAGAGTCCGAGAACGATAACTATGAAAACCTTCGGCAATAACTTGATTATTAACCCACGTTCCCCGCGAGGGGTCCGAAGTTGAGTTCGGGAACCCGACTAGACCCCCCGAATAACGGCACGCACAGACCTAGCCCGGTCTTACTTGAGGGGCTAAGGCCCGACTCTGATGCCTTAGTAGCCTAAAGCCAGGCATGGCAGATTCTGCGATTCTAAGATCCGAGTTATAGGACTTAGAGAAATTTTCTAGAAACCTAAGCTCGGAGCTCCCTTTGGTCGGAATGACTAAAATCCGAGAAGGCCAAGATATAACCCAGGAAAAAGGGCAACTTCGTTAAGCAGCCCGAAAACTAAAATACAAAGTTAGAGGTCGTCGAGGCGGTTAGCTAAGGCTCTAGCCTCATTCACGACAAGAAAGGGAAAGACGAGCACAGAACGACAAAAGTATTTTTTCATTGACAAAGGGCCGGAAGGCCAATTACAAAATTGGAGGTCGGCCATTCAAGAGCCGACCTCGGATACAATGAAAAAGAAAAAATACGCCAAGTCTTAAGCGGCGGCAGCAACATCCGCGGGGTCGTCTGGCACAGTGATGACCTCGGAACCTTCAGCCAGCACAGGCTCGGGGTCTTCTCCAACTGGCCTAGCACTTCCCAGATCATGCCATCCCCCTTCCCGTTTCAAGTCAGCACCTTTCTTTCTCCCTAACTTGTCTTGCCCACGCTTCTTCAGCATCTCTATCAGGGAAGGATCCATCTTCTCCGCCTGTGCCTCCACAATCTCGTCCGCTGACATGAAAAATTACGCCCAGTCTTAAGCGGCGGCAGCAACATCCGCGGGGTCGTCTGGCACAGTGATGACCTCGGGACCTTCAGCCGGCACAGGCTCAGGGTCGGGGGCAGGGGCCTCGGGTGCCGCCTCCGGGACGCCGTCCGTCTCGACCGCCGGTGCCGCATCCGGGACGCCGTCCGTCTTGGCCGCCCTCGTCGAAGGCTCGGCGGGGTCTTGTTCGTACAATCCTGCCTCGGATGTCAAAATGGCAGGAAGGTCTTCCGCGTCGGACCCATAGCCCAGGTTCATCCTCGGACGGACCGTCGAAAGGTCGAACTGGGGGCAGAACTGGGCCATCTGCTGCCGGAAATTCTCGAAGCCCCGGAGGAACCCGTCCACCGTCTCCTCCTCGAGCATATCGCGGAACTCCTGCGACCCCTTAAAGAGATCCACGGCGTTCTCGGCTCGCTCGAGCGCCCTCCTCTCCCGAACCTCGAGCTGCTCGATTTTAAGGCGGGAGACTCCGTCTTCGTACTTGAGGCCCGCAACCTCGGACTGGACCTCCCCCTAGCGCGCCTCCGAAGCGCGCAAGGCCGACCTGGTCAGGGCGTGAGCAGCCCTTTCCTCCTCAAGCGCCTCCGCCGTAGAGAGGCGCCTGGCCTCGGTGGCCTCTCGCCGAGTCTCGGCCTCGGCCAACGCCGCCTCCAGCTCGGCGATCCTTTTCTTAGCCGGCTCCAACTGCCGGCTGACCCGCCGGGTCTCTTCCTGACATCCCTGGGCGATGAACACCAGGGTGTCGAGCTCGTGAACATGCTGTAAAGAAAGAGACAAAATGATCGTGAGTTAAAAACATACGGATTCGCTAACAACTTTGAGGAAATCGAGAAAAGGACTTACCCGAGCGGTGTTGCAGTAGGTACTGTCAACGACCTCTTCCAGCGAAATGTTCCGGAATTCGGCCCGGTCCGCCGGAAGCATCACACGCCGGAGCACGGCGCGTGCGACCTCAGCATCATGAATAGCTGAACTCCCCTCGGGGATAGGGGAGTCCAGCTCATCCGACTCCTCTTGAAAGTACCTTGAGGAGCTCGGCACGTCCGGCCTCGGGATCTCGGGGCCGCTTGCTTCAGGGCCCCTGGTTGGCTCGGGCCCCGAGCGCTGTGAGGAACCCGAAGCCGGGCCCTCCCGCCGGGCAATGGGGGCAGGGCAAGGAGGGGCCACTGGGCCCGCATCGCTGACGACCCGCGCCCGCCTCGGGTCGGCTGTAGAGGCCCCCGCCTCAAGGCCACTCGTCCCGGCCGACGTGGAAGCGCCGGCCGACCTCGCCTTCTTCCGAGGTTGGGGCATAGCCCCCCCGGCCTTGGCCTCTCGCCTCCTCAGGCGGGAAAAAAGTGATGTGTTGCTGGTCGGCATATGGGGAATATCTGAAATCAAACATTTCACTAAGTGTCAGACCAGTGGCAGTAAAAGCAAAGGACAAGGAAAGAAACTAATGTAACTACCCTTACCCTTGGGGCGCGCCGAGCTCAGACCCACGCTCGCCAGGGCGTCCTCCCGTAGGAGCTCGGTCAGGTCGTAGCCCTTCCCGAGGGCTCGGAGAGAGTCCAGGGTCCTCTACTCCCTCCCCGAGGGCTCGGAGAGCTTGTTGAGGGCCTTCAACCGAGGGTGTCCCCACCTCGGATTGAACCCCCACGGCGCCTCGGACGCGAGAAAGAAAAATTTCCCCTTCCACTCATGTATAGAGGAAGGGGCCCCGTGAAAGAGCGACATACCGCCTCAGAAGGCAAAGTATAGCCACTCCGCGTCCGCCGGGTTCTTCTTTAATAAGAAACACCGACGGAAGACGCTCACGGTAATCGGGATCCCATGCCCGAGACACAGGGAGAGGAACCCGATGATGGTTCTCCACGAGTTCGGAGCGAGCTGTGCTGGGACGAGTTGGTACTCGACCAGCAAGTTGCTCACGAACTCGTGAACAGGGAACCGTAGGCCGGCCCAAAGCGTCTCGCGGTAAACCGCGATTCGACCTGGGGGCGGCTGCGTCACCCTGTCTTCCGGCCCCGCAGTTTCGAGACGAAACCCGGGCTGGAAGAAAAACCGGGAGCGGATTAACTCCAACTCCTCCCCCGACAGACTTGACCCTACCTCCTCCGGACCAAGACCCATTTCACAGGAGAGCGAAATAAAATTAAAAGCAGAGGATGAAAACTGGGAGAAAAAGAGAAGAGGAACCCTAGCAATCACAGGGTAGGGACCTACTGGACATCGCCGGAAATCGTTCCGGGCACCGACGGCGAGGTTCGGTTAAGGAAGGAAGCAAGGGAGAAAGACAACAAAAATAAGAGGCAGCCAAATAAAACCTTTAGGGCAAACTCGAGCGGCTTATATAGACCCCCTTGACGGCCCAAATCGACGGGGTCGGTTCCCATCCTCCGACCGGATTGCGCCACGTGTCGACCTCGGAGGCCGAGGCACCGTATTCACTCCGGATCAATAAATCGGGTACGAAATCGAAGCCCTGTCCCATCGGACCTCGGGGCCTCATTATGGGTCCGCAGAATCGAATCGCCTTGAAGAACGAGCGGATGGCACCTCCGCTCCCCTCATTTAATAAGGCCCCGGGGCACGTGGAGCCCCGATGTAGCCTCCACCTCGCCGGATCCATGATCCAGTAATACGAGATCGGAAGCGTCCGACCCTAGGTCATGCCGCGTGTCCGTTTTGAACCCCATAACGGCACACTCATTAATAAGCGGGGAGTCTCGATTACGGGATCGAGGCGCCGCCTCGTTGAGCCCGAGGACCCTCACCATGAGTCCGCCACACGAAGCGATCTTGGCAATCCAAGAGACGCCACCCCCGTTACATCCGCTCCGAGAAACGTAAGGATACGAGCTCCACCATAAGTTCGCTGAATAAAGCAACCTCGAAATGCCCAAGGGCGTAGGTCTCGCCACAAAAACCCCGAGAAACACGAGGGCGCGGACGAGATTCGCCCCCCAACTTTAATGATAGACTTTACTTCCCACGTCCGAGCCTGCAGGCCGCTCGAACTCGGAAGTCGGGGGGTAGTGTTGGGGGAATAAGATTTTTCCCCCAGGTGACACAAATGCCCCCAAGAAGCCGCACAATCGCCGACCCTGAACAGCCAAAGTCGGCGTCCGACCTCGGAACGCCCGACCTCAAGACATCCGACCTCGAGACCTCCGACCTAGAAAAATCCTGATGCTCAAGGTCTACCCTTGTCAGCCACCTACTACGGCCGTACTCCTCTGAGGTCCAACTGAGGACCATATCCTGCCGCTGCTTCAGCATTTATTGCGCATGGCTACTGTAAACCTCCAGTTCACTCAACAATCAATGCGGATCTCCGGCTTACTCCACAATTAATGCGGATCTCCGGCCTACTCTGCAATTAATGCAGATCTCCGGCTTACTCCACAATTAATGCGTATGGCTCCTGTCATCTACGGACTCTCAGCTCTCCACGGTAAGTTAGCCCAGCAGAGTCTGGTCAACCATGATAAGTCTCTGATCTCGGCCATACCTCCGACACCAATGCAATGATTCGCCTGGTAGCGTACTGGTTCGGGTCGTACGACGCCCTCACCGCCGACATCAGCACAATGATTCGCCTGACCGTGCGCCGACCCGAGCCACATGCCGAGCCGTACTATGGCCTCGCGCTGTTACATCGCAGGTAAACCGACCCCCACCTATAAAAGGGAGCCTTGGCTTCTCAGGAGGGGATTGGGGGGAAATTCCGTGCCCTACAAACACTGTTTATCTCCTCTATACACACTTTGCCCCCTCCCTGACTTGAGCGTCGGAGGGCCGGCGTCGGAAAACCCGGCCACCGGCTTGCCTGCAGGCACCCCAGACGGCGGACGCCGCCCGCTGACGGATCGCCGCCCCGCTGTGAGGACCCCCTGCTCCCTCTCTCCGGCCACCCCAAACGGAGGACGCCACCCGCCGACTGGCCGCCGCCCCGCAGTGGTGACCCGCAGCTCCCTCTCCCTCGACCGAAGATTGTCCCCGGGTCCAATTTCCAGCAACAGGTCTGAAAACCATGCGTCTTTTTTTTATGTTTGGCCATCTTTGTTAAATTCAAAGGTTTTAATGAAGCCAATTTATACAGATAACAGGCCGGTTCGAATTGTTATCTGACTTAATGATAAAAATTAGATATCAATACTATGTGATTTCTTTTTAGATATAAAAAAGAAACATGTAGCTTTGATTATATCTATCTTTTCTTTTTCTTTTTTCCGAACAGTGAACAAGTAGAACTACTACTATCTTTATAGAATACTTGTCATCAAAGTATGAATATTATTTATTCCGATACGAGCGATGCATGGGCTTTCAGCAAACATTGAAAGAGTTAAATTAAAGAGAATACTACTAAAATTTATATGAATATTTTCTTAAAATTTATATTTATTTCTATATCTTCATAAAATACTGTTTTTGTACAAATACTCCTAATATAACGGTTCTTCTAACACCATTAATAAAACTATATTTATTTTAATTAAAAATAAAATAAAAAATTTGAAATTATTTTTTTGTCTTCGATCGCGATCATCTTATAAATATTTTTTTTTTGCACATCTACCTATTAAAGATATTTTAGTCATTTTAATTTGAAACCATTAATTTTTTAACGACCTTATATGGTATAGGTACATGTACAAAAATAAAAATAAAAAATAGGTAGAATAGCAAAATAAGTATTTTACGAGAATATATATATAAATATTAATTTTGAAGGATATTCGTGTAAAATTTGATATTTAGAAAGGTATTTATGTAATTTTCTTTTTTTTTTGAGTGCCTCATGTATTGAGACAATAAAATCTTAGTTCCGCCAAAAAATGAAGTATAAATAAAAGACCTATATAAAGTATAAACTGGCAGAGTATAAAATGATTCTAAACAAAAAAAAAAAAAAAGAGAGTATAAAATAATTTGTTGTTCTTCCTCTCTCTTCAAAGTTGATATGAAGCACTACCGAAATGATAGCACGGTGGGAACATGGCTTTGATTTTATCGGAGTGGCCTAGGTTCGAAACGCACAGACGTCGATTAAATATGAGGACCGGATGCTTTCCGCCTAATTTGCGCCGTTACTTAGATGGTGCTGGTGTGATATACTCATACGGGGATAGAGGTGACACGCTGGTGGGGGGCTCTGCCATGGGTGAAAGGGTATAAGTAAATATAAGTAAAAAATATTTTATCTGCACCGAATACTCTCCAGTGGAGGGGGGCTAGTGGGGATTGCTATGGAGGTGAGGTTCCACTCGCACCCTTTTAAGAAAAAAAAAAAAAAAAAAAAGGGGCGGATATGAAGCCATTCTTTCCGCTTGGACGCATCGTAGCAGTAGAATAGTTAAAAGGCAATATCGTAATCTTTTACTTCTTTTTTCCCCTTCCAACTTGCAGAGCGGAGCAGAGCGGATCGTACGGAAGATATAAATAATAGAAAAGGAGTGAATGCAATGCATGTGCCCCCTGCCCTTTCTTTTCCATTCATATTTAATTTTAATTTAATTTATTTTGAATCCGGGAAACGGACGAGGTTTTTTTAATGCCCGCCAGCTGCCATCCGGACTCCAGACCTCGGACTTCAAATCCGTCCTATAGAAAGATAGGGCCCACTCCTCCCCGCCCCCCAACCCAAAACTATTCCGCTACTTTGCTTTCATCCCGGAGACTCGATTACCGGAACCCAATAATGCACCCGCTCACCGACTTGCGGGGCCCGCGGTGGAGTGGAGTCGGGGGTCGGCTGCTTTCTCAGATCTCCTCCGATTGAGGGCACTTACTTGTCTTAGCGGATTAGATCCCGACAGCTGGTTTGAGGGTACACGTGTCGCTGTCGGGGGCTCCACCGTCAGATGTTTGGTGGCTCGGCTCGGCTTCGGCGAGCCGACGGTGGATGGAGTACGTGAGGCGCCGGCTATTTGTGAACTGACGGAAATGGCCTAGCTGACAAAATTAAAGGGTTTGCTGCTACTGAACCAGCATTTAGGTTGGATACATGAGATTTGGAGCAGGAATTGTTTAAGATTATATTTATTGCCATACCGGGATACATACCTCAAGATATCATAAATTATCTCTTTCAATTTTTATAACATTTTTTAGAAAAATTTCTATTGTCAATAGAGAGAAGATAAAAGAGTATACATCATCAAATCTAAGAAAGAAGTGTTACATACTAAAGCATCAAGAAAAAAAGGTATAGATTGCTTACGTATTTTTTTTCTTTTTTGAAATTTCCATCAAGTTGGCACCTCTCACATGTTAGAAGGTCTAAAGCTTGAACCTTGACAGTGGTGTCTCTAATGTATTTCTCAGAATTATTATGTTATTATAGCAATTTTCATTATAGAACTAATCAAAAGAGATAAGTTCAAGGTGACAAAAAGAAATGACATAACTTGTTAGAAGGAAAGCCAAAAAAGAATCAAAGATGCTACTGAGGCCTTAAAGTAAATGTACATATAGATAGATATGGATGATATTGATTGGCTACTATGATGTATGACCATATGTAATTTCATTTTATGGTTTGTGATATCATGGATAGTTTAGTTCTTGTGATATTTTCTAATGATTTGATCTCATAATTTGATTTGAATTTTATTAGACTATTATAACCAAGCTTTTAAATGAAAGCACATATTTAACTTATAGATGCACATACACATCCATATCACAAGATCACAAATATAGTGGGCACACAAAGTTTACAATAGATTTTATGTTGTTTTTTCAAAAATAAAATAAAGTGAATTCTTGCTAGTCCTGCAAAATTCCCTTGAAACTAACTAATGAAATCAAAATTAGTGCTTTTCCTGTTCTACTCATTTTCTTCTAACTAATCCACCCTTAATCTTCAAAATTAAAGCCCGCTAAAAGAATACATTTATATTAAATGTTAGATACTTTTATTGATTTTGGTATACTTTAAAATTTCTATGGGTGTTTTAGAAATTTTGAATTTTTGAAGTGTGATGTCACACGTGATTTAATGAGGCTAGCCACTTTGTGGTCACAAGAATATCATGTTATAAACTCATAATGCATGCAAGTGAGTGCTCTCTCTCTCTCTATATATATACCAGTTATCATGTGCCTATTTAGCTCATCCTATATTTCATGATTTTAAGTATATCAATCTAACAAGATATATTTGACGTAATTTTATCACATGACTTTATCTTTTTTTCCTCTACAAGATCACCTTATTTTCATGATGACTTGATTGGCTCAATGTGCTAGCCATTTATTCTATTAAGAGCTAATAATTCCTTATTTGGAAGGAAGGTGTGGGAGTTTTTTCCTATAATTATGGGTGTCTATATGGAATTTTTAATTGAAGCTTTGAGCCTTATCTGTTCTAAATTCTTTAAAACCCTCCCTTTGAGTTTTGGGTGACCATTGTAATACAATTCAAGTTTGAGTACCATCTATTACATGCGTGATTCATGAAAGGATTATTATATCTTGGATTGCCAAGCAACTCCTATACCTTATGAGGATGAATCATTCTTTAAAAAGATAATATCTTAGGATGAATCTTTTTCCTCTTCTCATTTATTACTATTCCGACTAGCTATTTTTTCTCCTAATTATCTTTCATTTTCTAACAATCAGATATGATCATGCACGTACATGATGAACTAATTGGCATATTGCAAGTACCCTTAAAATTAACTCAAATAAAATAATATTATAAGTAGAGAATTTCTATTTCTGCCTCATGCGTAAACTAAGTATATGATAAATTAATGCTTGATGTCTACTAAAAAAATAATCGTTGATATGATAATGTGCTTTGCTAATGACCAGCACTATAAATGCTGAAGATGAGCTTTCGAATTTTTCTTTTTCTTCCTCATCCTCTCACTATTTTCTTTCCAAAAATAGTTAATGGTCATGTAATAATGAGTTATGGTTGAATGACATATTTTTTGTTGGTTCCTAATATTGAAATTGTTGATAGCTTATGCAAATGCTTAAAAATATTTAGTATATGGAAATACTTAGAAGAAAATAGATTAAAGGCTAAAAGATTATTTAGAAGTTGACCAAAATTAGTCGATTTGATCATTAGAGATGAATGTATAAAAAATACATTTGGTCCATATGCATGTACATCATTATTATTTATGATCAGGCATGGAGGGAAGATAAATTTCGAATGTCGTGCTAGATGGAGTATGTTACATAGCTATTAATTTATAAAGTTTGAATTTGATATAAAAAAGGTCACAAAATATCATGATATGCAATTCATCCAAAATGAGATTTTTTCTGTTCAATAAGTCTTTAGATTACAAAATTAATAGGCTTTTTGATTCATTCATATTGCTCGTCTCTTACCTACTCTCTCAACGTAATAGATGCTTGGAGTTTTACTGGCTTTAAATATCTTGCTTTGTATATAATAACTAAGTATTTAAATAAATAACGTGATCTTTTAGATATATGCATATGTAAAATATCTCATAGTTTTTCAATCTGTTCTGATGCCAAATTATAGGTCTTATCTACTCATTAGTTATCGGTATTACTTGTTCTCAAGCTTAACACCATAGATAAAGAAACAACACATTTTTCACATGCTCAACACAAATAGAACATAGAAGAGCGAATAAAGTAAACGTAAAATACATAATTTTGATAAAATATATCATAAACTCAATAAAATATGTTAGCTTATATCTACGAGCTTCGAATAAAAGCATCTATACATGCACATAAGATATTTTTATCCCCTTCAAGTAACATACTTTCAACAATCCGTCATATATGGAAGATACATGAATTTTACAAATTAATTCAATTTTTATGCCCCATATATCCCTATATATTTCATACAACATTGCATTAAATATAAAATAAAGTGCACAATAACGTAGGGAAACCTACTTTGAAGGATCGGCGAAATAAAGTTATAAACTTGTAAAAAACCCTAGATGCAAAAAAGTTTTTAAAAATGGCAGCAACTCTCTCTCTCTCTCTCTCTCTCTCTCTCTCTCTCTCTCCATGTTTCTCTTTTTTTTCTTTTCTAATCTTAAGGTAATCGATGTCCTTCCTCGAGCTCAAAGTAATACCCGCAGAAAGCAACATTTCTGCTCGCTAGATAATTAATCAATCGTTAATCAGTATGTGAGCTGTCAGTATGCTGTGCTAGAGCCCAATCCGAGGACACCAAATCTGGACACCCAATCCAGACCCTTCTTTCACTGTCACGCAGGCCCCACAACGTTTCAACAACTGGGTGTGTTTTGGTTCCTCTCCCAGCCTCGTGCATGTTTAATTTTAATTTTATTAAGCCAAGATAAGTTTATAGCTTGAGATCGGCTTGAGATCGGCTCCGTCTTTAGCAACGGGCGAAGGCCGTACGTTAAAGCCGGTAACCCCCACTCCCACCTCGTTTAAGCGTTTACTCTCTTGGCAGTTGGACAGCGTTTAGAGTACTCTCTCTCTCTCCTGGTCTCCTCTCGCCCTGAAACCCTTCTCCTTCCTCCTCCCAAAATTCCGAGAAACCCTATCCTTTTCTACCTCAAGTCTTCTTCTTCACTCTCTCCAGTGGTCTCATTTCCTCAGATCTGGTGGTTTTGCGACGGGTTGGAGCACGGAATCCATCTTCTCGCGGCGGAAAACGCCGGTTTTGAGATCTCCGCGGCTTAAAACCCCGCATTCCGAAATTTACCGTCGAGTCATTGCACTGCTTTTCCGAATCGGAGCATTGCGTAATGGTATATCGAATTCAAGAATTTTTGAGATCCGTTTCCTTAAGCTGTTCAAGTTTGGATTCGAATAGATTTCTTTTATTCTATTTTTCTTTACGAGAATTAGGTGAATTTGGAACTAATGGATTTGGTTTTGGATGCTAGAGTTGAGCGAGATCTGTGGGTTTGTGGGATCGGCGAGGTGGAGAGGAGGATTAATTGGATAAGGCTTGTGGTTTGTATGCAACTTTTCTTTGGTTTGGTCGAATGATATTCCTGTCAGATTCCTGAGCAAAGCTTTAATGTGTGTTTGCTTTTTTTTTTTTTTTCTTTTTTGCTTTTTGGATTAAAATTTTCTTTTTTTTTTCCTTGATCTGACAGATAAGAGGATTTTCTGGAAGGAATCTGGTCTGGAGAATAGTGAATAAGTGCAGGTGAGAACTTTTCTTTACTTTAGTCACTCACCATTCATTTCTAGCTGGCATGTAGCTTCAAGATGGTCTCTTTCTGGTTCAGATGCAATTTTTATCAGTACATTTGCTGCCAGTATTTTGATTCGATTGCATGCAGTGGAACCTACCATTTCATTGCAATAATTAAAGTTTCATGATTTCTACTTTTGATTTCTGTTAGATCCTTATAGTGAAGTGGATAGTAATTTTAAAAACTGATGTTAACAGTAAATTGAGGATTGAACTGCCAATTCCTGCTAGATCTCAAAGTACTGCTTGATTTACTAAAAGAAAACTTTCTTTATTTTTCTTATTCAATCTAATGGAATTGAAAATTTTATATTAAAAAAGTAGGTAATGGGTTTGCAAACTCTTTCAATTGTTTACTTTCCAAATTCTCTAGCGACACCGAGCATGAGCTTATGAAATTTCTTGTGTCACAGGCGGTAACAGTGGTGTGGATTGGAGTATTTTGAAGCAAATTTGATATAGGGAGGCATATAGTCAGGTAAATTTACTTTTCCTTTTCTTTCAGGATAAAAGTTGTCGGTTTTGGGTTTGATACAGTAGTGGCAGCTTAATTGCTCTCGGATTGGTCGGTCACAATCATCACGCATATAAACAATAATTGTATGGTGGTGGATACTAGTAGTCTTAGATATTTCTTATTCCCATTTAGGATTGAGCCCTGTAGCAATGCCAATTCTGCAGCACCGCACCACTTCATAGCTGTCTTTGACCTGGTTGCCTCTATAATCTGTAAGCCGGGCAGATATTTTGGTGCGGGCCCCTGCACCATATTTGAAGGTAGATTTGCATCTAATTATTGCCTTGATGATTGTGATTTTAGACATTTCTGATCTTCTCACATGCAGGATCACCAAATCTGAATTGGCTAGAAATTTTGTTTCAGTTATTCTTTTGTTAATTATACCGAAAGATTTAATTGAAGCGATGATATGTTTGTTGCAGCAATTTGTATTTAGTGTATTGCTTTGGAAATGGACTTCTTTATTCATGGAATAATGTGTAGCTTTTGGGTACTGTTATTATTAATTGAGTTATTTTGTTCCCATCTTTAATATAATCTTGTACTGTATTGATTGGAAATCAATTGATAGGTATATGCAACTAATGGAGGCTGAGTTGTGTTTGTCTCGAGCTCTATCTTCGTCTCGGGAAGAAAGTGGAGATGAAGAGCTCTCAGTACTTCCTAGGCACACCAAAGTCATCGTTACTGGTAACAACAGGACGAAGTCAGTTTTGGTTGGGCTGCAAGGTGTCGTAAAGAAAGCTGTCGGTCTTGGCGGCTGGCATTGGCTGGTAATAGAACTGTTTCTCAGCTGTATTGGCTTGACTTTTTTTAACTTTCTTTAAGCTATTTCTATGTCTTCCATCTATCTTCTTGTGATGAGAGCTGATGAGTCCCTCTGAGTCCTAATCAGAAACTCTTTAGCAGAGTCATGGCAATAATTTGATATTTTTAGCATTGACAAGTAAACTGTTGTCCCAATTACTTTCTTTGAGGACGCATCCACTAGTATAATTTGCAGAGACAAGTCGGTCATGTAAAACAACTATTCTGGATATTCTGAAAAAAGGCCTTGGTGACTTTATGTCAGATGCTCGCTAATTAGATGATTGTGCTTTTCCACTAATGTTTTTCGGTATTTCTCCTAGAATTCGGCCGCTCAACCCTGTGTAAAAAAAATTGTGCAGGCTTGATTTCAATATTACGTTTCTTAATATACCATCTATGTCAATAACTTGGGAAGAACGGGGAAAAGATTTGTTAGATTATGCTGTAAAAAGAATTTATGTATCTTGTATCATGGTTTGATCCTAACTATCTGTAGTTAGGAGAGCCTTAGGACTCTAGGTTGCTTTAATTTTTTTTTAAATACCTCAGATGTCCGATATTCTGTCCTCTGGTTATAATTTCATGCAAGGCATAATCTTTGCCGATGTCAGGTCCTCAAGAATGGGGTGGAGGTAAAGCTGCAGAGGAATGCCTTGAGTGTTTTAGAAGCTCCAACTGGTAATGAGGATGATGATGACGACTGTGATAACTCTTTCTGCAGCAGCTCTGACATGGGAGAGAAAGATATTGATTATAGTAGGTTTTAAGCTTTGATTGATAATTAATTGTCAGAAATTCAAGGCTGCTAAGGAGCAATAATTAGACATGTAATTTAAGTAATGAGTAATGAAACCTGTTCGTCGCATGTGTTTAATAAATTATTGCTTGTGGGCAGGTAGCGTAGAGGTCCACAAACCAACAAAGCCTAGGGCTCGGCATACCAGGCCTTGGACATCTTCAGCCAAGTCGAATAACCGTGGCATCTATCGAGACATCCACAGTTACAAGCCTCAGATGGTGAGAAATTATATGAATGATGAATTTGATCGCATGAGTCCTTTATTGTAGTATAGTAGCGTTAGTGATGAGTCATTATCCGTAGCTGGTGCTGTTGTGCAATCATCATAGCCTTGATTGCTTAGCTGAATTACCAGGTTTAGATAAACAAGTCAGCAAAATATGTTGACATGAATATGTATCATCAAATCTCCATCATGTAACGACAGGAACACCTATAGAATCGCATAATGCTAAAGATATCCCCGGTCTTGATTATAAGAGACTTTGTAGATTGGATTGTGTATCGAAAGATTGTGCTTAGTGCTTACACCTCGTAGATTATTGACAGAGGGTGAACTTGGCAAAACTCGGGACTGCCACCTTGTGGAGATATTGGAGGCACTTCAATCTGGTATATTTCAGACCTCCTGGCCCTGTCATAGCGTCTTGTGGAAGATGTGTTTTTTTTTGGCAGAGTAACATCAAGCATGCACAACGGTATTTCAGGCGAGCATCAATCCCAACCCATCGAAGGAACAACTGGTTCATGGTGTGCAGCACCATTTCCTTTCTCAGGTACCATTTGGGCTTTATTTGCTTGCCTTATCAAATAAACTTTTCTCTTTAGCAAAAAAAAAAACTTTTCCCAGTTTCTTTTTTTTCCTTTGTATTTTTGGAACTCTCAAGCATTTATGGTCTTGTTTCTTTTCTCCCAACTGCAAAAGCAATTGGATGAGATGCAGGTTATTGTGGGGTTCATCCACACAGCCAAGAGGTTGAAGACCATTTACTCTTAAGAACAGAACTGGAAGAGTAGTGCAATCCCGATTGCTGTACGCTTGGACCAAGATATGAAATCTAAAGGGAGATCATGTTATAACCACCAAAAAATTAGGGGGAAGATCATGTTTCTTATGCTGATGGCCAGATTTGAAGTTAAGAGCGCTGCAGTCTCATTCACATGTAGCACAGGTGTACCGAGTACTAACCATGCTATATAAGGTTTTGTAGTGTACTATCCTACTATATCTAGAGCTATAATTTGGTGCTCTTCCAAAACAGGTTACAGGATATGATTGATGGTGGGAGAAGGGTCTTTAGAGGGACCGCGGGCTAACTACATAGATATATTGCATGGTCTCGTTCTAGAGGGGTAGGGCAACTATTTCTCTTTCCGGACCTCGAAATCAGCACAAATTTATAAAGTAAAGCGAAGAAGAGGTGGTGGTGGGATGGGGGACAAGCTGTGTGACGGGTTAGGTGGCTGTCTGGTTGGGGTTGGGCAGTGTGCCACGCTTCGTAAAAGGACAGCATCTTGTGTTAATCGTATCGCAATCTTTTCGTAGATTTCGTGACCACACTTCCCCTCATTAGTCAAATGCTCGATGCCAACTTGGTTTAGACCAGCTTAATTTTTGTACAAAAAAAAAATTAAGCAAGCAAGTAGGCTTGAGTTCAATCCATTGCTTTCGGACATTAAATGTTCAATAATTTGTAGGGTCCTTGTGCTGGCAGTTCAAACTCCATCTCCCATCCAAATGATCCTCGTACCGGCAGCAAGATCTTTGATTGCATGCGGTTCCGCGTAATTCTTGTCTAGAATATTTGCATGGTTTGTGTTAGTGCATTTTTTCCGGATGGTGTTTGGGTGCTTGTATAGGACGTTGAAATTTAAATAATATTTTTTAGCTTTTTTTTTTTATTGAGATTCATGAATATTATAAATGGTATTAGGGTAGATTTGTTTTCAGGTTCATGTAAATTAGAAATGCTGCAATAAGGATTAAGGATTTATTTGACTATTGATTGATTGTAGGGTTTGTGATCGGATTTATGGTATTTAATTTTGGATTTGAATGGGTTTAGATTTTGGGCATTAGAGTTATAAATGGGGGGGAATTAGGTAAAGATTTGTTCTGGCATATGTTTTGTTTCATATCCATTGTACACTGGATGGATTTTAGACTCGGCTAAAAAAAATTTAAGTAATATCTTCGGAGGATGTTTGGATTGTTCCCGTTTGATTCGGTTGCTTCCGAGCAGTCCTAAGGATGCATTCTTCAATCTTATATTTGCTTGGGATAAACTTCTAAATGATGAGATTTATTATTATTATGAATAAAATAGGAGTAAATGATGAAATACATTGTTATTTTTGGACAAAATTGGGGTACCTATTGAAGTATTGGGAAAAGAAAAACCAAAATCCAAATGATTCCGGTACTGACGTTCGAATTGTCACATGTTTATGTCTGTCTTCCAGCTGAAGAGGGGTGGGTGGAAGAAAAAGCAAGATGGTTTAAAAGGCAAAATTTTGAAAGTCTTATGTTTTAGATCTGTGACCTACGAAAAGAGATGCTTGGAAAAACCATAAACAAGTAATACTTACCTCAAAAGATAAAAAAAAACCAGAAGCTTGAATCCCTTGCCATAATGCCAACTTGCTTACTCCCCTGTATTGATACAAGAAACTCGGATTTGCTCCTATCATCACTCTAATTTTAACTCAGGCTTCCACTCATCCTGGTTCTTTTAAAAAAAATTGTGGCCCCTCCTAACTTAACACTTCCAAATATATCATGAGTAGAAGGACTAAGTGTTAAAAAACCCTCAAAAGTCTGTTTGGATATTTTTATAGAATTGGGCTGCAAATTCTGTAGAATTCATTGATTGAGCTGTCTATTTAAGTATGGTCCTACATCAATCAAACACCACCCAGTCCAAATCTTATGGAAAGAAAAAAAATACCTCCATAAGCCGGTCTTGTTTTCTTCGTGCAGCCCAAAGGTTAAGATTTAAGCTGGCTTTGAACAGGCTTTCAGAAAATACAATTTAGATGGCACAACAGGCCCAATTTCTAAAGAAAATTTAGCTCAATTCTGCACGATTATCCAAGCAGATGCTAAATAGAGTATGAAAATGAAACAATGCTACTCTTCAATCAATCATACACACAAAAAAAATCTGCTTCATTCAAAAAAGAAAATGAACAATGCTACAACTATGATTGAACATCCTTTATCTTTGTTCCAAAACTCAATTAACCCACCAATATTTCAAGTAATATTTTAGAGTGTGGCTCTTCATGTGGGATGATTACTTAGGCCAATAGGATGGTTTCTTAAAAAGGAGGGCTATGTCTGCTTTGTGATGGCCATATCATTATTCATTGAGAACAATAGTTGATGCCATGCTCAAAACCAAAAGATCTCCAAATCTCTTTGCCTACCCCAGCCACTGATCCACCTCTCTCGGAGCAAATCGATAATTGTCTGATAACAGAGGTCATCAACACCATTGCCGGTGGACCTGTCGAGATCCCGAGCACCTTGGGCAACCAGGCTCCTCAAGAGGTTGAAGTTGTTCCGAAGAAATAGCACACAAGAGACGCCATTTCCTTCTCTGACGCCAACCCAGGAGGAGTACAGACTCCTCATGATGACGATGTAGTCATTTTTCTTACAATTGCAAAATATCATGTAAAGAGAAACCTTGTTGACGATGAAAATTCGGCCGACGTGTTATTCTATGATGTTTTCTAATGAATGAAGTTGCATGCTGAACATATCCAGAAAGTCAACACACCCCTGGTCGGCTTCTCAAGAGTTTTTGTCCTCATGGAAGGCGTGATCAATCTGCTGGTCACCATGAGATAGGAGCCTCAAAACAACACATCGAGGCTAGACTTCTTGGTGCTTTGGTCCTCTCAGCCTACAATGTGATCTTAGGCTAGCCTGGTCTCAATGCCTTCTGAGCCGTGGTGTCTACTTACTATCTGCTCATCCGATTCCCCACAAGAAGCGAAGTTTGAGAAATTTGAGATGACCAGATGATAGCTCGTGAATGCTATATGGCCATCCTCAAAGAAAAGAGGTTGGTAGAAACTCTACCAATTGAAGGGCTGGACATAAGAAACAAACTTCAAGGAAAGATGAACCTGACCGAGCTGTGCAGAATGGCTCGAGTCTAGATGAAGAGAATGAACCAAAGTGTTCGGCTTTCTTTATGCCAATGCTAATGTCTTCATCAGGTTGGCCATCGATATGCCAGGCATAAGCCCTGAGGTGATGGTTCACAAGCTTAACGTGGATTCGGCTCACCGAATTATGTGGAAGAAGAAGAGGAACTTCGTTGTAGAAAGGTAACAAGTCAAACTAAGAAGTTGACAAACTCTTAGAGGTGGGCTTCGTCCGCGAGGTGCCCTACCCTGATTGGCTGGCCAAATTGTGCTTGTCAAAAAGACTAATTGCAAGTGGCGAGTCGGCATCGACTACACTGATTTGAATAAGGCTTCCCCAAAAGATAGCCTCCCACTCTCAAAAATTGATCAGCTTGTGGATGCAACCTCAGAGCATCAATTGCTAACCTTCATAGACGCATTCTCTGGGTACAACCAGATTCAAATGGAGCCCGAGGATGAGAAAAAATAGCATTTCTCACCAACAAGGGCCTCTACTGCTACAAGGTGATGCCCTTTGACTTAAAAAATGCAAGGGCAACTTACTAGCGCCTTATCAATAAGATCTTCAAGAAGCAGATCGGCCGAAATATGGAGGTGCGTGGATCATATACTCATAAAAATCCGAGCAATGGGGTAGCACTTAGCCAACTTGAAGAAAACTTTTGCGACCCTCAGAAAGTACCAGATGAAGTTCAATCTAATGAAATGTGCCTTTGGAGTCACATCAGAAAAATTTCTTAGATTCATAGTAATGCAACAAGGCATCGAGGTAAATTCGAAGAAGATCCGAGCAGTGTAGAAAATGCAACCTCCAAAGATTGTCAAAGAAGTTAAATATCCGATTGGTTAGGTTACTGCGCTAGCGAGGTTTGTCTCTAGATCGGCGAAGCGGTGCCTTCCGTTCTTCAAGGCCCTGAAGCATCCAGAGATCTTCCAATGGACCGAGCAGTGCTAAGAGGCCTTTGACTAATTGAAGGAGTATCTTAGCTCATCGACTCTCCTTATAAAACACAGGTCGGAGAAATGCTTTACTTATACTTAGCTATTTCTCTTTCTGCCGTGAGCTCGGTTTTGATACGAAAGAAGAAAAATGTCAGAAACAGATCTATTGCACAAGTCGAATTCTGCAAGATGCCGATACACTATATTCCAAGTTGGAGAAGGTGGTCTATGCCTTCATCATCTCAGTTTGTAAGTTCCGATAATATTCTAGGTCCATTCAGTCACAATTTTGACTGACCAACCGATGAGACAGATTCTGCAAAAACTTGAAAATGCAGGTCGGTTGGCAAAGTGGAAAGGGGATCTTAGAGAGTTCGACCAAGAGTGTCAGCCTCGGCCGTCTATCAAGGCGCAGATACTGGCAGACTTTCAGGTAGAATGTACCATCCTTGATGAAGATCCTATCGAGCCCCCCAAAAAGAAGAAGACCACAGAGCGGACGTGGATCCCAAACATAGACGGGTCATCAAGCTTGGGGGGCAGTGGGTCTAGACTCATATTGACTAGCCTCGATAGGGTGATTATAGAGTATGCTCTGCAGTTCGAGTTTTCGGCCTCAAATAATGAGGCTGAATATGAAGCGCTCATGACCGGGCTCAAGATTTCTAAGGAGCTCAGGGCTAAGCAATTGAAGGTCTTCAGCGACTCACAATTAGTTGTCGGCCAAGTGTAAAAAGAGTTCGAGGTTCAGGGGTCATCAATAATCAAATATCTATAAAAGGTAAAAGACATCACCTCAATTTTTCATAATTTTGACGTACAACAGATTTCTCGAACGGAGAATATGAGGGCCAACTTGATGTCAAAACTGGCTATCTTGGAGACCACCGACCTGACTAAAACTACATATCTCTAAGTCCTGGAGACGCCAAGCATCGACAAGCTTGAGCTCATAATGAACACAAGAGCCAAGTTAGATAGATCCTCTCGTTGACTTTTTGAAGGACGAGAAACTACCTACAGATTTGGCTGGAGCTCGCAGAATAAGGTGTCAAGCCTCCCACTATATCCTCCTTGACGACAAGTTATATTGGAGATCATTTTCACTACCACTCCTCAAGTGCCTCCGCCTGACCGAAGCTGATTATGCACTTCAGAAAGTGTATGAAGATATATGTATTGCAATAAGGATACTACTGGCCTACCCTGCAAAGGGATGCAGCCGACTTCGTTAAGAAGTGTGACCGATGTCAATGCCATGAAAACATCCAATGGAGACCAGCGGTGCCTTTGATGCCAATCAATGCCCCTTGCCCATTTGCACAATGAGGAATCAATATCCTTGGACCTTTTCCAATGGCAACTAGGCAATATAAGTTGCTCTTTATGGCTATGGATTATTTCACTGAATGGACAGAAGCCGAGCCAGTGGCCCAAATTACCGAGGCCAAAGCTTGAGATTTCATCTGAAAGTTCATAATTTGTAGGTTCGGGCTTCCTCGGATGATCATCACAATTAATAAGCGCCAATTCGACAATGCGAGATTCAAAGAGTTCTACATTGAGCTTAGAATCAACCACCAGTTCACTTCGGTGTGCACCCCTAGAGCAATGGAGAGGTTGAGGTGACCAACCAAACAATCCTGCAAGGGCTAAAGGCTAGACTAGACCGAGCAAAAGGACTATGGATTGAAGAGCTATACAGTGTCTTATAGGCATATCAGATGACACATCAAATTTTCATTGGAGAGATGCCTTTCAACCTTACTTTTGAAATCGAGGCAATGATTCTACTAGAGATTGGGCTTCCATCACTTCAGTTAGAAAGCTTTGACGACCAAACAAATTTAGATCGGCTTCAAGCTAACCTTGATATGTTAGAAAAAACTAGATAGCAAGCTCAAATCTGCATTGCGACATACCAATGGAGAGCGGCTCGGTATTACAACTCAAGGGTCAAAAGTGAACTCTTATGACTTGGTGACCTCGTCTTGAGAAAGACCGAGGCATCACAACTAGGAGAACTCGGAAAGTTACGCTCAAATTGGGAAGGCCCATACCGAGTAGCCGAAGTACAACGACTAGGAACGTATAGGCTGGAGCATTTCGGCAGCACTGCGATCCCACGAACTTGGAACTTTGACAAGCTCCATCTATTATTAGTAAAGTTCATTGTATACCAAGCTTATTCCTAATAAAAATCTTCTTGTTGTATTTCTATCTTTTAGATTGGACAATTATGACAAGCGTATTTGACTCGGGACACCCTGGGAATGCTTGGGCCTCGATCTAAGGGACACTCCGAAAATGCCTGGGCCTCGACCTAAGGAGCACCCTGAGAATGCTTGGGTCTTAACCTAAGGGACACCTCAGGAATGCCTGGGCCCCGACCTAAGACCTCCAAGGTCAACGATAGTCCGGTAACAAAAATGACTATGCAGAGGCACCTCGGACTTTTTCAGAACCTCCTTATGCCGAGCTCACTTAGAATTCGAAGCAAATTTGGAGACAAGCTCCAAAAAATCAACTGAGGAGCCCAAGATAGGCTAAAAATCCTCATTGATCTTCTGATCAGAATTTTCTAAAGATCAATCGAGGAGCCCAAGATAGGCTAAAAACCCTCGCTGATCCTCTAGTCGAAACTGAACATAAGAAGAAGCATCAAAGAAAAGTTTCGTGCAATTAGCCAAACTCAAACAAAAAGTAAGTAATGCAAGCAAAAGCCGAAGTTAGGTAGTTTAATAAACTTATACTTTCATTACTTTTGAGCAGGTACATTAACCTTGGTAAAAAATCAAGCAAAAAGTGAAGTATATCAAGGTCGGTTTATCCAAGCAAAAAAGCAAAGAAAAGAGACTTCATTCTTTGTCGTCTCCTTCGCCGCCTTCTCCGTCGTCACCGCTATCACCTCCTTCGCCATCCTCGTCGTCGTTGTAGTCCTCACCGAGATCAGGTTAGAGGCTGGAGAAATCCACCCCTAGGAAGAGTTGCTGAGCTTAAGCTCAGCATTCCTCAAAGCCCTTCATGAATGCGTCGATCGCATTCTCGGTGAACTCATCCTTGAACTGGTCCAAGCAAGGTACTCCTCGACCGCTTTGGCGGCCTTCTCCTCGATGTAGGCGACCTGTTCCTTAGCCCCGACAGCCTCGTCCTCGGCCTTGGTAGCCTGCTTCTTGGCCTCGGCAACCTCTTGGTCGACCTCTGTGAGCTTGGCAGAAAACTGTTCGACTCTTTGCTCAACAGCCAGGAAGGCCTCTCTAGCTGCAGATAGGCGGCTATCCAATATCATCTTCTAAGTCCACGTGGTCCTAGCTTGGCTTCTGTCGACCTAATCTTATCTTCGGCCGCCTTTGCCCCGCTCCTCGACAACCTCCAACTTCACCCTGAGCTCTGAGCCATGCCTCTTGAACGTTGAGATCAACTTATTCATGTAGCTGACCTCGTAAGCATGCTGAAAAGGAATAAAAGGATTAGTAACTAAAGTGAACGACTTGGTGAAGATTTGTAAATCAGAGATTTACCTGGATGACTAAGGAGAAGGCCCCGTCAATCAGCTCGTGCACATTGAAGGAGCGCATGAGCTTCTTGTCGGCTTAGAGCTGCATAGCTCGGACTACCTCCATGGCTACTTTGCAGGTCATCAAGGCTGAGTCGGACTTTTGGACTGACCATCTTGGGACATAGGTCCTAGAGGCATAGGCCGAGGCTGAAGGGCCTTCCTCAGCTGGGGCGGACGAACTCTGACCAGACCGAGCCAAGGCATGGGACTCAGAGGATGACAGACATGAAGAAATGACAGCGACAGATGGTTGGGCTAGGATGACCCCTTCGGAGGGGCCAACCTGAGCGGAGACACATCTCGACCTTGGGGTCGAGCTCCATATTCTTTCCCCAAGGTAAGGGCACCTCGGGAGAGACCTCGAAAACCTAGGCCCCAGCGGCAGCTTCGGTAGCAGGGGCCGAGGAGGATTCCCCCCTCGACTTCTTCTTCTTATGAGGAGCCTCACCCCTGGATGCTGCGGCCGACCTCTTTTGCATCTTCTTGCGCATTAGTCCCAAGTAGGTCTTCATCGCTACGACAGCAGCAATACTGAATATATGGTTAGACAAGAATTTCGAGGAGAAAAGATAGAAAAAATTTAGAAGAAATTTATGCTAAGGGTCAGCTAGGCTTAGACCGACATTGATCAGCTTCTCCTCGGGCAACAATTCTTGCAGAGCAGGAATCTTGGATCTAGATTTAAGAAGTGTGCCCAAGGGTCCTTGATCGTCACTAGACAACCTTAGGGGCTGATTCAAAGATCTCCGAAGTGTCCTCCATAAAGTTTCAAACCATCATGATTGCTTAGAAGAAATGAAGAAAAATCTTTCTTTCTATCCATAGATGGAAGAGGGAGTACCTTGGATCAACTGGTGGCTTTTTCAAAAAAAAAAGGTACCACCAGTTGCAGTCCCAAGAATGCCTCTTCAAAGTGAAGCACCTCCGAAAGAGAAAAATCGAGGCTCGAATATTCCAAAGGAGATAAAGAGAAAGAAAGCCGACGATGATCCGCTAGAAGTTCGGAACCAGCTAAGTCAGGACAAGGCTATAAACCGTCATCAGCTGAACAAAGAAGGGGTGGAGGGGTAGCTTTAACCTGGCCCTAAGAGTCTCCTCATACAAGCTGAGATGAGAAGGAGGGGGATTGGTCACCTGGTCATCGGGACTGGCAAGCTCAAAGATGAACTTGGGAGTTATGAAGTACTGAGTTCGGACGAGGTCTATTTTTTCTTGGGTGAGGAGAGATACCTCGTAGTTCGGTCCTGATTGGACCTTGGGCTCAGCCTCACCCGAAGGTGATGACTACCGAGCTTAAGGAGAGTGGTCAGACGACCAACTCCCCTTTGAGGCATTGACCTCAGCTTCACTCATGGTGGTGGAGGAGTTGAAGAAGATGAAGACAAAGGTGAAGAAGAAGACAAGGAGGCGATGTTGAGCAGCCAAGAACAAGTACCCATCAAAAATGGAGGAGCGCGGAGGATGTCGAAGCCAAAAAGAAGGAACTTTGTCGGAGAGCCACCTGGGAGATTAGGCACTTGACCACTTAGGTAGATTGGCAAATGAGGCAAGAATGCAAACTAGAGGGGGGGGGGGTTACCCTTGTATAGGGGCTCGAACAATCTTGATCAAAGCAATGGTTTGGTTAGCCAAGCAGATTCAGCCATGTGTTAGTTCAGGATATGGTGTGAGCAGTTCACCAGAATCACTGTATTAATGGTGCCTCGGAATAACCTTGTAATAATGATACCTAATGATAGTCCAGATACAGTGATGCCTCAAGAAGATCAAATGATGCATTTAATGCTCCCTGACAAACACTTTGTTCTCGATCAAAATGACTCCATGACTTCCATTGTCCGAACTAAAATATAGCTCGACCTCGAAAATGAAGGACAAGTAATGAGAAAAATATTGGACACCTCAACCTCAGACTAGACCGACCTCCTCTATCTTGGTATAAACTAAGGTAGGTAACTTCGGCGAAAATCAAGGAGCCAATCAACATGTGTCGACAAAGACTGATGGTTCTAGCAACCGATAGATTCGGCAGCACTACAGTCGACGCACGATCAATGTCGTATGCCGCCCACACGGAATGATACCTACACCATAAATGTACGGCTAGCCATTAACACACATTGCATCAACTCAGGTAACGATAAAATGGACCTTAGGCATGTTATGTTCATTAGGAGAGAACTCCATTCTGCTAGAATTTCTTTCTTCCATACTGTTGCTTCTTTATTCTAACTTAGATATCGGAGGATCCTCTATCAAAAACTCTTCAGCAATCGGATTTCTTACAGGCCATCTTCAGAGGAGATCCACTCCACCACACCTCGGATATCTCGTGCAGCTCGATTTCTGCTAACCTTCGGGTCAGCCGAGCTACGCTCTAATCTCGGTTCGAGATTCTGTGACAACAAGCATATCTATAGTTACTTGCTATTCCATCCGCAGAAGGACTATACAATTTTAGTTTCATTCCCCACTAAGTTGTCTAAACAACATCAAATACAAGAACTAGCCTTTCTTGCAAGCCAACTATTGCAACTTGAGTTGCAGTGTAACTTCAGATATAGAATTACAAATAGCCTCTTAAAGCAAAAAGGAGGAGAGACATGAGAGCAAGAAGAAGTGTGAATGAAGATAGACATTGGTCAGAGGAAATACGGGGCAAATGATGAACCTGATAGTTAGGAAAATGATCTAGCCATGCCTCATTTCCGAATACTTGATCTAATTGTTTCCGAATACAAGCTTAAAGAAAGTGGTTATTACACCAAGTATAGCGGATACTAGTGAAGCCCAAGCCAATAAGTCTATTAGGAGCAATGGAACGATGAAGCTCCTGCACATCAATCTTCTCTACAAAGTCCTAACATCTTTCTCTAAAGGGCATTTTCTATACAATTGAGTCGCCTTCATCAATGTTGGGATGCCTTGCTGTGGGGTAGAGGCTGCTTTCATGTTAGTTTTATTTTTCATTACTTTATTACAATTATGCTGACCCATAGATTGATTTTGATGATCACAAAACCTTGAAGTATAATTACTAATGTTTGTGTTGCAAGAAGAAAGATAATTTGTTTTGCAAGAAAAATAGCAAGTTGGAAAAATACAAGAAAGCCTCAAAAGCTCTCAAGAAAGTTGGAAGAAAGCCACACTTCATTGGCCTAAGTTTCAAGTTCAAAGAATTCAAGTTGGAGGAGCAAATTCAAAAGAACAGTCCTTGAGTCGACTCCTGAAAGTTCAAAGTCGACTCCGACACTCTAGAATTTCAAGAAACAGTACTCAAGTCGACTTCTACTGTTCACGAGCCGACTCCAGCAGAAAATAGTTTTCAGCGCTACAATGCTCGAGCCGACTCCTACTATTCACGAGCCGACTCCAGCTATAGTGCCGAGTCGACTCCTACTTCATTCGATCCACCTCTCTCAATCAGGATAGAAAGTAGTTTTCAGTGCTACAGTTCTCGAGCCGACTCCAGCTACAGTGCGAGCCGACTCCTATTCACGAGTCGACTTTTGCTTCAGCCGAGTCGACTCGAGCATGCTGGGAGGCATAACGGCTAGTTTTTTCACGGCTCCAACGGCTAGTTTTCACTCCCAACGGTTCTATTTCTTCTCTAACGGCTAGGAGAAGCTTTCCACATGTTCTTAAGGATATATATTCATGGAAACACCAAAAGACAACAAGAGGAAGAGCTCTAAAAGATCAAATCTTTCAAGAATCCAAAAAGAGAGAGTATAACTCAAAATCTACAAAAAGGGGCCAAACATTTGAGCAAGAAGTGGGCTATTCAAGTTAGGATCAATCAGAGCATATACCAAGAGCCTCAAGATCACATCCTCAACCTCAACCAATTGGTGAAGAGCTTCAAAGATCAACAACTTCACCAATCCGAGTGTTGCTTCATGTTTTATTATCTTGTAATCTTTTTGATGTTGTCAAAAAAGAGGAGAAATATTTGAGTATATGCTCATAATGCTTTATGTATTTTCAATGGAATATAAATCAGCTTAGATTGAATTGTATTGATTGGGCTAAGCTGATTAAATCTAAAGCATTATCATGAGTATGTTTTAAATATACATGTTTTCTACTTCATGCAACTTAGCTATGTATTAGTTCTAGAACACAATCTATTTTATATTGCATATACTTCAAGTTTTATCATCATCAAAAAGGAGGAGATTGCTGACCCAAAGATTGATTTTGATGATCACAAAATCTTGAAGTATAATTACTAATGTTTGTATTGCAAGAAGAAAGATAATTTGTTTTGCAAGGAACATAGCAAGTTGGAAAAATACAAGAAGGCCTCAAAAGCTCTCAAGAAAAGTTGGAAGAAAGCCACACTTCATTGGCCTAAGGTTCAAGTTCAAAGAATTCAAGTTGGAGGAGCAAATTCAAAGAAAAATTCAAAAGAACAGTCCTCGAGTCGACTCTGGCACTCTAGAGTTTCAAGGAACAGTGCTCGAGTCGACTTCTACTGTTCATGAGCCGACTCTAGCAGAAAACAGTTTTCAGCGCTACAGTGCTCGAGCCGACTCCTATTATTCACGAGCCGACTCTAGCTACAGTGCCGAGTCGACCCCTACTTCATTCGAGCCGTCTCTCTCAGTCAGGATAGAAAGTAGTTTTCAGCGCTACAGTTCTCGGGCCGACTCCAGCTACAGTGCGAGCCGACTCCAGCTACAGTGCCGAGCAGACTCCTATTCACGAGTCGACTCCTGCTTCAGCCGAGTCGACTCGAGCACGCTGGAAGGCATAACGACTAGTTTTTTTATGGCTCCAACGGCTAGTTTTCACTCCCAACGGCTCTATTTCTTCTCTAACGGCTAGGAGAAGCTTTCCACATGTTCTTAAGGGTATATATTCATGGAAACACCAAAAGACAATAAGAGGAAGAGCTCCACAAGATCAAATCCTTCAAGAATCCAAAAAGAGAGAGCATAACGCAAAATCCACAAAAAGGGGCCAAACGTTTGAGCAAGAAGTGAGCTATTCAAGTTAGGATCAATCAGAGCATATACCAAGAGCCTCAAGATCACATCCTCAACCTCAACTAATTGGTGAAGAGCTTCAAAGATCAACAACTTCACCAATCCGAGTTTTGCTCTTTTTTCATTTATGTTTTATATTTTGAGCTTAACTCTAATGTGCTTTAATTTCTTCAACTCTTGCACTTGTAAAGTTTCTTCCAAACCTAAATTGGAAGTTGTTGAATTAGGAGGATTCAACAAGGAAAAAGATTTTGGTTGGTGAGCCTTTGGGAAAACCAACTGGATTGTTTGTGAGTCCGGAAAACAAACCATGTAATGATTTTGGTTGGTGAGCCTTTGGGAAAACCAACTGGGTTAATTGTGAACCTAGAAAACAATCGAAATTGGTTCTAGTCGGTGAGCCTGTAAAAACCGACCGAGTTCATTGTGATCTCGTAAAAACAACGAGTTGGGTTGTGAACTCGTAAAACAACCACACTGTAATCAGGAAGATTATAGTGAAAATCCCAAGAAGGCTTGGGGAGTGGACGTAGGTGCTGTTGGCACCGAACCACTATACTTTTGTTGTGTTTATGATGCTTCTTTGTTGTCTAACTTTCTCACTTACATACTTAGATAAATTGCTTGCTTAACTCTTGTCCGCTGCTTAATAGATTTAATCTTGATTAGATTAGAATCAAACTGCTGCTAAGTTTAAATTCTACTGAGCATTCGTACAACTTAGCTTAATTAACTCTAAAATTTAGAAGTAGTTGAAAAGTTTTTAAAAGACCCAATTCACCCCCCCCTCCCTCCCCCCTCTTGGGTTGTATCTACTGGGTAACAAATTATTACATCAACTACAACTCTACTTTTTCCAATAACTTCTGCTTCTTTGAACAACACCATACAATCACAAGGGTTCGGATTATATCTTTTGCATGAAAGAATGATTCACCTTCTCTCGTGATGCTAACTATTTCAAAATCTATGCAGATGGGTGAAAGAAAAAGGTTGGAGTGCTTTGAAATCTATGCAAGATGCGATCTAATGGTTGACATCGCAAAAGAAGATCAATCATTCTTTCATACAAAAGATACAATCCAAACCCCAATCATAATGTCAATAGTGAACCATTGTTATACTTTATTGGAAGGCCTATTCTTTCTAAATTAGGTAAGAGGATGTTTGGTTTTGCTTCTAGTTTGTGACCTCCAGTGGAAGCACTTTCGAGATAATATCACTGTTCATTTATTTTCTTAGAAAGTACTTATTTTAATAGTTACAAATTATGTTTCTAGCAATAATAATCACACTATAAAGCTTTTCAAGAGGTTTCAATGAACCTATGTTAATGAGTGCATGTGCAGCACGCGAGCATACATACTAAGGTTAGATGTAAATCATAGCACATCCAATAACAAACATACATAGGTTTCCATAAAATGACCACATAATTGAGGAACATGTCTTTCTTTCATCATTCATCTCGAAGATTAACAAGTCTAGTCCAAATCAGCGTGTTTGAAAGCGTGGCATGCACATAGATACCATAAGAAAATATTCTCGTAGTTTTATTTTGCTTGTGTACCTACAGCGGTTGAGATAGTGAAAAAGCCAACTCCAACCTGCTCGAAGGTAATAGTTGTGAAAAAATAATCAATCTCAAAGTCCCTCCAAATGGATCCTAGCTACCCTCCAAGAAAAATAACTGACCAAAAGCCAGTTAAGAAGTTAAAAAAAATTATGGAAGTTCATACTTCTTTTTTTTTAACTTAAGCATCAGAAGGCCCGGCAAAAGCCGTGAGTCCCGCCACCAAGGTGGTAGCCCAGTTGGAACGGGGCGTTTGCTTCCAACCAAGTGGTTCCAGGTTCGAAACGCACGGGCGTCGATTAAATTCGGGGACCGGATGCCCCACGCCTGGACACGGGGTCTGGAAGCGCTACTGGTCGGCTGGTAGCCTGGGTGGTGCCAGGTGTGACGTACTCACACGGAGAGTCGGGTCGGATAACTGAGCCGGCCCACGGGTGGGGAGGGTATGAGTAAAATAGGTCGGGGTGCCCAACACACGACTCGGTCTACCCGCATCGAACATTCTCCTGGCGGGGTGGGGGCCCAGTGATCGGGGCTGCTACGCGGGGGTGGGCTTGTCTCTTCCTCCCCCCTTCCCCTTTTTTTTCAGCAAAAAAAAAAAAAAAAAAAAAAAAAAAGCCGTGAGTCCCCCAACCTCTTGTTATCTTACAGCTCGATGGAAGCTAATGAAGGTGTTCCCTTCGTCAACCCGAAGGTTGGCGGCAACAATTATTATCTTGTGCCTTCAAACAGAGCTTAGCTGCAGAAACTCAGCACATTTTTTAGGTTTCAAGTAATTACTTCATCCATCAAAATTTTATTCTAAGTATTAATTCAAACGAGTTATAAATTTCTAATTGACAGGAAGTGTCATTCACGTTGAATAGCTAATAAATAGTCAACTAAACCACGCCTGTCCTGCAACTAAACCAAGTAGCCATGTTTTCAAGTGTGAGCTAAGCGTCCGTTACAATGATTTTGTGGTTGAACTTATGAAACAGATTAGATTTTTTTAATTATTTATTATTATTTTTTTAATTTTTGAGTTTTTTTTTTTTTTCTCTCTTGTTGAATTCATTGTAAGGACTGATAATTAAGGAAGCAAAAGCTCTCCATCTCAAGAATGCTAATTGGCTGATTGGGCAAAATCTTTTTGTTGCTTATAAATTTTTTTATTTAACTTAAAGAAACTTTCGTTCATGATATAGATTCAGATTTCATCCTATCCTTATTTACTTGGCCAGGCTTCACCTACTCTGGTTCTCAAAATAAAATCGTCTACCTTATTTTAGCTATTACAATATATGTAAAGAAGAATTTGAGCGCATGTTTAGTTAGAGAAAAAGTTGGATTTTGGAATGAAAATAAGAATGAGGGACACTCATTCCAACTATTTCGTTGGAGTGAGCCTTATTCTGAATTCAATTCTAGAGGAGAATGGAAATATTTTAATTTTCTAAAACTTAATCCTGACTCTTCCTAGCATTTAAATTCTATTCCGATTTCGATTCCAATTTCAGTGTGAGGATCCGTGCGGGCGTGTGTTTAGTTCTACATCGTCTATTCGTTAGATAGATCTTGGGTTAAGGAGTCCAAATAATATCTTCTAGTTAGTTTTTTCGGGTGAGATTCTGAATTGTTACAAATAGTATCAGAGCAGATCTGGCATATTTGATGTGGACTAGGAGACACTGCAGCACGGATCTATTGGGGATGATAACCTATGTAGATTAGGAGACACTGCAGCACAGATCTATTAGGTACTTATGCAAGATCAAGAAACTTAAATAATACCTTCCGTGTAGTCCTTCAATTCTGATCGCAAATCAAACAAATTCTTAATATATTTTATCAGTAGATTGCTTGACCTTTAACCTATTGACCATTAAAATAACTTTTAGTATACTTCGTCAAAAAGGGACTTCACTCTTAATCCTTGCTACAGTAAAATTAGGAGGCGAATCACCAGCTACTAAATGGTGGGTCAGCTGCCCTCAAGATTCTTCAACACGCCAAAATCCCATCCTCAGCAATATCAGTGAGTCAAAGAAGAAACTCCCGTTCTTTCTTTTCAGCCACAACTAGGAGGAGGCAAAGCTGTCCATGCACTGGTTGATGTTCAAATGAAGACCACACTTCTCCTCACGATATCTATCCCCATTTTGTCTCTAAATTCTCAGCGTAAATCTTGATAGCTTAGGTTTTATTTTATAACGTTTTAGTTTCCTGAGGTATATCCTCCTGCGCCTTACCACTAGCGGGGAGAAAAAAAAAAAAAAAGAGAGGAGGGGCCGGGCATGCTGTGTTCTGAAATTCCAGTTTTATCCTAATTCATAGACAATCTTACCATCAGAAGTATCAGAACTAACCAGTTTTTCAAGTGATAAATAAAAACTCTAAAACAAGAATACATATACTGCTCTTATATTTCGCCAAGGTATTATTAGCAAACATTTTAATAAATACTTTTACGAAGTATAAGGAGGTAGCTGCTTAGACTAATTTGTTATTGAATATGTGAATGAGAAAAATACTACGGATGCCCATTTATGTGCAGATAAGACGTTTCTTGGATTCAATAACAGTGGCTTGAAAATTTCATAACCAACCATCTCTTATCGTGCCAAATTCTGCAAGTTACATCAAGCCTCTCGTGCAATACGGTAGAAAAATCGTTCGTGATAGGAACATCTAGCAATACTTAATAAATAAATATATGGTAAATATTAACAAATGGCCCAAAAGTATTTGCCAAGGTAATTTCCTCATTAATTTAATATTATTTGTTTCATTCTAATTGGTTAACTAAATGTTGTTATATGGTATTTGAGCTACCAAATCCTTCCTAATTTTTTATCAAAATTTTCTAATATCTCTCCATCCCATCAACATCTCACCCATGCATTGTATTCATCATTATGAGTGGATAATACTTCTAATGAACTATAAATGGTAAATATGAAATTGTTAAACTAGAAAATCAAATTATAGAATTCAAATCATGAATAATTAGATTTCCCTCCAATCAAAATTTGGCATGTAATTTAAGATAATTAGATAGTCACCCTTAACAAATGTCCCTACACATTTGTTAATGGGACCCTGCATATATTGCAAGCAAAATGTCAATGATGCATTACTAGTAATTGTTAATAAATCTAGAGCATAAATAGGATTCAAGAAGACAATGATGACTTTATTTTGTTGTGGCAAGAATCATGACTTAAATCTCTATTAGCTGAGGGATGCATCCATGTAAATTGAAATATAGCCTTCCAGTTCTACCTCCCATCCCATGCCACCAAATCAAACCCAAGGAAAGAGAAAAAACCCTATCCGAAAAAGAAAAAAAAAAACAAAAAATCCAACATAGCTCATGACTGAAAATATTCTTTTTCTACTTTTGATTTCAATTACATATTACTATTATTGGACATGTGTGAGAAATACTATAGAAATGGGGAAGTGGAGTCCAGCTTGAGTGGTAGAGACGCCTTCAAGCATTTTCGTTATAGACAAAAAAAAATTTCCGGTTTGATCAATTTATTAAAAACTAGAATAAATAGTGAAAAAACAGGAAAATTTCAAATCTAACAGCTGTCTGACAAAAACGATCTGAGTTCAGAGAATGTTCTCGGGAGTCCTCGGAGGCTGACCTTGACTTGAGTCTCGCGCCACCCACCATCCCTCCCGCCACCCAAAGTATTCGGGACGTTGGCCCATCCACGCGCCGGAGCGCCAATTGGCATCGACCAAAGCTAAGAAAGCTTCTCAGCGGCGCACGTTAAATAACGCGAGATATTCCCCGGCGGCCAACCGAACCCCGTCGTCTTTCCCGCGGCTTCCCGATGATGCGAAGCCCCGCGCCGGCGTCCGGCAGCCGGCGACCAAGCGCCGCCAGCCGGAACACTAGCACCACCAGCCGGAAGTCCCAGGACAGCTGGGACATCTATCGGAGCTCCGGCTCCTCGGTCTCATCCGGCGGCTGCAAGCCGTCGTCGTCGTCGTCCGGCCGGAACCCGGTCAAGATGGCCGCCTGGGCGATCGGGTCCTGCTTCGGCCCGCCGGGGGTGAGGTCGGAGAAGGACGATTTCTCGGAGAAGGACTTCAAGCGGCCTTCTCGTAAGCTTCTTTCCTCCCCACCCTCCTTAAGAAATTTTGGATTAGAATTTGGCGCTCTCTTTTTTGCTTGTATTCTTGTTTTTATTTAGAAATACATGAGAATGTTGGGGAAAAGTTATTCTTTTGTGTGGATAATTTTGGAAAATTGATGTTCTTCTCCGGTTTTAAATGGTTTTGATCTGTTGTTGTTGGGCAAACAAATCCTTGTTGGGCAGTAATTTTCACGCTGTGTGATTGAAATTTTGGATTTAATAGTTTGAGGTTGTCATCATTCTTCCGCGGTAGCAGTAAAAGTGCTCAGGAATCTTGCCGTAGGTTTATAAGATATTAAAAAATATTATGTTATTGGTCCAAGATCTAGGGAAAAGTATATCCTTTTTTTGGTGGGCTATCTCTATTTTCTTTCCCCAATTTTTTTTTTGTTTCTGCTGAATTGCATTTTGAAAATTTAGGGCAGAATGTTAAATCTTTTGAGAATTGGAGTTCTTTGCTTGTTTTGGCAGCTTTGTTCCATTGTTGTTTCTGATATGGTCTTGGAATTTATTAAAAATGTATAAAGGTGATGAACTAATTGTTCTGATGCATTTGATCATTCAGCTTGTGAATTCTTGCGAAATTATGATTTTGATTTGTTTGTTTGAGAGATAGGCAAAGGACCGGCAACTTTAGTTTACTTTCATTGACTCTTTTTGATCGATTTGTTTTAGTCACCCAATCGCGTAGTGCTTATGGAAGCTCTCGTGGAAGCTCTTATGCTACTGACATGAGACGATCGGGCAAAGGAATATATAGTAGTAATTCAGGAAATACTTTCCAAAGAGAGCCTGGACGTAGGGCATTCACCATGGCGGAGATCCAGAAAGCGACTAAGAATTTCTCCCCAGCTTTGAAGGTTGGACATGGTGGCTCTGGTATAGTCTATAAAGGCAAACTAGATGATGGCACACTTATTGCAGTTAAGCGTGCCAAAAAGGTTAGATGCAGTTGTTTGTTGTTTTGGGATGCTATGGCTTTTCTTTCTTTTCGAGCAAATGTTTATGTCTTTTTCTTCTCCCTTTTCATTATCTTTATGAAATTCTGGAATAGCTATTTCACTTTTTGTCAAAAAAAAAAAAAAAAAAAACTGATGGCTTTTCTTAAATTGTATTGGCTTAACCGAAAATCAAGACTGATATTAGTATCATGCTGTGATTCGTTGCAGAATTTGTATGATAACCATCCAAGCATGGAATTCCAGAGTGAGATTCAGACTTTGGCACGTGTTGAGCATTTGAATCTGGTCAGGTTCTATGGGTATTTGGAATATGAGGATGAGAAGATTATTGTTGTTGAATATGTTCCTAATGGAACTCTTCGAGAACATCTTGACTGTAAGTTTTTATTGCGCATTTTCCATTTTGTTGTTATAGTCATACTACAGTTTCACTTCTTGTTGTTGTGGTTGTCATTATACTGTTGTTGATATTTAAAAGATTAGTCATTGCATGAGCCTTGTTTTGATCTTCTACTATATCTTTCAACTATTTGACATTTTCATGCTGACATGTGTTTAATAAATTTCAGGTCAACGTGGAAAACCTTTGGACCTTGCTGCACGGCTGGATATTGCAATCGATGTTGCTCATGCTGTTACATATCTTCATATGTATTCAGGTGTGTTTAGAGTGTTCGTTTTTTTTGTTGCTCTTATATGTTTGCCTTTTGCTTCCTAAGTTGTGTTGGGGTCCCATAACCTGGCCTCTACTAGAAATCACAAAGTTGCGATGGAACAGATTTTGGCAAAAACTGAAGACACCTGCTGATCATGTGTGTCATTTAGCTGTATGATGCAAGGGCGGCCCAATACATTTGGGGGCCTAAGGCGAATATAATGAATGTAATAAAATTTTTTAATAAGTATAAAATACTTAAAAAAATGATATGGAAATAGATAGCTATCAAGTACACTATTTCAACAAAGATACATGAATCTAATAAAGATAGACAAGAAGCCTTTTTAATTTAATATAATTCTTGAATGGAAGCACAGAAAAGTAATTACTCTAAAAGAAGGGCCATGAAACTGATTAAATAACTGAGATAATGTTTGGCAATACTGTTTACCATGTCAAGCAAGAGCAGAATAGGAAAAGGTCATCCCATGGCACTTCATGGTCAAGGTAAAGAAAAGAATATGTCCAGAAAGGAACCTCTCTATAAGAGAAAGTAGGGGCATTATGGAAAATTCAACCCCCTCCCTCCTTTTCTCTCTCTACCACCCAAGAGGGGAGAAGAAACTGAGAGGAGAAAATTAAAAGAATCTCCACCCTCCAAGAAGTCCATCTCTAATCCCCCTATCTTTCTTCCTGATGGCCCAGCTGGATCAGGAGTAATGCGAGGGAAGGAAAACCAGGACCAAGACCAAAAAAGAGAAGGGATGAAAGATAAGAGTGGCTTCAGGCGTGTATCAGGCCAACCAAATCCCTCCTCTCTCTCTCTCTCCACCCAAAACAAAACTACTGTCCCCAACTTCCCAAATTGCCCCTCTGCAGGCCAAAAAACTCTCCACCTCCCTTCCATCAAGGGGGAAGACTCGTAGCCAGCTCTTGTTCCCGTTTTATATGGGGCCTTTGCTTCCTTTTGGTCATGGTCAGACACACAGGGCAAGGAACTTCCCTCTCTCTCTCTCTCAATCTCTTTGCTCCCTTCGCCTCCCGGAGGCCTTCCATTGGCCCGAGGCCTTAGGCGACCGCCTCGGTCGCCTAAGGCTCGGGCCGGCCCTGGTATGATGCAAGATCGTACTATGATTAACATGTAATTTGGGTGGTTGCATCCAAACATCGTAAAAACAGGTATATGAGGCAGAAAACCCGTGTAGGACTTCCCACATGGATGGCTGGATTACAAATTGAAATAAAGAGATGTCATGAAGAGACATAACAATGGTTGTAATGAAAAGACATGATGAAGGGATATGATGGTGAAGGGATGTGATTGGTGGCTATTTGATTGGAACCAATAGGCACCTCTTCGTAAGTGACTACTGACAAAGAGATATGATGGTGAAGGGATGCACCACATCATAAGTGACTATTGATGGAGGGACATGATTGTGAAGGAATGCAACTCTTCATAAATGACTTTTGATAGTCTATAAATACACAAGATTACATCCCAAGCCACTCACTTTTCTTTTCATCACCACAACCATTATACATGTTACTATTCTCTTCCCTTCTTCCTCTTTATTTCTTGTCAAGAAATTTTGTATATTCAACCATCCTTGTGTGATCACTAATCTAACGACAATCATACAAGGGTTTATTCTCCGGCTCAAGTTTTCAACAGAAACAAGGGTTCAGACACAAGTATGAACTTGTGCAAACTGCTGGAATGAGACTAAAACAGGGCACCCAAATCTTGCAATCATTGGGAATGTGCAAACAACACTTGTTGGAGATGAAATAAGCCATAAACAACCAGAAGCTCCAGAGGAAATGGGATCAAGCAACGTCATAGACATATCATCGACGTATCTTTCGAGTAGATGAAAGGTACAATCATACAAAATCCTTTAGGGAAAAAGATCTACTAGAAAACTCAAACAGAATGAGTACAATCTCCCACAACTTTGCCCTAGATTTTGGAGTATTACAATAGATCAGGGCATACAAGAGTTACTTTCTTTTCTCTGTTGCACTAGAGAGATTCCTCTTGAAGCTTCTCTATACTTTAGGAATGGCACTCCCTGCACTCTTCTCCAAGTCTTCATCTAGATTGGGTACGAGAACTCCTCTCTTCCTCTCAAGCAAAACCCTAGAGGAACTCCCTATCTCTCTTTCGTCTCCTCTTTCTCTTGTTTCTTTGGACTTGTTCTCCCTATGCTCTTCAACATGAGAGGTATCTTATGGCATGTTTGGTTCGAAACTGGAACCAGAACTAGAATGAATTAGAATGGGAATCGGAATGGCCATGCCCCCCAACGTGTTTGGTTCATGACCGAAATCGGAATGGAATTTAAATATTAGAAAAAAATAGGGATTGGGTTTTGGGAGATTGGAGCATTCCTATTTTCTCTTAAATCGTAATGGGAATGGAACTCTCCCCAACCAAACAGCTAGAATGGGAGTTACTCATTCCCACTCTCATTCCAGAGTCCAAACCACTCATTCCCACTCCCATTTCAGAGTCCAAACCACTCACTTTTCTTTTCATCACCACAGCCATTATACATGTTACTATTCTCTTCCCTTCTTCCTCTATTTTTCTTGTCAAGAAATTTTGTATATTCAACCATCCTTGTGTGATCACTAATCTAACGACAATCATACAAGGGTTTATTCTCCGGCTCAAGTTTTCAACAGAAACAAGGGTTCAGACACAAGTATGAACTTGTGCAAACTGCTGGAATGAGACTAAAACAGCGCACCCAAATCTTGCAATCATTGGGAATGTGCAAACAACACTTGTTAGAGATGAAATAAGCCAGAAACAACCAGAAGCTCCAGAGGAAATGGGATCAAGCAACGTCGTAGACATATCATCGACGTATCTTTCGAGTAGATGAAAGGTACAACCATACAAAACCCTTTAGGGAAAAGATCTACTAGAAAACTCAAATAGAATGAGTACAATCTCCCACAACTTTGCCCTAGATTTTGGAGTATTACAATAGATCAGGGCATACAAGAGTTACTTTCTTTTCTCTGTTGCACTAGAGAGATTCCTCTTGAAGCTTCTCTATACTTTAGGAATGGCACTCCCTGCACTCTATCTCTCTTTCGTCCTTTCTCTTGTTTCTTTGGACTTGTTCTCCCCATGCTCTTCAACATGAGAGGTATCTGATGGCATGTTTGGTTTGAAACTGGAACCAGAACTAGAATGAATTAGAATGGGAATCGGAATGGCCGTACCCCCCCGATATGTTTGGTTCATGACCGAAATCGGAATGGAATTTAAATATTAGGAAAAAAAATAGGGATTGGGTTTTGGGAGATTGGAGCATTTCTATTTTCTCTTAGAATCATAATGGGAATGGAACTCTCCCCAACCAAACAGCTAGAATGGGAGTCACTCATTCCCATCATTCCAGTGTCCAAACCACTCATTCCCACTCCCATTCCAGAGTCCAACCCCAACCGCACCCCCCCCCCCCCCCCCACCCTCCACCCTCCGTGCTAACTAAACATGCTCTGGAAGTGAGGAAACTCCTTATGGGGCAAACCCATGGAACACCGTCTCCACTCTCTTTAGCAGAATTTAGAGTAATCACAATCACTTTTTCTTCTTTTCCCCACTTTTCATGTGGGAGCTTTTTTACCTCAGGAGAGGAAACTCCTAATGTACCGAACCCATGGAATAGACCCAATATAATGGTGGTCTCCTCATGAGATTGGACCTATGGAGCACAAATAAGCCTAATATGAACTCAGGCCTTGCAGGGCTGGACCATATGCATACATCCAATACAAAGTGAGGCCTTCCCGTAGGGCTAGTTGGCATAAACCCAACAAGTTGGTGGTAGAAACTAAATGTTTCACATTCTCATCTCTTGTCGTGTCCTTGAAGCACACTTGTACATGTTCATTTTGCCAACCTTCTCTAGTTACTACTTCATTAAACAGGGCAACACAGCTGTGTAACAGTCTGCATCCATGCAAACATATTATGCATTCCCCAAATAAAACTTTCCTTAGTTGCCCTTTATGGTTGAGCTGGGCCGATAACCCATAAGAAGAATGTGGTTTGGCAGTAGTTTAGGGCATCTTGAATGGAATCATGAGAGTACAGGCAGGAAGGACTATACATTCATGTGCTGCTGAAAAACAAAGGGTATCAAGAAAGATATATGGAAACTATCATAGTAAATAACCTGCACTTAGTTGAATTCCTAGGTATCAAGAAAGATATATGGGAAACTATCATAGTAAATAATCTTCACTCAGATGAATTCCTAAAATCATTAGCTTTCCCGAAAAAATGCTTTGGCTAGCATGGGAATCCATTCTTGAATCTCCAACATCCTGTTGCATGTGCTTTTTGGTTCATAGAAGTTGAGAGCTTCTTTTAGATCTGTTCTTTTAAAATTTCTTGTCCTGATTCATAGAATTTGATTTCGCAGATCAGCCTATCATTCATAGAGATATTAAATCCTCCAACATTCTTATAATGGATAATCTCCGTGCTAAGGTTGCTGATTTTGGGTTTTCACGACTTGGTGTGTCTGAGTCTGGAGTTACCCATGTTTCGACACAAGTAAAAGGGACTGCAGGCTATCTAGATCCAGAATATCTTAGAACTTATCAGGTCACAGAGAAGAGCGATGTCTTCTCATTTGGTGTATTGCTGGTGGAATTACTATCTGGGAGGCGCCCCATAGAAGCACAAAGGGATCTCAAGGAACGGGTTACAGCAAAATGGGTATGTATCAGTTTCTTTCATACAGAACTTCCACTTTCTAGTCAATGCTGACTTCTGGATTGCTGAAAACACCCTTGGCCTCCAAAGGAGGAGGAGGAGGTTTAAAGCAAGTTTATTAAACTTGCATGACAATAATGGAGATGCTTATAATATTTGCACGTGTATAATGAGATTTTTTTCTATTTGATTGTTACAGAATGGTTTGTCGCTGTTATGTTAGCTATATGGTGAATTCTTTTAAGCTCCTACTTGTCTTTGTGAAAGTACAGGCAATGAAGAAATTTACGGAAGATAATGCAATACAAATATTGGACCCAAATCTATCACCAAGCCCTGCCACCTATCTGGCAGTGGAACAGATACTTGAGCTCGTATTCCAGTGCTTAGCTCCAGAGAGACAGAGAAGGCCCAGCATGAGGAGGTGTGCAGAAATCTTATGGAGCATACGTAAAGACTACAGAAAATTGTCGTCTCTGGATTCATTCTCCCAGCCATCCTATCAAAGGAATACTTCTCTTTACCACAACAAGAAAGAGAAGAGCTGATGAGGTGAAATTTTATGTTGTGGAAGATCTAATTTACTTTTGAAGAAGTTCAGAATGTCAAGTTTGGGATCACTCAAATGTGGCAGCGGATCAGATCTTCTTGCTATTTAGTGTTTGACTAGCATCAACATGTTTTTTTTTCCTTTGGGGAATTGTACTCATGGTACGTAGGGAAGGCAATTGCATATGCCTTCTTTATAGGAAGTTTTTGTTTATGTTTGTTGAGTAGGGAGGTATAACTATGCCAATTCTGCTTGGTATTTTTTCCCTTGTGATCTGTTACCATAATGGAGGAGGTATATAATGAAAATAAAAAAGCCGTATAATTTCTGTACATCCAGCCTGACGTTTTCTTCCTGTTATTTGGAACTCATATTTAGTGGCATCCATATTTTTCGTTTTGCTTAAGGAGTGCTTGCTCTGTGCACCACTCAGCAGTTCATAGAGTTTATTACAATGGAGACTCCTTCAACCAACGGCCAAATGCCTGCTGCTTTAGCTGCAAGCCGCTTGGGTTCTTCTTGGTTTTTTGCACAACTGAGTCCTTTCCTAGCTGCATTGGATCAAAAAGTTTGAATCCAAACCTGTCATATTTTTTTATGTATCAGGTTAGGCCTGGTTAATCGATCCATCGGGTATTGCCGGCTGCACCAGGTCAAGACCATCAGGTATTGCCTGGTGAACTACATAAAAAGGTATCAACATAAATACATAAATTTCTAAAATTTTAGGAAGTCCATCCTTATATCAAAAGGGCCATAATTTTCTTTAGTAATTATGATTAATCTTTAATACTTCATTCGGAACTGATGGAAATCCAGTGTTTCAGCATGGCGCATGAACTCAAGGGGTTTGTTTGGATGCATGACCATCCAGTGGTTCATACTTCGGCTGGCTCATCATGTACCTTCACAAGCATACAAGCACACAAGCATCGCATGCCTGCAAACGACGGACACCTGAGACAAGTGCAGCATGCACTCAAAGTTCAACTTTCTACGTGCATGGGTGCAGAGGCACATGCATGTAAATCAAAGTTTTGCATCCATAAACAAGGGCATCTGTTTATGTGTGCAAGCATGCATGTAACGTACACACATTCCTGTATGATCAGATTGTTTTAAGACATATATACAGGTGCGATGTGGATTGAAAGAGGAACCATCAAATCCAGCATTGAAGGCAAGGAAATATGAGTATAGAATAGTCTGTATCTCGATCACTTCAATTAACTCTGAAGCAATTCCCACATTTACAACCAATTCTAACATTATTATTTGACCTGTAGGATCTTTAGGCTAACCTGATTATTGCTGAAAATTTTATAGGATTACAGAACTTCCCTTGTAAACCTTATTTCCACCGTTACTAAACGTAGTTAAAAGTAACCAACATAGAATCTACTAATCTCACTCACCCCACAAAATTTCAGCCAGACTGCCCCTTTTCACACATTACATACGTCTATGAAGATTGATCCCTAGTCTTGATTTTTTCCCCCTCTGCACCCTGAACTGTACAATTGTTGGATGTCGTGGCATTAGACCGGATCAATCTGAACAGCTGGCTTCCTTATACGCTTGGCCATGCATCATCATCATCATAGCATGATGTGGCAAGACATAAATAAAATCCCCACAATGTCTGGGATGCTAATTGCTTCAGAAATTGATGGACTCCTGCATAGCAAACAAAAAAATTTGGCTCTACCAACATCAGTCACAACTTACTTGACATAAATAGTCACTAAAAATGTACAGACTACCAGCTCCCATAAATTTCCTCATCCAGTTTTCTTTTTTCTGTTTACTCTCTTATCTCTGCTCTTGATGATGAGTCCTGCCGTGTTAGCTGATATTCAGGCTCTTGCTGCTCATTGCTTCTATTTGCGCAAGTTGAGCACAAGAAGAAGAAGGAAGATGTGTATATGGTAATATGCCATAAGCTGCAGTCAAGTAAATTATCTCCAGCAAGTAAGAACCATCACAAGTAAACATGTTTGCATGCTAAAACATTCATATAAATTCTGAGCATTACAGTGTTCTCCATCAGCACATAGGCTATATGGAGGTACAGTAGGAACTATCAAATTTCCACTGAACACAACAGGAGTCATATTTGACAGTAAGCAAATGAGCTGATCCAACATAACTGAACCCTTGAAAGCCAGAAATGATATCATTGGTAATTTATATGATTAAAAACTCTCATACCTGTGCCATATCCAGTAGCTTTCGTTGGTTTCCATTTTCCAGCTTGTTGCTGCCAAAGCTAATGCCATAAAACCCAACAATATAAATCGCCAACGAAATCTTTTCTGCAGTGTTCTCATAAGATTCCAGAACCAACTTTTAATATTTTGCCATCTGCAAAAAAGTCAGAATGAGCTATTGAAGAACTTTAATAGATTTACTGTTGGCTGCTTACTATAGAATTTGTAACAAACCATAGACACTATACAATTACAGGGTTCTTAAAGAGAAGGGCAAATTACCAATAGTGCCGCTGGACCAGATGTTACTTAACATCAAAATTACCCATCAATATATAATATGAATGTAAAAATGTAATATATTCAGCAATTTTATGGAAGCATACCTTTCAGGCATATTTAAGTTGAATCTTGGTGGACAGTATATGGATCTGTGTGCCGTGGAAAACTCTAAAAACCATCCAAAAAGAAGACCAAGAATGCCTATTGCTATAACAATGACAATATTTGCTGACCTGAAATTATGATAACCAATATCTGTCTAAGAACCAGCAAATGGAGATAAAATCTACATACAAAATCATTTATCCAGCATACATACCTGGTTGCACCCATCAAAGCCAACAGAGCAGTGAGAATAGATACAATTGTGTGGATCGCCCTTTTTGAAGCCTCATCAATTGCAGCCATATATATAAAAGTGCTCACCACAGCCATAAAAGAAAGCCAAAAGTCTAGAAACTGAAGCCACATACAGTTATGTGTTCAGCAATTAATATTTTTACTGGCTGGGAAAAAAGGATGCATAGAAACATATATAGGAGTTTCATGTTAGCAGGGATCTACAGGTTCCTAAGCAGACAATAAATTACGATCAGATAACCATTCGAATTATATTTAAGTCCCGACCAACAAAGTGATTTGATATTATATCTTTTTCTTCAAAATATTATTTTGAATGACAAAATTATCCTTTCTGATATTAAACTCCTATCAAACCTGATCGGACCTGCCTGCAGGTCAACAGAGGCTGACCCAAACCTGCCAGCAGGCTATCTCTGTTGACCTCAAACCAACCTGTTTACTCAGTTCAAAGGGATATATATTAAAAGAAAGGAGGACAGGGGGGAAGCTGAGTGAAGGAGCCATGATGAGTGGTTGGCTAGATGATTGTGGTGCAGCAGGTTGGATAATGAGGTGGCAATGGGTTGGCTAGGTGGTGGTTGTGAGGCCCAATAGTCCCACATCGGAAAGACTCGTTTTAGAGCCTAGACATATGATGCGGGTGTCTCCAAATCCTGCAGACGCGTTTTGGGAGGAAAACAAAACCGAGGAGGGGTGAAGAACACTTGCGTGAAGCCCCGAAACCGAACAATATCTGGCTGGGGAGCCCCGCGGTCCCTCCTCATGTGGCCCCCACGTGGGCAATAGGTGCCTCACGTGCCCCGAGGAGGCGGGGGCGTGACATTTGGTATCAGAGCCGAGGACGGCTCTTGTCCGATGGTGGGAAGGGTGTGAGGCCCAATAGTCCCACATCGGAAAGACTCGTTCTAGAGCCTGGATATATGATGCGGGTGTCTCCAAATCCTGCAGACGCGTTTTGGGAGGAAAACAAAACCGGGGAGGGGTGAAGGACGCTTGCGTGAAGCCCCAGAACCGGACAATATCTGGCAGGGGAGCCCCGCGGTCCCTCCTCATGTGGTCCCCACATGGGCAATGGATGCCTCACGTGCCCCGAGGAGGCGGGGGTGTGACAGTGGTGAGCTGGTGCCAACAGGCAGGCGAGGTGGGGGTAAGGCTAGAGGGCGGCAATGGGGCAGCTGGGAGTAGGCTAATGGGGTAGGGATAAAGACGGTGGCTTGAACCTAGTGCAGTGGATGGTAGAAGCAGTTTACTGTAGGTGCTATGATTTACCTACCAAGTCCTAATATACATTGTTGACCCTTTCCTTAAGCTTTTAAAATCTGATGGTCAGTTAACATGGTACTGGAGCTGAAAGTCATGGGTCCACTCTCCTTCAGGCCAATTTTCACGAGCAGAGGTGCTAAGGGCATGATTTATATTGTTGGCTCCTTCCTTAACAAGTTCAACTTTTGATGACTAGTGATTAGTTATTGTTGCTGTAAGAGACCACACTTAAAGCCCGAAAGAGTAGGGGAAGAAGGGAATAAATGGGATGAGAGAGGAGGAAGAGGAGAGGGCAGAGGTAGTGGCATGGGGGGGGGAAGATGGGAGTGGAGGATGGAGAGAGAAGACAAGAAAAGCTAGGTTTAAGTTTGAAGCTTCTAACTTTAGATACATGGCTGTGATTCTTCCATCTCAATTTTTTTTTTTGTTTTTAATTAAAGTATTAATTGCACTCTTTATTTGGATCATACTTCTCCTATGTGTTATCCCTAAAATAATGGAAGTGTGTGGTTACAAAACAAGGCTATTTACAAAGAACCTTTTTGGTGGTATTCTAAAACATTGTTCGCATACACAATGACCCAACAAATTGGCACCCATCAACCCAAACTCGATCTGACCTGCTAGTGGGTCTCCCATGCTTGACCTGTACCCGACCGGTTGGCCCTACAGGTCGGTAAAGCATTAGGATACATCCTTGTCCTCCTATAAGTACCAGCCAATGCTGAACTTTGTGGTAAATGTAATAATCAACCAGCAAAACATTTTAGGCGCGGCGCAGGGGGGCGTGCACGTGGAGAAAGATACTGAGTTCTCTTGACTTGTGGCACATATGCTAAGGCCCTGTTTGGGCGAGCTGTTAGTAGTAGAGCTTTTGGAAGTAGAGCTGTCTGAAGCAGAGCGTTTATAAAAAGCTGTTTGCTGTTTGGTAACTATATTTCTAAAGTGCTGTGGCACTTTAACATGTGTTTGGTAAACAAACTGAGAAGTACTTTTGTGTGACAAAATGACCATAAAGGACATTATCAGTATTATATAACAGAGCATAATAAAATATAATATGTATTAATACATAAATATATGATATAATATAATATTAATGTAATGTAATATAATATTATTATAATATAGTACCATAACATTATGTATTATAGAATAATATTTAATATAATATTAAATTATTTAGCATAACATATCAATGTATTATGATATAATGTAATATAATATTATATTTATAGTATAATACAATAATAAATATATAAAATATTATAATTATTAGTGTAAATTAATTTTTCATCCTTCTAATGACCATTTATCTCTCTAACACATTTTCTGACTAGGTGATAGAATTGGTTAAATAAATACTATTATTTTTATTTATTTATTTATTTATTTAGATCAGATTATTTGTCGCTCACTCATTATTTTTTTTTATTTATTTTATTTAGTTATTTATTTATTTATTATTTTATTTCGTTGAAATATAGAAGGGTCACTGGCCATGGGTGGTGGCCGGCATGGTGGTTGCCACCATGGGCAGCCATGAGCTCCCAAAACAAAAAAAAAAAGAAAAAAAAAAGAAGAGGAAGAAGGAACAGAGGCAGCGGCGTTGAGAGGAAGAAGAAGATAGAGAGGGAGAGGGAGAGGATGGGTGAGAGAGGAAGAGGCGGGATGAGGGTTTTGGAAAAAAAAGTGAGATTTAAATGAGGGTATTTTGATCCAAATAATAGCTTTCCGACAAAACTGAAAACAGCTTTTGAGGAGAAGCTCCCCGCAAAAGCTGAAACAGCTTTCTGAAAATTTTACCAAACACCATTTTTTATCTAAAAGTACTTTTTGAGGGCTAAAAAGTGCTTTATGGCCCTCCAAAAGCTCCCCCAAACAGGGCCTAAAATGATTGTTATATCTTGGCCAGACAAAAATGAGATATTAATGAATTTTACTTTCATTTTTTATTATATTAGATTCACAATTTTTCTTGCAACTAAGGATACTGCAGCCATTATGATCTCCATTATTATCTACAAACCTATGATCACATGGTCTATGAAATCGGAAGTTACCTTACAACAATGGTAATTAATTAATTAACAAATTAAGAAGAATCAATAAAGCATATAAGTTCTGTTTACTAATCAGAAACTACATAACAGGTTAAAAAGAAATGGTTCAGTCAAAATGTTAGCCACTGTCTAACTAATTCAGTTACAAGTAGTCCAACAAAAGATAGTTTAGCATCATGAACTGCTTTCACTTTAGTATCTTCAATCAGAACTTCCATGTCATAACTTGTTATTTACAGTTCTGCTACAAGCCATACTGTTCATTTTTCTTAGGAATTGATGAGCAAGCAGAGGGTGCAAGATAATACCTGTAGTACATGGAAGGACAGGACACACCAAGTGCCTACATCACATGCATGATATAAACCACTTGAAATTCCACTTGAAGAGAAGAGGATCCATTCAGCATATGCCTTAGAGCAAATGTAATAAGGCATTAGCAAAGACCTTATTTATTTATTTATGTATTTCATGCAGATCTAGCAAAATACAAAATAACAAACAACTATTTACAGATTTACAGAAAACACAGCACTTAAGTGCTGCCAAAGTACGACATAAAAAGGTTGAAGTGCAGACAAAATGATGATCACATCTTGGCTGGCCAGAAATGAAGAAAATAAACGTATATATTAGTTGATGTTCTCTGAATATCTACATAAACAAAACTAGCTGATGCATGCTGGTGCTCATAAACATTTTCTGGAGTTTAAAACACACCTTATAGACTAATGTGACGATCTCGTAATAAACTAGAATCATTCAAAACTGGAGACATGCGTAAACATGCCTGTTGCCTTTTCAATGCAGATAAAAGTGAAAGACACTTCAATCACTGAGCTTGTTTACAAGAAGATGATGAATACTCCACAAACTCATACTTTCTAATTTTACTGATAGGCTTTAAACAAATGGATATACTTATGTTCAAGTTTACATTTCAAATATTCTTATGTTTCAAGTTTACATTTCAAATATATTTTGTTCTACGTATCCTCGAGATATGAAGTTAATGAAGGGAATTCAACTGTTAATATATGGATTTGGAAAATATATTAGATACGGTTAGTCAGGGCGATATTTTTAAACAATTTTGGTTCTTCCTTCTAGCATTATTTCTTTTAAAGAACACAGTTTTTAATTAAGTACTGAATAATGTTTATTAGATAATTTTCAATATTTTCCTAATTATGTACATGGAAGTTTGAAGGAACTTTCATTGAATTTATTGTTTTTGAAGGAAACATTAGTTTTACTTCAATTACAGAGCAAAGGTTTTAAATTAGAACACTAGGATATAAAATTGAATAGTAGTCATGCACTAAAAGAGGATGACGTGGGTATCAAAAGGATGGCTCGAATAAACTAAATTAGCATTCTTTGCATATATAATTATTGCCACCAGCAGTCAATCACTGTGAGGCCTCTTGCCATCAATACATTGAAAATATGCAGCCACCAGGATAAGGAGCTCATCCTGCCTGTAACCCAGAAAAACACTAACTTTGGAAAATACAGCATGATCTATATCAACACTTTAAACAATGCAACGAAGATAATCAGAAATTAAAACAATTATTATCCTAGGAAGCTGATGCACATTACTCTTCAGATTACATATCAAAGATGAGCCCTTTGTGAGAAACAAATTATCATCACTAGTAATTTTAAGGGGTGATTAGTATAAATTAACTCTAAAATGCATATTTGAACAGTTGAAAATTATTGATTGCTATGAGAAATTATTTTGTGTCAACAGGGATCACTAAAAAAATTACCTTCTGTCGGAGGGCCCAAAATGCGGGTAAGATAGCTGCTGCATTCGAAGCAACTAGAAAGATTGACTGCCACATGTGCCCTAGAATTAATGAAGTAACCCATATTAAATGGCAAAGTTTACTCATAATAAAATGGTGCTTATTAGCAATACCTAGTCAATAGGAAACTGCATGCATTATCTATTGAAGAACTAATTGATATATGACCAGAAAATTTACTGAAGAAACAGAAATTCTCTAGTCGATACCACATAAGAAACATGTTTGGAGTTGATCTGTTATACTTATGATCTGGTATATAATTGATTCCACATTGTAATTCTCATTGATTTCAAAATAAATAACAATTTTTTACCCAGTGCAGTCTACTCCAGTAGTAGGGTTCATGGTTCTTTTTTATATTGGCCATTAGTGGGAGCTGCCCTTAACATTTTAGTAAACAAAGATGCAAAAATTTACTTGGTATTACAGATCATATGCCCCTTGCCTTTTTAGAGCACTGCTTATCCTTCTCTTTCATTTTCTTTCACATCATTATTAATCTATCTCTACCTTTTCTTCTATAAATTTGCTTTAAAGTGTTGTCTATTTGACAAATATCAGCATGTCAGCACAATCTTGGAGCTGACTGCAACCAAAACTCAGCATTTTGGCTGACCAAGTTTTGAACTTTCTATAGCTACCCTTACTTCAAAATGAAACAAGTTTGTGAATTTGCCAATAATGACCAACAAGAGTTGGTTTTTTCAAGTAAGTTTCGCCATCTCGATACCTAACCCCGTACTAGTAATATGATAGTACGGTGTCCATACACTTAGTATGGGAATTGGTTTGGTGTATGGAGACTTGGTGTGCCCCCCTCCCCCTAATCGAGTCTCAGTATTGGTAATGGTATGGTACACTCGGCATGGAGTGGTATACATTAATATGGCGAACCATGATTCAAGTCTCCTACACAGAACGGTAAGCTGTAAACAATATTTTGTAGCTCATTCCATAATAGAGCACAATTATATTTCGCAAGTATGTGCCTTATGGTGATTCCTATGCTTATTTAGTGTGCTTTTACATCATAAAGTATATGTTCTCAAAGAGGAAATCTGCACCAAAATTCTAGAAATTGGGCAAACCAGCTACACTTGCACAACATTGCAAGTGAGAGAACATGAACACAGATATACATAGGTTAAAACATTTATGTGATACATTATGAGTACCTTTCGGTGTAACAAGTTCATTGCTGCAATCAAAGCCTCCATGGTCACGATCACAGGCGCAATAGCTGGAAGGAAAGAAGCAATGCTTATGTTAGTTCACTACAGATCAATGTGGATTATCTAGATTCTGTACCTTCACAGTAGACAAGGAAGTTTAGTATTGACAGTAAAGAACAGAACGGTAAAATTTCAGAAACAAGTGAATGACCTGTAAAATGTCAATCCACTTTGATCTATTGAACTGTGACATGCTCCATTATAATTACAGTGACTAGGGCATCCATCAAGGGAAATGGACATGGTAGTCTGATGTTTGAAATGATTGTCAAGAGGATGCTTCAGTCCAACACACCAGGTTCCTTCCCTGGCATATACAATATAAAATTCAATTCTTTTACCACTCAAATCATTCAATGCCAAAAATGCGGAACCATTGCTACTAGCTGTGCTGTTCGCATAATAGTCCCAGCTATCAATAGATGGTAAGCCACCAAATCTGGAGTATATTTCATAATTGATTTTTGAATCTGATGTCAACTGAACATGCATATTAGCCCCTGCCGCACCATGGGGAATGTCCAGGAAGAAGTAAGTCCATCCAGATTGCTCAACAGAAGAGTTGCTTAAAAGGTGTTCCAAGGAGAAATCACTGTTCGCCGTGGACCCATATTCCATAATAGGAAGATAATATGATTCAAGAGGAGAACTTGAACTTCTTTTGGGAACTCTCTGCAAGCAGCAAATTCTTAAATGGTCAATGCTATTTTAATACATCCAAGTAATACCAAGAAGAAACCTTTCACTAAATTCAGCTGGATTCAGTTTTTCCAATTCTGACTCGCTGTTGGGCAGCAATTTAATAAGCAGGTCAACTTTCACAAAGCTTCAACATAAATGTACAATATCCAATATGATAGAATTATATACCACACCCTTAGTAAAATGAATAAAAATGCATCTAACAAATTTGTTGACAGTAAACTGGAAAAGTCTCTTCATAAATGATTTAACAGATACAAATGTCCCTTCCACATTGCAAATAAACTGTTTCACATCAAAACAGCTCATTGTTATTGAAAATAGAGCATGATAAAACAAGATTCTAAACAAGATGAGTGCTACCAACCATTTCAGTCTAAGAGTTTATCCTTTTAATAGATCAAGAATTTATGTTGCAGAATATTGCTCCGTGATGGCTGTCTCTTTGCAGGTTGTGTGTACATATAATGAATATGCATCTAGGGACTGAGTAGTAGTACATCAATAATATTGTTCAAGTTGAAAACCAGACATGAACTTTAGATAAATTCAGTCTTCATTTTTGCTGGTGCAAAACAAAAGTTTAGGTTCTACGAGTTTCTTTTACCATACAGAGAGGGTTTATTTTTACAATTGCAAGTATCTTCTCATTTGTCTGAACAGCACAATTGTTGAAAACCAAGCCTGAACTTTTCTCTCAATCTCACCTTCATGCCAGTGATTGAAACACAACTGTGCCAATGCATGCCAAGCACAGGCAGTGCACGACTTGAGATAGTATGTGTATGCCAATACCAGGCTGACATGCCATCAACACCCCATACCTCATCCTTGAATTTCACTTCTTGTTCTCCCTATATCTATCCCCCTTTCAAAGATTAAATTTTTATAATAGATGCGTTTAGTGTGCACAAATGCAGTGAAATATGACTTATATAATTGTAGCATGTATGTTTTATTCTAGTTACCTCTATGTCCTGCTATTAATCACATTTTGCCATGCTCCTGGCATGTTAATGCACATTTTTATTGAAAGTACATGGATCATTTATTGGGGAAACTGGATCCCATTTTTTGACATTGATATCTGTGACTAAACTTCTAAATAACATAACAGCACATAAAATCATAGTGGCTCTCGCAGTAAATAGTGGCCAATAGTTCTACCTGAAGGACATATGTCTCCCATGTACAGTTGACTCCAGCCTTTCCACCAAGGCATTCATACACTTGCCACTGAAACGAGAAACACAGACGGATATCTGAGTATCTTTCTTGTATCACTCCATTCACTTCTGTCTGGTTAACAGCCTCAATGGCAATGAACCAGCGTCCAATTTTTGGCGACTTTACAATTAAAGGAGCCCTACTTATATCAGCAGAATGATCATGTAAAGTCCTAAGCGGCATTGCATTAAAGCGAACATAGCACATTAGAAGCATTCCACTAAAGTTTGCTGGGTTATCCATGGAAGATGTTTGATTTAGTCTGAAATCGGTACTTGTAATTTTAAATTGGGATGCTACACCCAATATATCCAAGAAGTAGAATTTTAACTCTCCCAGTCCAAGGCACGATGACTCAATAGAATTGCTGCATGTGATCAAATTTTCTGTTGTTGTAAGCATACTGGCATTGGACACCACTTGCTTCCCTTCAATAGCATAGCGTTTGGACACCAAATGATAACCAGCTTTCCTATGGTCTCCAGTTCTCACCATATGGTTCAAACTGCCACTTTTGTACATTGTTAAATCTAAAAGATTCCTTGATTGCTTGTTTGTTAAAGATTGAGAACAAGAAATCATATTGACTGTCTGATTACAGTAAGGACCCCAAATTGTTGAGGTGGGACATCCTTCTACAAATATGCTGGTGCTGAACACGTATGCCTTGCCTCGACTAATCTGCAATATGATTCAAAAGTTCTTTTCAATTCAACCATCTAAGAAAAGAGGACAACAAAAGAAACCAGAAATCAAATAAGCTAACTCATTGATGGAACTGAATACATTTAATTTTTCATTCGTGTGGAGTCAGAAGACAGGCAATAGGTATAAAATCAGATAAGATATCCATTTAATGCAAATAAAAAGAGAATACCATTTTTGATTGCGTACGAGCAGGTCCAAGGCCATTGAAGAATCCAATGTACCATATCCCTGGAGATATCTGCAGAACATATTTCTAAGATGATATCATCCACTTCTACAGTGGTAAACTAAAGATTCTAAGAAAAAAGTATCTTTATCCTTTAAGGTAAAATAAATCATAATAGCAAGATGCATTTCTCGATCATAATTAATATCTTGATTCTAAACAACAAAGTAATTTACGAAAAGCAGCCAAACAGAAATTTTTTGGTGATAGAAGCCAAACAGAGAATATTGTTCCAAGCAAATTATCACATTTGAAATAATGACACTGCTCAGAAAATATTAAAGAGATTTAATCAAAACCAAATTCAAGCACAGATAAATCTTAATTTCTGATTCTTTCTCCAATTGTTTTGGACAACCTATACATGCTGGTTTCCCTATAAAGTTTGTAATCTCTCTTATACCAGCAATTTGCCTGTTTTCCATGCTCGACTAATGAGTTGGTTGTTCTAAAGACTATTTTCAGCTGTGTTTGTTTGGGACTCTAGCCAGTGATGCTAAATGCCAAGTAGAATGAGTTAAGAGATTGATGTTGGGCCAAGAAAGCTAGTTTGCTTATGGTTGAACCTCTTTAATCACTTTCACTTTTTGATGGCTAAATATGCTTTTATGTAGACTAGATTATAACTACATTGTTTTGACTACTAGTTCTCCGAAGGAAAGCGCCGACCTTTTTAGAAATCCTACTAGTGGATACTACATGTTCCTTGGATATTCATATTTCTTATATGAACAATAAGCTAAACATCATTTCTTTGGTTAAGTTAGAGAATCAGATGGTGGTGCAAATTACTACACTGAGAGTGCATAGGTTCAAACCTTAGCACTTACTTACACATCTACTCCAAGACATTACTCACATCATAGCTAAGGTGTTACACAGATTCTCAATCAAGGGTCCAAATCCCAGTCCAGGGGCCGTCCCAATCTGGTCCCAAGATGGTACTAAGATAGACCAGATCACCATAAACAACTAGAATGAAGAAAAAAATTAATTAATTAATCAAGTTAAAAAAATCAAAGTTTTGAGATGCCAGGTCATCTCAAGTGTCGGGATACAACCACTAGGACCAGGATTACCAGGTCTGGAGTGACTTGAGGTCCCAGGTGCATCCTAGTTCCAAGTCTCTCTCCAGTTCAGTCTGGTGCCACTAGGACAAACCGGATCCTTAATCCTTGTGCTTGAAAATTCCTTTCTTTTACATCTAGAAAAGGAATAATAATGTTATTGGTCATTTTTTCACCATCATGTTTTACAATCTTGCGTCCCTATGTCCAATTAATTAAGCAATTCATGAACATTTTTATGAATGCATATGCAGCATTTCAATATCTGCCAAGAAACTCTTCAGCATCCAACTGCACTTTGAAACTACAAGATGTAAATGGCTTGTTCAGATGAATCAGTGAGCTAGTTAAACAAAAAAGAAGCAAGAACAAATTGTAAGTTTGGTCATTGCCCACCACACCTAGTGGATACAGTCTTCCTATACTTGCTCAACTTACGGTGCTTCCTTTTTTGTGAATAGAATGTTTTTACTTGTTTAGATGCTACAGGCAGAAATACGTCCAGACAACTCAAGTGTAACATATTGACTAAGGCACATGCTTGTGTACAAGCAGGCATTAAGGTTTGGTGGTTATTCGAGGGAATTTAGTCAGTAAATAGATGAATTAGAAAAGACACTTAACAAAAGGCTGTTTATCATCAATGCTTTGATTAATATGCTTATATAAGGGCAATGAAACGGTTCAAGGAAAAGGAGAATTTTCTTCGCATGTCCATCCCTTTAGCTGAATTTACAGACAAGAAGCCTTATCACAACAATTAGGATGGGCTCCATAAATACGACCTTGAAAAATTTCCTGATAAGTACCAAAGAAAAATTAAACAGTTCAATATAGAATCAGAGACAGCAAACAGCATGCTCTTCCTTCTCATTTGGTAGTTCGAGGGAAAGAGAGGATCAGAGCTAGGTGTTTTCTAATGAACTTGCTAGTAAGAGATGAAGGTATGTTTTCATGTCAATATGCATTGTAAGTAATATAAGATTGTCAGATATCACCATAATTTCAAAACTAAACTACAGAATAGTTGCAAGCCTTGAAGATCTATTGACAAAAGGTTTATCATGATTTCCAGTTGAAATTTGTACACAGAAACATAGATATTGCCAACAACATTCGAAAGAAGAATTTTTCAATAGATCTGGGTTCATCTATAAGGCCAATGTTTCACAGCTACAGCAACAAAACATCAATACGATAAATCATGAAGTCATTGAAAATTGATATGAAGTCCACAGCTAGGTCTCAGCTGATAAAGATTTGATATCAATTAATTCAGTAAAGAATAACAACCTGTTCATTTGTCAATATCACTGTAAGATTTTCCTGGAATGGAATGCATTGATCCACATTGGAGAGATTCTGGGCACCCCCAAAAGATCCATTCAAGATAAAATTTGAAACTGTAACACAGAAGTATTTTCCCTTAAGACTATTTGCATCATCACAGAATTACACTTAAATACATGAAAAACACAGATCAAGGAAACAAAAATTGAAAAATCTCCACCACAAACATATACAAAAGGCAACACAGCTAACCCTGATTTTTGGAAGAAAATATTCTGACGCTTAAAAGATTGCTTCATCATGAAACAGAAGCAATAATCTGGCTCAAAATCATATCTGAATTAGAGTGGTTCATCAAAAGAGACATAGGTAATATAAACTCCATCAGAAAAAGAACCTTCGTTATTAATATGTTTAGGGAAAATGTTATGCAGCTGATGAAGCAGAATTAGAATATAAAATACTAGTAAAAAATAAAAAAATGTTTTCAATATGACTGAAACATAAAAGAAAAAAGGGTTTAAGCAAGAAATCATATTCAAAGCAGGAATAACTCACAAACTTGTCATTTTTTATCGCTTAGTAAACTACATAGGCCCATACACTACAGATTCAAAGCAAAAGAACACTAGTTCACTAGCTACAGCATGATAGGAGGTTTTAATTGAAATTTTTGATAAAAAATATCCAAAATGAAGGCATAAGTTGGGTGAGTGGATTAGCAAATGCACAACTATTTGGCACTTTTCTACCATATGACAAGCTGTAGATAAAACACTCTACATTTAATTCTCCATCCCGTTCAAAATCATCTAAGAAGGAAATAGTAACATGGCAATGGGAGATAATGTATGTACTGCATAAGTGATACCATGCCAGCTCTTAGGTGGAACAGATATTATGATGCAGATTCTAGCGTCCCTGAATTGGGGACACCAGCAGTGCAAGCTCTCAGGTGGGACAGAAATTATGATGCAGATTCTAGCATCCCTGTATTGGGGACACCAGCATTTTGGTGGGACAAAAATGCAGAGTGCAATACTGCTGCATCAAAAGTCATCAGATCGACTTGCCAGACCAGCACACAGTCATCTCTTTATGCTGGATTTAGTAAACATATCGCAGAAGTTGACCAACAGAAATAATGCATATATATGCATTATGTATAAAATCAACAGACATAATAAATCCATAGAAATGTGAATCCAGTACCATACATGAATCTTTCAAGTAAGTTTCTGATATATCTGGAATAGGAGGACTGCCCTCTTTGAAACATATCACAGGAAGTGTGCTCTTTGGAAGTCGTTCCATTTGTTCCATATCCTGCAAGATTGGGTTATAAAATCGTAAGTCAGAGGGTACAAGAAATATCATGATACAAACTGAAGAACTAAGTAGACAACTTTTAATTGAGCATTTTTCTGAAATCTACACTATACAAGTCAGAGAATAACATACAGATTTTGGAAACATGTAATAAATGTGATTCTTCTATAAAGTACTATTTTTAATCCTGCAAAGACCACATACTGTAAAAGAGTACAGTGTCAATTTTGTTTGATCTTATTTCTAATCTCATATCTCCTTTTTCCAGTGCTTTCTCCATGGTATGCAGAAAGTCGAACGCAAGGAGATGAAGGATTCCTACTTCAAAACCAAGTTGCCCATATAATCTGACCTCAGAATGAAAACTGGCCTATCACTATTTGTTGAGGAGTCTTCCTGATAAAATATATGGATCAATAAACCAGCAAATCCATCAACTGCTTTTATCAAGTTGCAGTGGTCCTATAACTATAAAGTGAAGCACTTCTTAAGTATTTAAAGCAAGTTTTTTGTGCACCTAAATTGTTAGATTGGCACATTCAAACTAAGTAATCTGTGTGATTCTTACTAGCTACGCTGCGCTTCTTCGTTTTATTTTTATTTCTTTACCCTTTTCGCTTTCCTCAGCTTCTTCTACCCGAAAAAAATTTGAAAAATAGCGCTCTAATTATCTAGTCCATACTGATGCCAAGGTAAATAACTAAAGCACTACACCAGTTACTCATGTACATAATGTGAGATGTGTTGCAAAAAGAAAACAAAGGGATGAAATAAAGCAACATATTTATGCATAACAAAGATACTCAAATTAGGGGTTGTCGCAGCTGTGAACTTTTATGCTCATTGACATGTCTGAAATGAGTACACTTGGTAGAACATAGGGAAAGCTGGTTTTCACCAGAAGGGAAAAAATATCAAGATAACATGTAAATTAAAAGAAGTGAAGATGCATAAAGCACGAGAAGGAAAAAACAACCTTAAAAAGAGCATTACTAAGTAAATGAAGTTACAAATGGCTTCAACTGAAAGTCGTATGGAAACAGAAGCAGAAACAAGGAATTTACAAACACATTCACAAGCTTGATAATGTGCTCATATAACAACATCTTTATGCTACTTTTTTTTCATGAAGTTGTCGTGCCATTAGATAAAAAAATATCAAGAATTTTAGACAAAAAACCCTCAAGTTTGCTGCTTTCAGTAAAGGTAGACAAAGAAGCGAGCGGTCATCCATGAAGCAAATAATTGCTACTACCTAGTTATGGTCCTGGCAAACCAAGGTCCTGGGAGGGGCAATTGGATATAGACTTAACATTTAGCTTTTGTTTTTGCACAAGATAACTACCCCAGGACTTGAACCCATGCCATTACGCTTGTAAGCCCAAGCCTTTTACCATGCTACCAAGCAATGGCCCATGTCATCCATGAAGCAAAATAATAGTAAAATCATGACTACAAGAATAAAGGGAAGAAACCTAAAAAGTCAAGCCAAGAAAACAAGATTAGCAGCACCAAAGGACGCTACTCCACTTACAACATGGGGTTGTGCTTGAACCTAAAAACACCGGAACTATTACCTCATTCACAGGGAATTTTTGCTATTTGATTATGAAGGGCTCTACTATTTGAACTCCGAGAGGAAATGGAAGACTAAACATGCTAAATGCAGCGGCCTTTTGTAAATATACACCTTAAACATAGTCCACAAGGCAAGGATTTAAAACAAGATTGTTGCTGTTCTAAGCCAACAAACTTGTCTCTTGTTGCAAATAACAATTAGTCATTAGAGTTGAGAAGATGGAGATGTACGCCTAAGATCCATGCTCCAGCTAGATTTACTAGACACTAAAAGAATATGAAGGTCAAGACAACCTAAAGTATGCACTGCAAGAAGACTACTTACATGTAGGAGAATTATCTGGACCTTTAACCAAGATAAGTTACTTGTCCTTGTGGAGGGGCAATTTTTATGGCCCACAATAAAGAAGGGTGAAGGAAAGGCAATTTAACAGCGTTACGTCTACCAAACTGCTAAGGCTTAAGTGCCAACTACTGGACTTGATACCCAAATCCCTATCCCTGAGTGTCTTGAGGAAGAACTGAGTATGGAGTACAGACCATGTCCTAATGTTACCCAAAATCAAGGACTTGAGTCCATTTTTTAGTAGTGGAAAGATCCTCGAAAACAGAACACACTGTCTCATATCACAAGGAGACCAACAGAAAATGTGGCCAACTCATCCTTCATCAAACTGGCACGGCTACATGGGATTCCCAAATCCATTGTGTCTAATTGAGATGTCAAATTCGTTAGTTGTTTCTAGAAGACAAAAAAAGGCAGGGATGAAGGTACATTTCTTAAGTGCCTTCCATCTACAGATAGACAAGCAAACTGAAGTTGTTAATAGAAGTCTGGAGAACATGATACACTGCTTCATCACTGAGCATGCAACTACCTACCTGGGATGTGGTTTTGCACCAACCTAGTATGCGTATGACAATATCATCCATAGCTCAAAGAGATGATCATCATCAAGATAGTATCACGACTGACACTGTAGCAATCAATCGACCTTGTCCCTTTATCGATGTCAAACAAGACTTTTCCTTGAGGCAAAGACTTCTCTCAACCTAGATCATAAATACCTACCCCACCTATACATGAAGAATTCAAGAATAAGTTTGCAAGGAGCATCATGACTTACCATGAGCATAGGAACCAAGAATGATAGACTATTCAATTCAAGACTAAAGATTGGGTTCCTGTCCATTACCAACCAAATCAGCACCCACCCTAATAGTTCGACAAGCCGCAACCAAAGCATATTGGGCCGTACTACTCATCAAACTAATAGGAGAAATTGCTACAAGACTTGACCTCCTAGAAAACATATACTTCAGTCCTCAAGATTGCTGACTTTTCTCCATACTTTGGTAATCAAGACAAGGCAAACAAAGGTCATGACCTATGGTTGTTGATACTTCCAAAGAAAAGAAACTGCATGAGGTTGAAGCAGTTGTGGACAATTAGAAAATGATGATACAGTGCCAAGCTTATCACAAATATCTGGTCAAATAGATGAGCAAACCCAAGCTAAAGAGATCATGAATAATGATTGAAGACCAACAGGTTGCAAAACCTGAATCATGATCTATGTTTAGATTGCCAAGCATTCAATTCATCGGAGCTCAACTCTTCATGCAGAAGGGGAGCTGATGCAAGTCCGCTCGATACTCTTCACCTTTGGAAGACACCAAACTCTCAAAATGGGTCCTAGGAACAGCACAGAAAGCCCAAGAGTTTGCAAAGCCAAAGAGCATAAAGGGATAAAGTAACAGTAGAGCATTATTGTTATAGCCATTATCCAACAACTGCTACCCAATTAGTAACATCAACAAGATATCATGCAAGCTTCAAGAAGTTTAGCCCCGATAAACCTTCTACAACAAATCAAGCACCGTTAAATCACTCCAAGCCATAGAAGGATTCTAGACACTTTAAAAGCTTACGTCGATCTTGGCTACACATATCGTTGTCTGATTGTCCTGATCAACAGTAGGTCGGAATTCTAGAGTCTAGATTGCTTAGCCTAGATAATATTAATTATTAAGAGCTCCGGTAAAGCCAGAGTTTCCTTTAATATAAAGGCCTTGGAACATATAAATACCCTCTATCTACTCGATTTTCATCAATAAATCTCCTTGGGCAATGGATCTTACCTAACTTTGGTGGACTCCAAAGGGCTCTAGTGGGTATAGGAGAAAACTTTGGTGGCTTTCAAGGAACATTCAACAGCAAGATCGTGGATTCTAAGCAGTTGCAAACCCATTTTAAAGATGTTGGTGGATTCCAAATGCTGGAGAAGACCCCTAGTAGTAAGCATTTAGTAGTTATCCCTTCCCTTCTAGTTCTAGCTTAGCTATCCTACTCTTTTAATGGCAAGCATTTATCATTCTACAAATTTAGATCCAGACCGTCCCATCCATTTCAAGTCAATGCCTTGCAAGGTCCAATTGGTGTCTCAAAACACTACTAGGACCTTGGATTGTCATACATTTGTAGACAACACATCTTAAACCTTTCTCCCAACCCTTACAGCAAAATTGTTTTCTTAATGCAGCCTAATCTCGCTCTAACACTGTCTGAGCCCAGCCCAGCCCAACACCTATGCCAATGAAGAGCCAAAATGATGTAAAGACACATTGAACAAATCACTTGCACTCAAGGTCCATGACTAAAGAAGAAAGCAAATTGTTTTTTTAAGAAAGAACTCCAAGTCCAAAATGCATCAATAAAAAAATAGTGCCAAATAACCTCAAGAAGGCAAATATGATAACAAATTACATATAGGAAAGAAACCTTAATGCTCATTAAAGGGGAGTGAAAACAGCGTTAGAAATAGATGGAATTGTAAGGAGATGAAACAGATTCCACAAAAAACATTTAGTGGAAATATTAGATTTTATTAAAGAAACAATCATTTGATATCATTTGTTACTATTTATGACTAATTATGTTTCAAATAATGAGATAATGCTCAAAATAAAGCGTGAAAGTCCACTATGTTGCGTGATAAGCTTGGACGGGTTTAGAATATCCTTAACATAAAATTAGGCTCGGTGCCTTCAAAAAGATCCAACTTCCACATCGTCACTAGAAAATGTAGCAACTAGTAAAGCTGGAGAAAGAAACATATTGAAAGATGTCTTTTTGTGCTCCAAACAACAACTTAGCGACCTTGAAATGAAGAATGGATCTCTCATAAAATTTCATATTCCAACAATTTGACATTGATCAACTGGCCATTAATGTCAAATTTTCCGTGACTAATGTAAGCAATTACAATGATGAAGAATTAAACATTATCATCCTGGTCTTTAAAAAAATCAATAGACAGAATGCTGAATGCAACTGAAAAGGCAATTTGTGAAAGACATCCAAAAGAATTGCATAACCTTCCACTAAGGCAATAACCCATACAAATAAGTATTTACAGTTTAGGCCCTTGTCATAATACCATAAAACATGAATTAAAAAAATATACAGGCAACATATACACAATATACACAATATATACAATACATATATAAATGATAGGACTTCTTATTTTCTAACATATCGGATCAACTTTACATAGTTTAAGTCGTTCTTCATTCAATTGACTGAATAAAGGACTTGCTCAGATGGTAGGAAGTATGTATGTATGTGTATATGTAGAATATCAAACTTCAAGATCAATTTTTTAGTACAAAAGAGCCATGTTCTGCAGCTTTTGATTGATTCCATACCTAATTACAGCATGCTTATGCATTTGAGAGTGGTGGTTAACAGAAATGCCCACATATGAGTCTGCTTAGTGTCGCTACAATAACAAAACTTTAGGTGCCAGCACCAGTACTTACCAATCTGCACACCGGCCAGCTATATGCATGACAAGCAAATAGCCGATTCGTAACTCATGCAGGCTGATCCATGTTGGTTCATTCCAACCAGGATGGATCAGGATAAAAAGATGCAGACTGGCATGGAACCTTTTTTCCTGCTATGAACCTAGCATGCGAACAAATACATGACTGACACTGCATGACATGCTATCATACCAGTCATTGATGACATGGGGGCACAACATGTGGTTCTTTAGTCTTTGACATTATTAAATAATTCGGTCTTATGGAAACATAATTAAGCAATGTAGAACAGGCAGATCTCTGAAGTTATTGAAAAAGAAGATATATAACTAATTAATAAGCAAACTTACAATGTCCGCATCTGACAAAAAAGTCATCGCCATGGAAGAGAACCAAGGTGGCAGTTCAACTGCATTAAGGTAATAAATATAAGGTCCAACCAAATAGTAGCATAGAATTTGGGGAAAGAAAAGGCTATAAAGATATCCATGCTGAAGTACATCCATCACCACATAAAATAAACATCATCAATTATTTTCTACAGATTATCTAAGCATTACAAAATTATTTCAAAACATTAAGTATGGTTCTCATTTTTTAACAAATCCCCGAAAACACTAAAGGAGGGATTTACAATGAAGTAGTGTATAGAGCAATCTAGAGAGCTTAAGAGCAATCTAGTCTCAAAATAACCGAGAAAACTCTCCTACATGCATGTGCACTAGAGATGTGTATTGCTATGAAAAAGATTTATCAAGGATTTCTCAATGCTGAAGGCGAGACATGCAGGTTGGTCTCTGCAGTCACTAATATGCAGGTGAAAAAGTCCTTGTGTTAAGCCTTACCCAAAAAGTATTCCATGCCTGTACATCAAAAATAGAAAGCATTTAGAATTGATGATGCCCTCTTTTTTTTCTCTTTTTCTCAGGGAGGAGAGGGCTTTTTGATGCGTAATTATGATTTCAGGGTTCAGAGTGACTGATCTCTATAAGGAACTGCATCAACATGGCATAGGAAAAGGTAGTTTCTAGACAAGTTGCACAAATAATGAAGCAGGCTGGTGACAGATCAATGTACAGTGAAAACTGCACTGGAAAATGAACTGGAGATGGATCAGCAGATAGTAAAACCAAGTTATTGACAATATTCCAGACATTTGTAACAGTATGAAGAAAGACTAAGGTGGGTTTTGCAAAATTTGATGGAATATAATCTAGGATCAGTTCTGCATATTCGAAGTAAATGAGAATAAAAGGACATCCCCGCATCAGCAATCGGGCAAGAGTAGCAGAGGCTCTTGAAAGCAATACAGAGTTAAGCTAGAAATCAATAAAAATTGGTATCTTAAATCTAAAATATACTTGTTTTTGCTTCTATTAGAACTTAGAATCTCTATATCCAGAAAATGTCTATACTAGTAAACGAACATGGAAGAATAAACAACTTTGTTGAGATCACTGTTCTAACATTGTTGAGGCAAAACAGAAACCAAGAGAATTGTCAAATGAAAGAATCCAGTTACTGAGTAAAAGTAACAGTAGAAGATATCTGATGGCAAGCAGTACCTACTCGTTTCAAATCCAACCATGGATATAGATTACAATGCTCTGAATCTCAAGCAAACTTATGAGATATTAATAATTAATCAGGAACGGACACAGACGACACTATAACAGCTATGTAGAAGAGAAGATAGTAGCAGACTTGTAAAACATATGAATTACTAACTCATTTGACATAATAATGCAAATTAGAAAAATCATCAATGCGCACATCCAGTTTCAAAATAACAAATTCACTGATGCCCAAGCTCTTGGCCAGACAGAGAAGAGGCAAAATCAATCATGTGTTCTTATCAGCATGAGCATGTTGTACACACCTTGAACTATAAAGAATATGGAACACCACCATCTTACTATACAAAAGCTATGACACACCAATAATAAGGTAAGGTAGAATGGTGATCATTAATATATCTCACTTGGCATAGAGTTCTAATCATCAAGGTTCGTTATCTCGGTACTGGACCCTATATTGGTGCCACACTAACACTGTGTCATATGGTATGGTACAGGATCTTTTCAGAATACCAAATATCGATACGCCTCCTGTACCGAATACTGGTACTAAATCGGTATGATACGGTACGCTCTGTACCGTCCGGTTTGGGCCAATACGACGAACTATGGTTCTAATGATTAAAAAAAAATGAAGAACGGGAATTTAACTATTTAAGTCAGGATTAATTATGATTTCCACCACATAAAGTGCAAGAGAAAAATACTATACAACTATTTTATGTCATCTACTACCATATGAATATGCTTTTGTCTCATCAACTCTCGTCCAGTCTCATGATGCTTGATTACATTCTCATGTCTATTGATGTAACTTCACCCGCCCCCCGAAAAAAAAACTAAAAATTGATATGTTGAAAGAGGGTTATAGCAGAATATGCAAGTTACACTCCAAAAAGTGCAAAGAATTGTTTATTTCAAAAACAGAAAAGCACACCTAACAATACTAAACTATAGAAATTTGAAAAAAATATAAGAAACCACACGAATACTTATATGAGTAACAACCATGTTTCTTTCCCAAACAGATAAAATAATGCAGTTCCCCAAAGATGAAGTGTCATTAGGTGATTGCAAGTATACCAACTGTATTAGCAGAAATAAAAGGCCCCAAACAAATAATTCAATTTGACATGGACCTTTAATTCATCCTCAAAAGCCAATATTTTGATCACTAAAAAGCTGATAATGTTCAACAAAAAATCACCAGAAAAGGAACTAAAATACACTCAAACTTTCAATTCAGTAGATGGCATAGTTTCTTTATTCCAAAAGACATCAAGCGGTGCAACTTCCACTAAACGACACTCTTGAAACCCGATAAAAATGCTGAGGGAAGAAAAGTATGCCAGGAGCATGAAATAGTCGCTCAAAATTTTCTCAAAATTCGATTTTGGAATAAAATAAACCAACCTAATTATAAACCAAGAAGGAAGAGCTCTTAAGAAGAGAAAGGTACAGAGACCCAGTATTAAATACTCAGACCGCTGCAAAACCCAAGAACGAAATTTATAGACTCACTACCATACACTCCATCGATTTTGAGCATCTCGATTGCCAATTATAAGAGAAATACCATAGAACTTATACCCCAAAAACCAAAAAGATTTGATCTTTTATCTTAAACAAACCAAACCAAGTTTGTAAGAGGAGGAATCCAAAAATTCTCCTACAAAAACCTAAAAAACGTGCCTGCCCAGTGCCCACCACTCCAGTAACTCCAGTGACATGGCCAGAACCAAGTCTCGCAGCGCCTATAGCTCGACAGCCCAGAGCTAGGCCCCTGCGTCCCTGGCATGCGACGCAGCAGGCCATTAGAGCGGAAAAGAAAAACAACAAAATCTATATCCTTAAACAGATTTACAAGCACCTCGGTTACAAATGCCAACAATAGACCGTCAATATTTATACCAAAAAAGACATCAAAATTTGATCTTTATACCCAAAAAGAAAATCATCACAATTGTATCTTGGTGACCAAAAAGTCATCAAAATTCGATCTTTTATCTCCAACAACCAAATCAAGATCAGAACAAGAAACACCCAAAGATTTTCCAAAAGAAGCCGAGAAAAACCGCCCCCACCTACCTCGCAAGTAAGTCCAGTCGTAGGGCCTGAGCCGGGTCTCGCCGCGCGCGTAGCTCGAGACGACGTAGCTGAGCCCCGGCGGCCCCTGGCACGCGGCAGAGCCCGCCATTAGAGCCCACGAGCAAAACAGCACCAAAAGGCGGAGATCCGACGCAGCCATCGACGGCAGAAAAGAGAGGAAAAGGAGAGGAAGTTCTGCCCCCTTTATTCTCCTCCTTTTGGTCTCTCGGAGGATTCCCAGGAGGAGACGGAGACGTAGCGGAGGAGCAAAAGGAGGAACGGTACCAAGACAGATATTCACTTGGATCGAGCGCGAGTACCGGTGGGAATGTCCGGCTCCGAGGTGCGAACTTGTGGTTCAAGGCTCCTGGCTCTCTGTTTGTTTGTTCTTTCCCAGATAAAACCAGGCCTCGGACCACGGAGACGGACGCTCTTTACCAAACCGAGGCGTGCTCTTTTACTTTTAGCGACGTCGTGAGAACAACGGCTTTCGTCTGAAACCGCCGCTAGCCGTCGTAATGGTCATGGCGGAATGGCCTTTAGCGGGCTCTTGGAAGGGATTCCAATAAACACAGCTAATGACTGGATTTTTTGGTTCGAGCGGATTTTCCTTTCCCCTTTTGTTTAGGCAAATTGGAGGTATTTAATTAAACGAAACATAAGTAGATACAACGTGTCAGAAAATAAAATATTTAAAAACTGTATAAAAAGATCAGCACAAAAAATTTATAATATTGGTCTTTCCATTATTCGACATAAGATGTAATCCAACCAACAGCATTATTAATATTTCTATAAACATATGAGAAGGACGAGCGCATCATTTTCCAACAATCCTATAATAATAGATGTAGACTTCATCAGCAAAAGATGGATGAGAAAGCTACTTAACAAACTGTCGTAGAATCTAAATTATTTAGAAAAAAATCCATATAAAAAAAAAGTCCAAATGGAAAGTGAATTGAATTCATGTGGTTAGGTAATGCTCTTTTTATTAATATGCCTCCTACCTAGTTTGACCTAGCTTTAATGCAGTTTAATCTGAAGCCAACTTCTTTTTTTTCTTTTGTGGAAGGAACTTACATTATTTTTAGCTTAAGTATGTACAAAAATATTAAAACTATCTTTAGAATTTTAACAGCTTCAATTTCAGTCATTAGACTGCGCATGTGTTTCATGGTTACTTTAAAATGAGTCCCTTCTGAATGAATAAGAAACACACCAAAAAAAAGTTTGGATGTTTGATATTCTATCAAGGCCATATGCTTTCCATTCCGTAGAAGAGCATTCCATGTATCAAAAAAATTCATGCTTTCCATTTTCTTATATGGAAAAATTTTTGATATATTGCGAATGAGGTTAAGCAATTTATTAAAAGCATGCATGATTATCTAAAAATTTTAAAAATTTATTTTACTTTAAAATTAATTTTATATTATTTTTATATTGAACTTTTTTTATTTTTATAAAATTATTTTATTTTTTTTAAATAATCAAATATAATATACTCTAATCTTTTTTAATAAATAATAAAAATAAACAAACAAACAAATCCTCTTCTACCAAAATAACAGCCAACGATCTTAGATTTTTACAATGGCTCACCAACCACGTCCAAAGATATCATTATTGAGGACCCCACCCAAAATCGAACACAAAAGTTGTGCACGTAACAAAGAGGCTTCTTCCCTGGGCCCCGCAAAGACTTTATCCAAATGGGACGTGGTCATAGCCTGTTCCAACAAATAAAACAACACCCGCGGCAGGACGAATCTTAATGAATTCAAGGTTCAGAAGCACTAATCTCAATGACTGACTGATGATTCATCTAAACCAAGAATTAAGTCTCAGCCAGGAGGATTAATGGGCAGGGGAAAGAAAATCCTAGCCGGATCTTAATCATGTCGAAGCCCATCAAGTAGGTTAATAAGTTAAAGATATATTTCTGAATCATGTTTGATATGAATAAAATAAAATCTTGGTTGCACTACTCCTAGTTAGCCAAATTTGTGTGCATTTGCATGCGCCAAATATTTAGGCATAGCCATAATAATCTTCTTTTCCTTCTTCTTCTTTTAATATAAATTTTGAAACATTTACATGATGCATGAGTAATAAATTAATAAAGTTCTTTTTTTCCCCATTAAGCCAAAAAATAGCCAATTCACCTTATCTTATTTCAAAACAATTTTCGAGAAGATGAATGACATTTTTATTAAGTAAAATGCAACTTTTGAGTCTACTGCTCCATATATTGTTAGAAGGGACAATCGGAATGAATGTATCTCCAACACAATAGAAACATTGTATCGGTCATCACCAAGGAAACACTTATACCATACAATTTCATTACATTTGATTTAATTAATATTCGTTATGCAAACTATTGTCCCCAATAGTTAGTTTGTCTTCCATTTTCCTTCATTGAGAAAGATATTGTTGAAATAAGTAAATTCTTTTTTGTCATGCTTCTTCAAGATATTTATAACATTGTATTTTAATTATGTCTTACAGACTTACCATTAAACTGATATAATTCATTAATTGCTTTGCTTAGAGATCTAAATCATATTATGAGTAACAAAATAATGGAAAATGTTTCTCATTGGAAGGGATCGAGTGCTTCCCTTCCTCTTTCATTTAGAAAGATAAAAATGAAGTGCTTCAAAGCGTGTTAACTAATTTGATGTTTTGTATTAAAAATATTATTGACCCACTTCAAAAATTACCCAAAATTCACAATGTGGGGCCTGAGTTAAGTGTCATGAGGACTAGGGATATATTTAATGTTCTACGTCACTATTAGCTTTTCTTATGCAAGTACCTTTTAGGATGCACTACAAGCTTTGCCAATAACTAGTAATTGGAGATAATACCTTTCATTGGTTATGACTTATGGCGATATCTTATTATTATTGAGTAATAGTTAGGTCATACAAGATTGTGCATACCGTGGGACGTGGGTTATGATTTAATTATATGTTTAGTTGATTACTAGTGGTTGTGTTCTTCAGATATGCATACATATAACCAAACGGTGGGAAGATGATGGTGATATGGTGTACCATGAAACCAATTTACAAGTCCATAGTTTTCTTCCTCTGACAATTAAGGTCAGGTGTTTTGTCAAAGTCCAAGTCAAATTTGTATGCTTGGTTGAATGGCAACCTTTCAAATAGGGAGCTATTTTAGTTCCTTCATTTTGCCTTGTCAAAATGTCCAAGATATGTCATACTATATCCGTTCGATATTAATATATAATATAAAAATTGTATGGGCATGCCATGCGCCGAACCAACCCTATATCGAACATATCGATACAGTAACAAAATAGTACTAGTATAAAATCCGATACTTGCCTGCTTGTAAATATGACTATCATAACTCTCTTTCCATTCTCAAAGGCTAAGCATATACTCCAAGAGGCAGAGATTTACGGATCAGTGCACTATCATTACAAGCCAAAACTCGAATCTAGGTCATTAGTAACAACTCTCAATGCCAGTCAGCTGCACTAAGTGACGCCCTCCTATAGATGTTTATGTATAGGATTCATGGCTCATTTTATCATAACAATATCTGAGTAGGATTATGAATTTATGTGGAACAAAGGTGGAATCACCATTTAGGAATTGAATAGACTTCAGTGGAAGCTGTGAAATTTCTGACAAAATTGTGAAATAGGTCCAATGTGAACTTTGAATTGGTACATTGGCAATGCTTCTTTAATATGAATACTTTTGACTGTTTACTATATTACTTTTCATGAGGGGAACATCTAGAAGAGTCGTTTCTATGAGACGTAGATCAGATATACTGCAACATATGGCCATGCACAAGAACATCATTGAGAATGAATTAGGTCTGCAAGCCATGAACCAACCCAACTAAGGGGATCAATTGGAAGAGGCATGCTATTTAGGTAAAACTTAAGAAGGGAGAACTTAATAAGTTATAAAATTTGGGTTTATGTTTGAAAACTTACACATGACGTAGATGTTGCAAAGGACACGGTGTATGGTGCCTGTACAAGGAACATTGGAATTTGTAGTGCACCAACTTCGTGGTAAATGGGCTGTCGATATGGGTCACATTCAAGAATCCAATGGGTTCACTAAGGTTCCAAAGGCCCATAAGTGGGATAAAGAAGGCTCTTTGGCAATCCTAAGGTGGGTGCAGGATGCTTAACGGTAATTTTGAGTTTTTTTTTTCTTTTTCTTTTTCTGTTGAATGGATATGTTATATAATTTTGGTGCAAATACATTCATGTAAGTCAGAGGACAAAAGATCCTGGAATTCAGCAAGAATAGAAAGCAGCAAGAAAAGGAGTCCTAAAGAACTCCCTTTATGTAATTAGCCATATAGGTGGCTACTTAATCAGTTGCGTTATTTATTCCTCTATATACATGGGTCATCTCAAAGAAGTTTATGGTGAAACCTATCCTTCAGATGTTGTGAAGATGGGCATCCAAATTTGACAACCAATTAACTGCAATTTTGATTCACCCTCCAACATGAATCATTCCAATGAGAGAGCTATTTGGCTTGTGGGAGGGGCTCATAAAAGCCACCACAGTGCTAAGGCAACCTATAGCCATAAAGGAGCAATTAGAACTCTAATTAATGAAGCCAGCTTCGACATGAGCTCCATTGTTAAGTACACGAAGTTAATCTTGAGAGAGTGAGGGGTTACTAGCTCCTAGGTGAAATGAATCACAAAGAAAAATAGATATAGAAACTATAGGATAAGAGCAATAAATATCTTTGCTATCAAAGACCGCCATAGATTTTTTTTCTTGCTATCAAAGACTTATCAATGGCTATAGCTCATTTGAGCTCTGAAGCTTATGGAGAAGCTTTCATCAAAACCAGCCAAGAGCTTCAGCGAGTACTCTAGAAAATATGCTCATTCCTAGCTAACCAAATATGATAGGCAATATAACAAATAAGAATCACCTCACTCCCGTACTTGTTTCTTGAAGATCTTTTTTTAGATACTGGAGAAAAGTTTCTAATGAGAGATGAGATAGTAGCTGCATTAAGGACAAGAGCTGACCTCCACACCTACGCCGCCATCTAACATTTGAGGAGGACATGTGTATTCAACTCCTCCACACTCAAACAAAGATCACAGAGAGAGGATATATGCAAGCCATGCCCATGAAGAATATTACAACAAGTAAGATGGTACCATACAATTTTCTAGAGGAACAGTGCAATCCTAGCAAATACCGATCTTTCAAACCCAAGAGACACTTTGGATTGAGGAAGGGATTAATTAAAAGTAGTAAAGGTCTCTTGCTTTAACATCAGCACAGGAAGAAATACCTAACCCAAGTTTATCAAAATTGTCGAAGACTAGAATCACCATTAATGCTATTTTTTCAACAAAACTTAACGAATAAAGGTAGTGTTCCACTTTCTTTCTCTTGTTATAAATAGGTCTTTGACTGATTTATAAGTTATCTAGAGTGCTAACATCTACCATCATAGGCCAACATTTAAGTGGAATGGAGGAAATCTAAAGATCATGGAGAATATTTATAGATCTCCCATCTCCTTAGATCGTCTGAGGTTGGAAAGTATAATAGGTGCATAAGAGCAAATTATTTTTCAATATAGAAGAATTAGTCTAGGCCAATGAAGGAGGAGAGGATGTGGACCAAGAGCCATACTTTGCTCACATGAATGAGCACCATGAGTTATCAGCGTCTAGTACAAATCTAGCCATATTTTAGCCATCAAGTCCTCATGTCTCGCTACCAACAAAGGTATCTTTAAGCCTCCAAGTTGGGTTGATTAACAAAATTTATCCTAGGCTAACAGATGAACTTTTCTAGAGTTGCCAGTTGAGCCCCACTAAAAAGTTTCTCATGACTTGGTTAAGCTTCTTGAGAACACCTTTAGAGATAATAGAGCTAACCATTAAATAGATGGCTAAAGCAGAGAGCATCGACCTGATGAGGGTAACTCTGTCCATCATTGATAAGACTTCCTATTTCCAACCCACAAGTATGTCGAGAAACTTCTATAGTAGTAGATTGCACTCAGAAGTGGTTGGCCCATTCCTAGTAGTAGATACTACTAGGTATTGCCGGATGTCATTCGATTCCATGATTTGCCAGTAGTCCTTTATCGATGCTCCACCATTAGATTTATTCTTGGCCTGAATCTTATTGCAAATTTGCTTATGTTCACTCATTGACTAGAGGCTTCACAGCACTCTTTGATGATATCTGCTAGCACTATGGCATTACATAAGCTATCCCGAGCAATCAATATGTCATCATCAGTGAAGAGAAGATGTGAAATTTGAGGAGCTAAGAGAATCAATTGATAAGTCGATGAAAAATCATCACTTATATAACTTTCAGCATCCGAGAGAGAGCACCTGCACAAATTATACATATGTATGGTGATAAGGGACACCCTTGTCTCAAAACGATGGTTGAGTGAAAGATCTCCATTTGCATGTCATTAATCGATAGAGCAAAGAATGGGAACACCATGCAACCACGCACGCACCCATCTGATCTAGTCCTCATGAAATCCTATATGTCAAAGAGAGCTGAATAGAAAGTTCCATCTAACTCAGTCTTCTACATGTTCCATATCTAATTTTATAGCTATTTAGCTTTGCCGGTGTGGGTCTCTTCCAATTTGTATATTATTTTATGAGCTAGTAAAATGTTATCAGATATACATCGACCCCTAATGAAAGTTAGTTGCTCTGGACTAATTAGAGAGTTCAACATTGGCTGCATTTTATTCACAAGAATTTTAGCAATGACGGACTGGGTGAGAAGCAAGGATATAATCTCTTCATCGAGAAAATTGATATAAACTAATAGTGATATAAACTAAACACAATTAGTACAAGCTCTCTTTTTTCTCTTTTAATTTTTATAATATAATTTTTTTTTCAATAAACTGATTCTGCTTCACCATATGCTTGAGAGGAACTCTAGTGGCAACAATCACCATTACAAATAATTGATACTTTGTATCAGCTATCTCAGATCCCATAGTACATGACATAAATCTCTTATAGAAAATTTGTTTTAAAAGACCTAATTCACCACTTGGAAAAATACTCTTATCAAACAATATCATAATAGATCAATGGTTAACTATTGATCCACTTATGGAAGAATTTCTATTAACAATCTAGTGATTTGTTAGGGAGACTTGATGAAAATGTGTCGTTTCAGTATTGCTCTAGCTAGAATATACCTTGAGGATGGTATACTAATTACTTGGGATTGCTATCTCCTCTCCTTTCTTCTTTTTTCTTCTTTTTCTGTGAAAACACCAACACTTACATTCCAATTAAGGGTGAGACAGCAGTTAAAAAAGTGAAAGAGATGGACCGGAAAAGAAGGAGAGAAAGAGAGAGACAATAGAGAATTATTACCTAAGAGAAGAGATGAAGGTCTAGACTTGGTGTTTGGAGGAAAGAAGGAAGAAATAAAGAAAGATAGAGAGAGAAGGGAGAGATATTAGAGGAATAGAACACTCCGTGCTCTACAGAAGATTAAAAAGATACAAGGGAGGTGGGGAAGTATGACTTCTCATCCTTCCATAAGAGAAAATAAGAAGGTGAGAAAGTTCGATTTAGGTCGGAGTCCTCCCCTCTCCTGCTTATCCTTCCACTTTTATTTGAAAAATGATGTGCCATCCGACTTCTAACCATGAATAAGCATAAAATCAAATATGGATCTAATTTCACAGGGATAAAATAAAAATTTTATTCTAGAAATATATTAGTAAAGTTGTACTTAAATTGGTTGGACTATGGATACTAATAAGCCACTCTATTGAAAAAGATGTTTCACAAACTTGATCTAATGTGAAGAATTTTAGAGAGAAGCAAAACTCGTGTTCACAAAGAGCAAAGGTTTACTGGTAGCAACTTAATGAGAAACAAAAACAAATAAAGACATAATAGGACTGCTGTGAGGAGTTGATAGCTTATTTGACAGGAGACTTAGTAAGGTGGGCCAGCATAAAACCTAGTCCACACAGAGAGCATGATCTTGCTCGTCGATTATGAGTTAGCATGGTTGTAAGCAGTTGATATATTATGAGAAATTTATATGGTAATAAGTTAACAAGGAAGAAATTTATGAAGCACAAAAATTGAAGATCTTCTTTAGAACATTGTGTTATTGATGTTTAAGAAAAGATGCATAAGTGAAATTTATGAGACATCAGTTTGTTGTTAAGTAGAAAGTCAATGTGGATAATATTTGCATCGTGAGCTCATACCCCTATCTAAGGTGGTTTCAGTTTTAAGAATTCATGCAAGATTACTTGAGAAAGGTAAAATTGGGTTTTAGCCTGTGGTCTCTAGTGGGTTGGGCTTTCATGAGCAGGCTTAGGCCTCGTTGGTGGGTCTGGTAGGCAATAATGTTGGTCCAAAGGTTGTTGAAGACCAAGGTCGCCCACGTTTAAGACCATGGGGAAAGTGCAAAGGTTAAGGATGCAGGTTGAAGTTGAGAGATTTTAACATACTTGATTTCTTGCAGCCGATTTATTCCTTCACGCTTACCATTCCAAAGTATCATATTCTATTTGTAGCAGTTAACATGGGCAAATTGCAATAGTTCTTGGGACTTGGTCTATACGGCATGAACTAATAACATCATGTAAAAGAGAACAACTATTGAAACCTGTTTATGAAACTGAAAAATGTTGCAACCATCATGCAACCTCTTTTCACCGTTACGACATCAGTGGGAGTCCAACAAAATACTACTCTAAGAGCATATTTAGATAGGGGGAGTAGAGTTCTAGAATGGAAATGAAAATGAGTGACTTTCATTCCAGTTATTTAGTTAGGAGGAATCCTATTCTTACTCTGATTCCTATCTAGTATTCAAATGTCATTCTGATTCCGATTTTGATCTTAGTCACGAACTAAATGCATTGAGAAATATGATCATTCTAATTTTTATTCCTATTTTGACCGCGAACAACGCACCCTAAATTCAGAGAGAAGTTGAAATAAATGTTTTATTATTTATCACGTGGTGAACCATGGTTCTTAATTCGTAGAATAGAAATTAGAGCAAGCAGAAGGAGTTTTTAAAATATTAGAGTTATGAGTTCCTTTAATCACCCAAAGGGCAAGAAAAAAAAAAAAGGTTAAAAAGGTCATGGACCATGCACCTGAAAACAACTAAGCCTGCGCCCGTCCGCTGTTAGTCTCACCTTGCTTTGGACCGTAGTAGCGGTATGCTTTCCACGCGAAGGACATGGGAATGGAAGGGCATTCCAGTAGTTTCTACCACGCTTGAGGGCATTACTCGAACCCATCCCAGCCTCGCCTGCGACTCTTATGCCCAAACCTAATAAATCGCATACAAACAGCAGCGAAAGGGGAGAGAAGGAGAGGCTCCAGAGGGAGGAAAAAAAAAAAAAACTTCCTTCGCCCACTCCCTCCCCCTAATTTCGATCTCCCTACTCGAGTTTCGACGCCACCAAAACCAGGAGGAAGATAAAAAAAAAAAGCCATCAGATCTCCGCTTCCTTCTCTCGCTCTTCTTCGTGGCTCTCTCGGCTGCTATCCGTCTTCGTTTAAGACGAGCATGAGGATTAGAAAGTCCGCCTCGAAGCTTCTGGGTTCGGCGAACGCGTACGCTTCGCCGCCGGTCCGGTCAGCATCGTCGGAATCGTGGGACTCGCAAGCTTCTGCCGCTGCGGGGCTTCTCTGCGAGCTCAACCGCTCGCCTTGGGATTTGATACCCAATCTCCACGACAGTGGCATCATCGCGTTCCAGGTCAGATCTCGATCGATCCGCCTCCTTCTTCTTGCTAATTATTTCCTTCCTTTCCGTTTCTCCCTCGCCCAGCCGCTGTTAGGTTTCCCTTCACTCTATTTCTCTTTCTGTTTGGGGAATGCTTCATGCCACTGTTAGGGTTTCGCAAGAAGCACCGAATGAATCCATGGAAGTCATGGATGCTGCTCGATTTGAGCTTCCTAATTCTCTATTCCTCTCTGCCTGTTGTATATCGGGTTGGTTTGGGATTCCAGCGCGTGTTAGGGTTCGCAACCATATGGACGGGGTGGGGAGGGAGGAAATAAAGAAACCTCGATATCGATCGCTCGATCGATCACAAGGGATGGGGGGCGGGGAGGGCTTTGCTTGCTGCTTCGATTCAAGGGCGATACTTGGCTTTTTTTTTCCTTTTAAATCACTTATCTTTCTTTATTTTTTCTTGGCGCTTTTCTTTTTTCATCCCTATTTCTGCGGGCATTTGGGACTCGAATCCATTCTGGGTCTGGTCTTATTGGCAGGAGGAAGAGAAGGAGCAAGGGGTGGATAGGGGCATTATGGGAAATGGCATCAAGCTCGAAGAAGAACCCATCCCTCCAAATAGAAGGTAAGTATAAGCATGTAAAAAACTCTTCTTTTTTTCTTCTCCTCTTTGTTTCTTTCTATTCGTTCTCCTCGCTTCCCTCGCTCCCCCCTTATATCATTCGAGTTACTGCCGCCAATTCCAAACCCACGCAAAGAATAATGAGGAGGAGGAGGAATAGTTTGGAGCAGCAAGTTCTTACTTACTATAATGACAGAAAGGAGGAGGAGATGGAGGAGAGCGGGGAGAAGGATAAAAGGAAGAAGAAGAAGATAAGGAGGAAGAGGAAGGAGAAGGAGATCGAGACGGGCTCTGCGACTGCTACTGAGGCCACTGTTAGCTGTAAGAAGAGCGACGGTAAGGGATGGCGCTGCAAAAGGCCGGCGAACCTCCCCCACTCCCTCTGCCTGTACCACCTCACGCAGCTTCGATCATACAGTTACAGCCATAGTAAGGTCGCCAACCCGGCAAACGGAGGCCAGTTCAGTGTTCAGAAAAAGAAGGGGGATGCAACCGGAGACGGCGGTAACATGTACTACTACTACTACTATGCCGGGTTCGGACCTTGCCGGAGAAAGAGGAGAGGAGATAAGACTGATGATGTTGTTAATGGCAGTGATGCCGCTATCAAAGAAGAAGAAGATGATGATGAGGGGAAGGAAGATTCGAAGTATGGCGATGAGGATGATGCTCCGGTGGTGGCCGGTGACGATGAGGAAGGTGGTGAAGATGATGGGAGGGCCCATGGAGATGACGACGACGACGACGACGACGACGACGGAGAGGATAGCAGTGATGAGGAGAAGAACAGGAATCGTAGGAAGAGAGGAAGGAAGCCCGTGAAGGCTCGCTCCCTCAAGTCTCTACTGTAGACTCTAATTCTGATTATGTTTGTTGTTGTCGTTGGTGCTGCTGCTGCTGTTAGCTTGTTTTTAGTTCGGTTAGAGATAGTTTAATATCTAAGTGTTCCTAAAAAAATAAAAGCATAGTTTAGTTTCTAAAGATAGATATTGTTATAATGGATTAGCCTCTTTAAGAGTTTGCAGATTTACCATCTTAATTACTACTGTTCTACCCTTAGGCCAAGTATAGTCTCTTGCTGTTAGCCAATGCCTCGGTTCAAATAGCCTGGGTGCAAATAGTATATGCCTCGAGAGGAACTTCTCTACGGAGAGTGGATCGGTATGGGGATGGTCATCCGTTGCTTCGTGAGACCCATAAATTAGTCAGGGAGTTGGGCTCCTTTCAGGCAGCACATGTATATCAGAAGGCGAACAGAATTTTGCAGCTGGATTATCTTTTTTGTTATGTGGTACTCCAGAGAGTTTATCTGGACGAGTGCAGTACATATATTTTTCTTTTTTGTATCATTTTCTTTCTCTTGATTGGCGGGCTGTATGTACGTTAGAACTATATGAAATATTGTTTTTATTCAAATAAAATAAAATAAAATAAAAAAGTGCATGGATGCAACGGCTAGCTCCATATTAAATAAATACAGCAAGGATATAGAAGTATGATCCATGTTTCGTTTAAGGTAGCAAGGCAATTCCTGAAGAGGTTTAGTACCTGAATTGGATATGCTGGTTGGTTAACCAGCATGGCTCCTCATGTTGGTAAATGTGACATTGTTAATGTAGAAGATAGCGATGGTATATGGAAACCACTTGATGTTAAATTAGGCTCAACTTTTTGACTAGATGAGCTAGTGTCTGGATCGGGGTGGACCAGACTAAGGCATCTTTCAGGCCTTTTTTTTCCTTTGTCTACTTCTGACAATTTGGACACGCTTGTTTAATCCAAGAAATTTGGACATTGAAAACTTGGGACGATCTGAGATCATTTCTCTGAGATATTCTTTGGAAAGATATTTCCATGCTATAATAGTAGGGAAGTCGTGGAGTCTCTCTTTAACGTCTATAGTTACAGAAGGATTGGACTTTTTATTTAAAAATATTTTTTTATTCAGGATATAAAGCGGTTTAGCAAAGAGATTTTGCCATGTCAGCCCTGGACATTACCATTCTATTTTCGGCATATAAATTTTAATATTTTTTTCAAGAAGTACATGTCAAAAAGATGTGATACTTATCTCTGAGGTGTCCCAAATTACGGCGCATCTTCGGTCCAGGTTACTGCGAGCCGACTTGGATCAACATCTCAGATTGGATGGGTCGGGCCAAGAGCTCTCACGAACGTGGACCATACAAAGCCAATAGCTCAGAGAAGGAAGGATCGCACGATTCTAGAGCTCTTTCTAAGATAACGATTAAGGATTTGTGATGAGCCAATGAGATTTTTTGGATTTTATATCTACTTTACCATACTCTCTTCTCTCTCTTTTTTTAAACAAATCCTAGTTAGAAGATGATAGAAAGGGAAATAAAAAATATGTTTTGAGAAGTAGAAGGGCAGGTTTGTCATTGTTTGAACATGAACATAATATGCTTTCGTTGATGATGAAAAGCTTTAATGCAGGTTGAACCTTCTTTCTGAAATATGATTTTGAGATTCTGTGTCTTTTTTCATAATAAAAACTTCCACACGTAAAGGGTGTAGTAGTTATAAACCAACTCGTTCTTCATTGAGAAGTCGTAACCGGATTGTGGTGTATGGTCATCAATTCCAAAAGTATTGTTGTGCATTGGGGCTTTTCCTTTCCTTTTGCATAAGAAGTAAGAACAAAATTGAATGCATGTGTTGGTTGTGTTAGATGGCAGGGCACAACAAGTACATATTAATGAGAATAGTTTCTCATGGTTATTAGTCCAATGAGTTACATCAAAATCAAGTGCACATGTTCCTCAGTCCCCAATCACTCAAAATACCAAGTTACACTCAGATATATTGGAAATGGCTGATGGCTGTTCTTCGAATCGAGCAATGAAATGAGACGGAGTGAGTCATTTGAGTGTGCAGCCGGAAGAAGAGGCCATCCATTCGGGCGGTACTCTGTAGATCCGAAAGGGAGAGCTGCCTAGGGCACTCCGTGATATTTTATTTTCCGACTTTATTGGGTGCATCCATACTCGTATAGCATGATGCGTCCGTTCTAGCAAAAAAAATAAATAAATAATAATAATAATGATAATGATGCGTGGCCTCATTGCATGGACACCGGCCTTTAGGAATTTATGAGCTAAATTGTGCCCATTCTACACGACCCGATACGAACCTAAGCTTATATTTAAGCAATTGTTAGTTCGTACCTCAACATGCACAAGTTTAGGATGCGAAGAGGTGGTATTCTTTATAGGAAAATGCCATAATAGGATGCTTAATAGGAAAATCCTTGTTGATTGTAGCGTGAACCGACTAAAATCTCTAGCTTAGTTATGCTTAATATTTTGTAATTTAATTTATTTCCGAAAGTATCATGTTGCTGGATAATTTGTATAGCTTTCGCCATAAGCAACGTCCGTCCAGCTCTGTTTTATCACCGTGACCATCTGATGTGGGGCCCACCTAAAATGGGAGTATAGAGGCCCATAAGAGGCTAGGCCATACTTTCCTATTTTCTATGTCCTTTTACTTGCCTCTACTCCGGTTATTGGACAATTACCTACAGTGGAAATGTATCTTTGGTTTTTTTTTTTTTTTTTTGGGTAAATCGGCGGCTCACACACAATAGGTATGAGTACAGCCCAAAGAGTCAGACAGCAAAATACAATGCAAGGGAGATAAAACAGACATGTGATTCTCCCATATAAAGTCTCCGGAGTGATGAGCCGCATGTGATGCTACCCAATCCGCCGCACTGTTGGCCTCTCTAAATACATGAGTTATCTGGAAGGCGTCGCATTCGTCAAGTAGTCGACGCATGTCGTGGAGCAGCTGCATCCCCTTAAGAGCACTCCCGGGACTCTGAATCTCCTTAGTCACCATTGCGGAACCCCCCTCAAGAATGATGCAATCCACCCCCAGCCTCCGTCTCGCATAGGAGACACCCTCCCAAGCAACTCTGACCTCGGCACCAGTGACAGACTGATCGAAGATCCGCCGACCCTCGGCAGCTACTAGCCTAGCCTGCTGATCCCTGATGACAAAACCAATGCCGCAATAGCCATCCGCCTTAACACTACCGTCTAAGTTCACCTTTAGCAAGCCGGGGATGGGAGCTCCTAGAAAACAAACATAACCCTGGGTGCTGCTAGAGCAGAATCATAGCTCCAGATTTTCCTAACCAACCCAAGTGATATCGATGCAGTAGTGTCAAGGACCTTCGCCGTATGGACTAGTGATGCCGGACCAAGTTTTAAATGGAAGAAGGAGAAGAGGGGAAGAGAAGGAGGAAGAAGAAGAGAAGAAGGAGAAGGGAGGAGAAGAGAAGAAGAGGAAACGTGGGGGAAAGAAATCTTTAATTCTTCATTAAACCCTAATCATGAAAATAGTTCCCTATATATAGGGCCCAAATACACAATTTGCATAAACCCCCTTACACAGAAATAAATCCTAATAAACCCACAAATAACATAAATAAACCACAAATAAGCCCTAAAATGCAAATAGGCCCAGAAATAAAATAAACCACAAATAAACCCTAGAATGCAAATAAGCCCAGAAATAAAATAATAAAATAAATATGCAAATAAACGGGTCTGACTCAATCCGGGGGCTCAGGATCATCTGGATGAAGGGCTCTGATGTCCCCATCAACTCCTCGCGGGTGAGAAAAACTCGACCCCGTCGAGTACAGGTCTGGCCGGCTGTCGTACTGCTCCAGAAGATCGGAGTCAAGGCGCTGCAACTGTGCTCTGGAAATCCACGTCATATCAGACTTTGGTCGACCTTTCCACCGAACAAGGTAACGTTGGTAACCACCGTTCCTGGTTGAAATAACCTGCTCATCTAATATATGTTCTATTTGTTCTCTGCGTGCATGAACTTTGGAAAGTGGTGGCTCAACAGCAGGTAATTGGTCAGGGTGTCCAACATGGGCAGGTATATCAATAAAGGGGTCAGAAGGCATGAATATTATCTTTTTGTATGGGACCAAATCTTCAATATTAAATGTCGCACTAATCTCATAGTCATCAGGAAGATCCACAACATATGCATTCGAACTGATTTTCTTTAAGATTTTGAACGGTTCTGCACTACAAGTTTGCAATTTCTTAAACGTATCTGAAGAAAATCGTTCAAGCCTAATTCTTATCATGATGTAATCTTTTTCACTTAACTCTTTATAACGTCTATGTAAATCAGCAATAAATTTATATTTTAAGTTATTAAAATGACTACAATTGCTGATTTCTTGATGCAATGAATGTGGATGTGAAGCAATTGATTGTGCAGACTCAAAGACTCTATACTGATGAGACATGAAAAACAGGTCTATGGGTTGCCTAGGTTTATAATCATGCACCACTTCGAATGGATTTATGCCTATGGACTTATGAACCGAACTATTATATGCAAACTCAACTGTCGGTAAAATTAAATCCCAAATCCTAGCATATGCATTTGGGTTGAGCCTATGATGTGGAAGGTTGGGCAGAAATACTCCGGGAACTAGATCAATTGCGTGTTGGATATCACGCATCGGAGAAAGTGCATCCGGAAGATCATCAGGGACTACATCATTAAGCTCCTCTAGAAGGGAAACTACTATAGGGGAATGTTCAAGATTGGACTCCACATGGGTATCTTTAGCTACAAGTGCCAATTCAGGTGACTGACTCTCAATATCTGTCACTACCTCTTCCACAGTAGTGATATGAAGTGGCTTGGTTGTACTTAGATCAATAGTCTCCCTTTGGGAATCATTTTGGACAAAGTCTAATTCTATAGGTTCGTCTTCAAAGTCTTCTTCATAGTCTTCTATATTTGGTTCATAGACTTCTTCGACATATTCGGCCTCTTGGTTCCTAACATCTGGTTCAGTAATCGGGTAGGTCTTAGAGGAACATTGGGGCGCTATGTGGCCGAATTGTTGACACCTAGAGTATTGGGTTTGGTGCCTAGGAGAGTGGGGAAGGACTACAGGTGGTGCGACCAAACCGATTTTAGGTTGGGCTGTAACAGGGGTTGACGATTTAGGGGTCCTAGAATTTTGCACGAGCTCACGGATCTCTTGTTTGAATTCCTTGTATCCAGCCCGCATGGCAACGATCTGTTCTAGGAGAGACCTCAAAATGTCGGAATTCATGGTAGCTACAGGAATTTTAGGTTGATTGAGATAGTACTCCATATCACTACAGGTTGGCATGCAATGATGACACTGGGTGATGATGTGAAATACAGTGTCACTAATGAAACCCTAATAAATATGATGCAAGATCAAATTTGATGCACGACAACCTACTAATGCAATCTATTATGATTTCAGATATCAGCAAGTTGTCACAAGAATAACTTAAAGTTTAAATGTTGCTGATTTTTACTTCGGTTATTCAGAATTAAGGATTAAGATTATTCAATTTAAGAAATTAGATTGCAATCAAGTAGTACAGTTGTTCTGATCCTAAATCAATCTGATCAAAAAATGTTGAGAAATGTCCAGTTGCTAGGGTGTGCTAATTTAATATCTAGATTTTAAAAAGCGAATAGGATGTGTTTGAAAGTAGATGTTCTAGGTTTTGCAGTTTGACAGGAAAGTAAGTCTTCAAAATAGGACTGTCATGCAAGAGAACTAGAACATAATTAGATAAACAAGCTCAAGAAAAGTAGAAACCTATCACCTGTCGTAAAGTAGTCGACCAAAATCGTTTGCTCGTGGCTTCCCAAGCAGTGGAGACGATGACACAGTGCCGACACTCAGTGGGGGCTGATTACTGAATCCGAGCTGTTGAGTTGAAATGGACACTAAGAGGATGCTGCTGTGGGCCTGTAGTAGTTGTACAGTGTGAGCCTGAAAGGTCTGCGGGCCTGTGGCTGCAGTTGGGCCCGTGTAATGAAAAGGCAGCGAGGTTGGCGCGGCCCTAAGGAATTAAGCCCGTGAGGAGGGGTGTTACTGTGGTGTTGGGCTTCGGGTTTGTTGGGCCTGATGAATGGCTAAGCGGGTGGACCTGTGAATATGGGGTAGCTGGAGTGGAGTGGGGGAAAAGAGGGGCTCTGGTGTTGGGCTCGGGTGTAGTCTAAACGGGAGATGGGGGGGGGGGGGGGGGGGGGGGGGGGGTTGGATGGGAGGAACACAAAGGGGTGGTCGGCGGCGTGGAAGGGCCGGGGAAGATGGCGGAGCTTTGGAAAGGAGGAAATTTGGGGAAAGTGAGAGAGGGAGAGGAGATGAGGGAGGTGACGGCGGAGATGGTGGCCGAAATCGGGAAGATGCTGCGGAGGCGTGACGGCTGGAAACAGTGCAGGAGGTTCTTCGGGCGGCAACGGCTCAGGTGGATGCGTCAGAGGAGCGCTCGGCGTAGGCGGCGTCCGGACGGAGGTGACACGGCTCGGCAATGGCGGCGGCGACTCGGCGATGGTCGTCTGCGGTCGACCGCGAGAAGGAGGCGGCCGAGGAGGTGGTGCACGGCGGTGGGTACAACGGCGCAGGCGAGAAGGAGACGGCCTCGGCGACGGTGGCGGACGAGGCTCGGTGGAGACGGAGCCCGGCGGAGGTGGCGCAAAAAGAAATAGAGCGGCAGCAGCAGCGGCGACTTGAAAGAGGAGGCGGAGCTCGGCTTCGGTGACGGCGCGGCGAGTCGTGCGCAGACGGCGCGGATCGGCAGTTGAGATGGCGGGGTGGCGGCGGCGTAGGCGGTGGCGAGGAAGCCGCGGCGGAGGCCTCGGCGGCGACGGGAGAGGCGGTGCGGGCGGAAACCCCCAGAGTTTCCTTTCGGCAGGAACAAAGGTAAGCAGTTTTTTTTTTTTTTTTTTTTTTTGAACCTTAACGGGTTCGGATTAACGGGTACGGGTTTTCGGTTGCAACCCGCTCCGATAACCGTGAAGTGAACACGTGCAGGTCACGTGCGATTTTTTTTTTTTTTTTTTTTGATTTGTTGGGGCCGGACTCGGGCTAGCGGGTAACAGGCTAATGGGTTTGGCTCTTACCCGTTAACGCCGGTCTTCTTCAACCTCCCGACGGATTCGGGAGGGCGTGCCGCTCTTCGCGGCGGCGCTTGCGGGCGGAGCGGAGATCTCGGCCGCGGCTCTGCGGCGACGGGGGCGGCCGACCTCGGGCAGGCGGTCACAGGCGCGGACGGCAACCGGTCACGAGCTCCGGCTGGTGGCGGCTGCGGACTTTTGGCGACAGATGGCGGCGGTGGTGCAGAAGATGAGGCGGAGCGCGGCGGGCGGCGGCGTCGACTGGGACGTCGGCGAAGGCGGTCATGGAAGAGAGCGGCGGCACGAGCAGGTTGCACAAGAGCTCGGGTGACGTCTGGAGCTCGGGTGAGGTCTGGCGGTGGCGCAGGCGGAGGATGGAGGCGGTGCGGCTTGACGGTGGAAAGGGGTTTTCCTTTCTCCTCTGGTTTGAACCGAGAGAGAAAGAGAGAGATTCTTTTTTTTTTTTCTAGTGAAAACCGGCAGAGGGGAGAGAGGGCCTGGTGAACACCGAGAAAGAGGGAGAAAAAAAAAAAAAGGGAACGCTGGATCGTGACTTTGGCAGCAGTGGCAAAGCCGAGGCTCTGATACCAAGTTGATGCCGGACCAAGTTTTAAATGGAAGAAGGAGAAGAGGGGAAGAGAAGGAGGAAGAAGAAGAGAAGAAGGAGAAGGGAGGAGAAGAGAAGAAGAGGAAACGTGGGGGAAAGAAATCTTTAATTCTTCATTAAACCCTAATCATGAAAATAGTTCCCTATATATAGGGCCCAAATACACAATTTGCATAAACCCCCTTACACAGAAATAAATCCTAATAAACCCACAAATAACACAAATAAACCACAAATAAGCCCTAAAATGCAAATAAGCCCAGAAATAAAATAAACCACAAATAAACCCTAGAATGCAAATAAGCCCAGAAATAAAATAATAAAATAAATATGCAAATAAACGGGTCTGACTCAATCCGGGGGCTCAGGATCATCTGGATGAAGGGCTCTGATGTCCCCATCAACTAGGACCCTGTCCACCACCACTTTCGGGTGCGCACCTCGATCCTCAAAAACTCGAGCATTCCTATCTAGCCAACAGTGGTAAGCTAGATAGGCAGCCTGAATCCCCTGCTCCATAAGTCCAGATCTTCGAGAAGACTTAGTGGACCTTTGCCGTATGGACTAGGACCCTGTCCACCACCACTTTCGGGTGCGCACCTCGATCCTCAAAAACTCGAGCATTCATATCTAGCCAACAGTGGTAAGCTAGATAGGCAGCCTGAATCCCCTGCTCCATAAGTCCAGATCTCCGAGAGGACTCAGCCAGCAAAGTCAGAAAGTCCTCTGTCGATGTCCATCCCTGGTGCAATCCTGCAAAGGTCAGAACACACTCCCAGATCAAAGCAGCCCACTGACAGCCGAAAAGGACATGGTGGATAGTCTCCTCCACCTCCTAACAGGCCCAGCTACTCGGAGAGATGTCCACCCCCTGCCGTACTAGCATTCCCTGGTAGGCAGACATCCTCACGCCACCTTCCAGTCAAACAGGGCCACTCGAGGGTGGATGCGCATCCTCCAGATCCACCTCCCCTCAATCTGTCGCGCTGTAACCCTCCTGACCAGCTCAAGGAGATCCTAGGTCCACACCTCCGTTCTGCAAGTCCTGTCTCACACCCTCCTATCCTCCGCCTCGCCTACTAGGATCGGTACCGCCAACACTCGTTCTGCCAATGCCCCCCAAAAATCCGCCGTACGAGGTCCACCTCACAGGCTTGCTCACCAAGGGCAGCAAGTCATGGACTCTACACCCCTCCAGCTCGCCAGGGTCAACGTAGGTGGGCCACCTGCTCAGTGGTATATCAGTCAGCCAGCAATCCCCCAAACTATCCACAGTCCGCCCGTCGCCAATCTCCCATCTAATCTTCGGAATCACCAAGGGAGTGTGGGAGCATATCTCCCTCCATAAAAAGAAACTCCTCCGACCCACTCGGAACACTACCGGATCCACCAGGTCTCCGTACTTGACTCTCATCAGGGAGCCTCATAGACTCGCCGGCTCCAGTATAAATCGAAGCCCTAAAAACTAGATGATGCAGGACAAAAGGTAGAGGAGGAGAGGGAAAAAGAAGAAGAAGAGAGAGGCGAATAAAAGAGAGAAAGAAGGAGGAGGAGAGGTTGAGGCAACATAATATTATCAAATTTCAACAATGAAAATTTATGTTCTCATTATATAATTGTATTTTTATATAGATCCAAAATTCTAGTAAGACTCTATATTGAAATAAAATATTAATATCCTCATAAAATTCTAGTCCTGAATCCAAATAAAAAAAAACTCTAATTCCTAAATAAAATAAATTTGCTCTAATTTCTATACTTGTACCTAATAAAAGTACCAGTGGATCTCTTATATGACAGTATTCCATTGCTGAAGGAGGTGGAGGCATCGTGATCGATCTGGATCATTATTAATTCCTTGTTAAATTTCTTTTGTTTTCTTTCGACTGTATCAAGAGGTTTGGCGTCCATGCCTGCAGCACCGAGGGCGGAGTGCAAAAAAAAAGAAATCTCAGATTGATTGATCGATCAATTTTTGATCACAAAGGAAGGAGGATAAGAATAACATTTTCTATTCCTACTTGGGGCATCCTCTCTCAGCCCTTCTTTTTATTGTTTTCCTTTTAATTTCTCTTCAGGAGCTTTATTGTCTCGCTTATTCTGCAAGACAAATAAAAAAAAAAAAGGAAGGAAGAGGGAATAAATAATGCTGCAGTTAGTTCAGTTCTTACTTTACTAAGGTTATTTATTTGAGGATAAAGGTGGGGAAGAATAGGAGGATAAGAATAACATTTTTTAACTACTAGTTAATACATGTAAATTCACGCAATCTGGAAGCATTGGAATTGTCCAATAATAGTTGGAATCTGATCCACACTAGCGACGTTGACAAGCTCAGCTAGTGGCAGAGTAGTGTTCTAATAATGCAAATGGAAAGTGATTGCTTGTGGAAACCACAATGATAGTTAGGCTTGGTTCAACTATTTGACTGGATGAGCTAGCTCTGGACCAAGTTTGAACCATTCTTGACATCCCTTAGGCCTTCTATCTATTCTGTTTCGGAGTTTGGACAGTATTGAGTCATAATTTTAGATCATTTGGCATGATCTCAGATCAAAAGTTTTAAGAAATGGATTTGCTCATATGCAAACAATGCTGAAGGAAAACAATTGTCGGTTCTGCTTGATCTCCAAACCACCATTGGAAATTCTGTTTGTTAAAATCATATGATTGATTAGGAGCTTGATTGATTTGTGATTGATTGTGTCAAACTTAGTTGGCTTTATCAAATTTCACTTTGATTGATTTATGATTGATTGTGCCAAACTTAGTCGGCCTTACCAAACTTTGTCAGCCTCCTAGTTCTATATAAAGGCTGCTACTATATATTATAATAGACAGGCAGAAATACAATTCTCTTCTCTCTTTCTTTTATTTCAACACTGTCCAAAAGTGGATCAATGTTCAGTAGCTAAGTTTTTGCAATGCCAAGTGGTGGACGAGATTTTAAATTTTTCTGGGTGCTCTCTGTTTGAGGTATGTTAATCCCTTTCTGTTTACCTGAAATCCTAGTTTTTTTATCAATAATTTTTTGCAGCAGGCTGATAGAAGCTACAACAATATGTCATGACACAATCGTCCACCACCACACATTGAAAATAAAAGTAATCAACAAGCTCATCCAGAAAAATAGAAAGCTCTGAGAGTGAACTCAGAGGATATAAGGCTGTAGGAGAGTGCATTACCTGGTGTGTGGTAGCATCCTGGCTATCCTGGCACTGAGACCATAGCTTCTAGTTGGTGGGTGATTGTAGGAAACAAAATGTTATTTTGGGTTGTTGTTGTATGGGGTTTTTGTTGACTAATGACCAAGTATTTGTGATAACCAAGCCAAGTAACTTGAACTTTTGTTTGCTGCAATGAAAGTCCAATTCTTCCTGCACATTATGTGGATATTACAATAACATTTGTAATGCTAGGCACTGTGCTAGACCAAGCATGAATGCCACAATGTAAGCATAGCCAAACCCTAGAATTCGATCCACAAAATTCCAAAAGATTCTCACCTAGACCCTGGTTCTAGCTTCAATCATCCTGTATGTGCACTGAACCTGTTACAATCACTGTTGTGTGCTCTGAATTGTGACTAAGCTCGCGCTGTAACTCTTTATTGTAATGAATCAAGAAGTATCTAAATTTTAAAGAATTTGTACGATAGAAGTTAAGCCCAAATATAGGAATATGTTGAAATTATTGATATTTTTAAAGATTTTAAATAATTTTTTTAGAAATATCATAAAGAATAAAATAAAGTTATTTTTTTATTTTTAACAAATAAAAAATAATTAGATTTTTTATGAAAATTTTTATTATTAAAATATGAAATACCACAATATATTTTAAATAATTTTATTTTATAATATAAATAAACTTTCAATAAGTATAATAAACTCTAAACATATACGAAAGCACGTGGCTGAGGATATAAAAATGGATATGGTCGGATAATATCTGATGTAGACAAATCTCTACCATACCTTTCAAATTTAGTGACTTCTTATTTTTAATTCCTAAATTAGATGGGTAGCAGCTGTTTTAGATATAGTACATCATCAATAAACAAGGAATTTGAGGGCCAATAGGAATGTGTCCAATTAAGCATATCAATTCTGTACATATTGGTGTGCCATGCTTAGATTCAGTAAGTAATATCCCGGTGGTAAATCAATTCAACATGCCAAATCAGAAAAACAGTGAAAGCATCTGACCAAAAAAAGACAAGCCTCGCACACTTCATCCATTCTGACTATTATTTATACCACATCCTAACAAATGGTGACATCTGAAAATGAACATGTATATGACCACATGATAATACTAAGACAAAGCAATGTTGAAACGCTCTCGAACCAATGTCGAGTGAGCTGATAATTTAAAGGTCGAAGCTTTGACATCTTGATTTTCATCTAAGGAACAAATTGAATGGTACAAGAATAGCTCGATACATGAAGTCTGATAGGCCGAATGGAAGAAGCATCGGCCAAGGTAAGCAGAATACCTAGTGAAAATATAGACCGAGCGAGGACCTACCATGATGGGCTCGAGACTGATCAGGTGATGACTATCGATATTTACCTATTAGTCTAGCAGAGCGATTGTGATACAGTATAGAATGTGATAGTTGTTAGAACATGAAGAGTGGGTAACGCTAGAAGTGGAGATCAGGCATGGATAGGTATCAACACTAGAAGTAGACGGTTATCAAACCGTTTAGGATTATATTGTATAAATACTAGAATGTAATTCAAAAGAAAGGACCTTTTGGCCAATCAAATACATATCGTTTCATTTATCTTTACTTATCATAAATTGCTACCCCTACATCTGTAAATTGATTTTTCTAGAATGCTCCTCTACATTTACATTAACTTAGTAATTTTCAAAATTTACAGCAAATTGGCAAGTTACATATGCAACCCACAGGAAAAACAAAACCCTTTATTTCTTCACCTTAAAACCAAACTCTTTGGAAGAAGAAGAAGGAGAAGATGAGCATGCTTCTATAAATTTTTTCATTGATATTCTTCATTATCTGTTACATCTGCCTTCTACATTCTCCACTTTGACAGCTTGAGTTGTAAAATAAAAAGAACCTTCAAGATATATTGTATAAATACTATAATGTAATTCAAAATAAATAATTTTTTGACCAATAAAGCACCTATCATTTCATTTATCTTTACTTATCTGTGCATTTACCTTTGTTTACCTTGTTTTATCTTGCTTATCCTTAGCTTTGTAGCTCTTAACTTAGATTTGCAGCTTTGGCTGCCACCTCCTCCTTTTAATTCTACTCCTCCTCCTTGAAGGTGGTGTCTCGATAGTGTCTTCAAAGCTCAAGGTGCTAGGATCCACACTACTAATCTTTACTTCTTTTCGGTTTTAGAGAGAGGCAGGACATCCTTATATTTGCCCGAGCCGGGCTTTCTGACCACACTTACTGTCGAATGAAAAGGACCACCAACATATCTTTTCAAGCATACCTGTTGAGACTGTACGGGAGGTAGTTGAGATAATGCCACAAATAAAAAAATCTACTCTTACCACACCGCAGAAGAACCTCAAGAAAGCCTATATAGCTAGCTAGCCTTTTTCAATGCCGGTTGAAGAGAATTCTCCCTAGAGAGAAGGGATCTTTTAGTCTATTTCAGTTCTTGTGTCTATCGCTTTCGCCCTATTCTCTAAAAAAATAAAAAATAAATAAACTTTATATATATAAAATGAAATGGAAATGCTAGAAATTCTCTAGACTGAACTCCTTCCCAAGGATGATTCGCTCGGAATGCATACTATGAACAAGTGGTACTACCAAACATGTACAAGCTCCTTCTAATAAAAAAAGAAAATAGAAAGATTTATAATCTCGTGATGAAAGCTTTTGGACCTAGCAAAAAGGACTCTAAGCCTTCATGCAAGCAAGCAAAGTAGAAGCAGAAGGAAACCGTCCCTTTACTTTATCCGTGTCAACAAACAATTCGGAAGTTCAAACAGAGAGCCATAAATTCCCATTTTGTTGCGAACAAATTTTATGGAAACAGCGCGAGATGTCTTTTTGAGAAATCTCAGCTTTCAGATTTTATGACCTGCCATTTTTTTTTTTTTTTTGCATCATAGGTTTTAGATTAAGTTCAATATAAATTCATTTCAGCGAAACCTGACAACCAAAGAGCACCTAAATCACTTCTGTTGATTAGAAAGTTCTGTACGCAATGCTAAACTAATATGGACTCCAAAATCCTGATAACCACAAAAACTCTGGGATATTGGGAGAACATCTAGGCATGTGGTCTATCCCCTCTTAAACAGGCAGTAAATTGATTTTTCTGGGATGCTCCTCCACATTCACATTAACTTAGCAATTTTCAAAATTTACTGCAAAATGGCAAGATACACATGTAACCCACAGGAAAAACAGAACCCTTTATTGCTTCATCTTAAAACCAGAGTCTTTGGAAGAAGAAGAGCATGCTTCTTTCTATAATTTTTTTCATCAATATTCTTTCATTATCTGTACATCTGCCCTTCTACATTTCCCGCTTTGACAGCTTGAGTTGTACTAGGCAATTCATATAAATAAAAAGAACCAACTCTTTGAATGCACTATCAAACCTTTCTTATCCTTAACCTCGCCTCAGATCAATGATGATCACGCTGATATTATCAGCACTCTTTCTTCCCAGTGCAAGCCTGGCTAGCAATGCCGCCGCAACAGAGCAATGTTCTTCAGATGCTTGCTGCTCTTCTCGAATACCAGCTGCACTCTCAGCAGCTCCAGTACTAAGGTCTTCTGTACCCCTAACTGGATCTGCTTCCTCCAAGCACCGTCGAGCAACGTCGCATGCGAGATCATTAGGTAGAACATCCCATAGCCCATCGCTAGCAATGATGAGGCACTCATCTTCGGCACTCCTCTCCACTATGCGGACCTCTGGCTCGGATATCACCGCAGGTTTCAAGTACCTGTCTCCTGTTCAAAAATAAGTTTGCAATAAACCTGCACTACTTCTCCATGGTAATTTGGAATTCAAGTTGATCAGCATATAAACATCAACTTCTTATAGGTGCATTCAACATATGTAAGCATAGTAAAATGCTGCTTTTTAAAAAGGTTAAGGCTAGTCAAACATAACCTCAAGGAGATTCTCTATCCACATATGACATATCAAAATATTTATAAGCACTTACCATCTAAATAGGGAAATACCAATTTGGAGGATTAAGCATTCAAAAGCATTCTATACAAGTAGCATCATCAAGCATTTAAGTTGCAAAACACAAGATGAAGTCTACTAAATTATTGCTTTTGAAAAGTGTTTACGGGCTAAGCATTGGGTTCTCAAGCAGATAGAATAGCTCAAGGAACTAAAGCGTGATTCTGAGCCTGGCCCAGCCTGTGAAAGAGCAAAACGTGAAGCCAGGTCCATTAAGGCCATCTCCAAGCCAAGTACCCTAATCTGGCTCTCAGACCTAGTGGTTTCAAGTACCTACCAACGTCATGCAAACTTCCACCTAACCCAGCCAAATCCATTGATGACACTAGCCTCACTTCAATAAAAATATATATCCACATTATCGTTCATACTAAATGTAGAAGTATTAATAAATATACCATGTAAATATAGCGAATATGAATAAAATAGTTTGTTAATAAGCTGTTTTAAGAATTACAAAATTGTTGGTGACATGTTTGCATATGACTCTGATTGGGTTCTTTTAAACATGTAAGGCAGATTTGCATGTGCTAATTAAATGTAAAAAAGATCAACTTGATTGTAACTAGAATTTCTGAGGTACATTCTTCTTGAAAAGGAAGCAGCCGACCCCTGTGAGACTAGATTTTTGTATAAAACTTTCAACATAAATCTAGAAGGGTGTCACAATCACTCAAATTATGTTATGCTGTTAGAAAGTCTACAACATATAGAATGCATGCAGTACTATTGTGCATGCACCCTAGTGAATCAAGAGTAAGATAGATCTAGATAATTACTATGAATTAGAAAGAGTTGGCATTCAAAGAGGAGGAAAACTTTTGCTGACCTCTTAATTCATATGCAATTTGAACAAGTATACAGAATGAAATTGGAACAATTAGGCAGTCAAAAATACCTAAAGTAACCCAAAAGTCTGGAATCTCGATATTGAGTAAATCCATGTATCATAACAATATGTGAAGATTTTATGCAAGTGATTAACATAAATAAAAAGGAAATCCTTGTGCAAGAGGCACTAGTCATTACAGGGTCTGAGAAGGTTAGATGCACACAACCTTATTCCCACACGTGGAGAGGCTTTTTCCATGTTTTGTAGCCACAACACCCAGGTCACACTGGAGCAACCTTATCGTTGCACCAAGGCTCGCCCTCTAAGAGATTTAACATAATTAAATACAAAAAGTTTATAAGATAACTAAGCAGTAACTATGACCAATTATAGACACTGAAGTTTCTATTTATCAAATCTTTTCTAGAGAAGTTCTGACAATTTATCCTTTTACACTAGATAAGAGCATACAAATACATCCATGTGTTATATATGTTCTAAAACCGAGAAAGCTGGTAGACTTATAAAGAAAGGAAATAGTTTTTAAGAACTAAAGGAATTTTTTAAATATATAGTATATTAATTATTTTTTCTAAATTAAAGATGGTCTTATAGGGAAAAAAACATTGGACAATCCTCCAATATGGCATGTCTTTCTAATGATTTAATTACTCAAAAATAGTCAATAAACAAATTATCTGTGTCAGTGGGTTCTAAGGTTCTAATGTAACAGATTAATTTCCTAACAAAAGCATCCCTTGGAATGTATTCAATAATAAGCTTTTAACTGCATTTCTAATTTCTCTTGATTCCTTAAACAATTTCTTTTAAAACCAAAAATTATATGTTATAATCATCAACATCCACCAGTGCTCTTCATTGGTAATTACAAATGTTATTTTCCGCTTGGGACTCTTTTGACACTCCTTCAATTCCTAAAAGATTATACCTATGCATTCAGAAATAAAAGTTTCAATAAAAAGATAGCCAAGTCATGCATTACCAATGATTTTGCAATGATCTTTCTTTTTATTTTTTTTTACTGAACAACTCGATAATGTATTCTCTCAAGAATTGTTAATTTGGACCTCCACAAAGTTTTTTTTAACAAAATTTATCTATATCGAATGATTTACAAGGTGTGTGATACTACTGGAACTTTATTAGTGATGAAGACCATGGAGTGTCAACCAATTTGCACTGAAGAAACATATAGATTTCATTCTACCTAACAAAATACAAACAACTCAAATTTAGAAATGCTTTCCTTAATTTCACACAGCCTTGATTCGACAATGGTTTTATAATAATTTCCATGGTCACCAACCCAACAGAAAAGACCAAGGTACGCCACACCATACCAAACCATGCGGTATGAGGCGTACCATGCCATACTAATTTGGTATCAATATGCGGTATAGGAGCTTACCGAGCATATTGACATAGTAATAGAATGGCACCAGCATGAGGCCCGGTATCGAGACGGCATACCTTAAAAAAGACTTACAATCATTACAAAAGTTAGATTAGACAAATAGAGCTAAAAAAAACTTAAATAAATAAATTGCTTTTAGATTACTTTGGTAAAATGGCAACATCTCCTCTATCCCCTCTTGAGTCAAAACAATTCTTAAATAGTGACAAGATTATCAAACAAGCCGCCCAATGAGTTGTCTTGCTTCCCAGTATGGTTTCAAATTTTGATGGGACGTCTCACGAGACACCGGATAGGTTACCATCCCAAGTGTCAAGATTGGACCGTCCTATCATAGTCCCAACATCTTGATCGATATGCCCAAGGACATCCCTCATCCCAAGTTTTGGGATGAGATGGAACAGTGGTCTGTCCCCTTCTGCAAAAAAAGGGACAACCCCATTCTACAAGATTTAAAACCTTATTTCCTAGTCTTTCATTTTTTTTTCTCCACTGTATTCTTGACCAAATATTTTTAGTTATGCAACTTTTTGGCTTATACTTCTCCTAACCTCTTCTAACCTATAATGACCTCCATAGACTCTTGGTTCAGAATGGGATTTTGAAACCTCCAAATTTATTTTGCTATTACAAAGACATGATTAGATGCAACAGCAAAAAAAATAACTAATATTTATGATTTGACTTTTTAAATCTTCATATAATTATTAATAACCTTTCTACATACCCTTCAAATGCAATTGGGCCCACTCGACCCCTTCAAATGTCTTAGTAATATCTACTAGAGCATGAATATAGTGCATATCGTAACATGTTGGCGCGTTTTATACTGAATGCAAAATCTAAGCCTTGGGGCCTTTTTATAATCCCCAATAACTATGTACAGAAGAATCATAGCCATTAGATCATATGCACACCCATAACCATAAAAAATTGAATGTGGAAGAACCAAATTCAAACTGCATACAAATCCTAGTTACAAGGTCCCCTAACCTAGTATGAAAAATTGTTGCTGAATTAGAACTCGGAACCAATTTCATGTTAGAGAGGTTCTCTCTGATACTGTATGGTCAATAACCAACTCGCTTCTCATGCGGGAATGGCTTCCCTGCTGTTAATACATAGGATCTTACACCTTGTGTTACCCAATCACTTTCTACAACTTCTATTGCAAATCCAAATTATCGTTGTCTATAGGTTTTGCAATTTGCCCTAAGGGAGAAAATCTTTATCATTTTGTCACCTTAGGATCTCTCTTCATCATTTTTCAAGCAAAAATCCTCAAGGGGTCTCAATGGAGTTTAATACATGTTAGCAAAATCCAATTGAGCTTTTGGGCAAACTTTACCAAAAGGATGACTCTTTTCCTCTCTCACACAACCAATCACCCTCCCAACCATTGATGATATGTAACTTCAAGATTTTCTATACAAGACTCTATGATCACTTCGACCAGCTCTAACTTGGAAATTCCTATATGGCCTCATAAATACCCTAAGAAGCATCACTTGTTACCAATAAAACAAAACACACTTTGCACTTCACAACCATTACAGATTGCTGCCTTGCTAAACTTTTTCCTTTTAAAAACACAGTACCATATTCCCCATTTGGATATTCACTCCTGCTCATCCTAACTCAAGCATGCTTTTGCTTTCCATCAGCACCTCTAAACGCTAGGCAGCTTTTAATAGTTCACATTTTGCCAATATAATCAAAATTCTCAAGAGTTCAATACACCTAGCAAAATTATTTTTTAAACTTAAATACATGTGCAACCAAAGAAAATGTTCACATAAAACCATCACTAATCTTCATCTTGATATCTACAATTTTAGCTGTACATGACTCATAATTTTCCATCAAAAACTTCTCACCATTATAGAGCTCATTGGTCTTGAATCACTCCTTGCATAGACACGTGAAACATTAACTCAAACCAAGAAATTTGTGAAGAGAACTGTAGCTCGTGGATCCTAATTATGAATCATAACCACGGTAAAAGACGATATTAAAATTGCTTAGGAATCTTTGACGCACAAAACATTTGCATAGAATTGTTATCAAAGTGGAACATGGAGCTCAACCAACATGAGAGATTCACTTTCATTTACAAGCCTCCTTTCAAATGTGAATGAGAAAGACCCTATTTGTCTAACAACATAAGAATCATCAAAAATAGAAAAACTTAGCTGGGGTTAGAGCACAACCTACATCTTAAAACCTAAGTTCAAGTCTAAACTTCACATTACTCACCCGTACTGAAAATTTCAAAACCTTCATATGTAAACAATTTGCAATATTTGTACAATTTTTTAGCAAAATCTCCATAGTCCACTAATTCATTAATACTTTTCAATTGAAATATGAATTTTGGTCTTCAATAATCCTATAGTTTTTTGTTTGGGTTATGCTAGTTAACAATATTAAAAGATAAAGTGAAAAATAAATATACTGACTTAATAGTTATCACATCATCAATATCATTCTTTAATTTTATGACAAGTTGTTCATGACATTTTAATAGAATGTAATAAATGAAGTGAAATTGAGAACCTTAATATCATGCTAAATTTAGAACCAGGTTTTTCATGGCATTTCTTCATTTCTATACAAGTACATTAATCAAATAGGAGTAAGGCTATAAGGCTTAACCCCATTACCAAAACATTTCCTTGCACTAATGGCATGCCATGTGGCAAAAGGGGATTGGTGTGATCATTTCTTTTAAAATCTGAAGGCACGAAATGGGCATCCAGATGCACCTAGCATCCAGGCACTAGGTAAGTACCGGTCATTGCCCAATACACCAGCAACAACTATTACTTCCGGTGCAAGCTCCACGAGCAAGCACCACCATCGCCATTAGTGGCATCCCACCAACAGTCAAACCATAGCCCTCCCCACAAAAATGAGAAAAAGTAAAGATTAGGGGAACCGCATAACAAAGTTGCCAATTACCAAGCACCACAACCACCATTCCATTGAGAAATGCACACTACCAGCTGCCAAGCACAATACTATCATTCTCCTTTCTTCTCTCTCAATCCCTCTCCACTCTTGATATCTCAAGTCAGGGCAATGGAAATAGATAAAATTTGTTTAGCATTATAACTTAATGGGTTAGGTTTGGGGTTATGAATGTCCAATTAGATTCAATCTGACCCAAAACACCAGAAGCGTCAGCTTCATGCTCTCACCTAAGGCATGGATGCACACCCAAGCACAAGATTAGTAACAAGTCGCCTATTTGGGTGACCCAAGGCTAGATGAGACACCAAAGTGCCCGATCCACTTAAGCTGGCTGCTTAGGCAGGCATGCAGCCTATCTTTTAAAATGACGAGTGTGATTCATGAGGATGGTGCCATTCACAAGGTATTGTGGTATAATGCAAAAAAAAGTTTTGGTAACATTTTTGGGCTTTATAACATTTTCAAAATATAATTACACTATGAACTATTAAATCACACCTTATCCTAAATCTTGGTCATTTATTCATTTCAACTTTTTGATTTCCAATCACATGATTCTTTCACTAAAAAAAGGGAGATAACTTCACAACACCACAATTGGTCCTTCTATCCTTCCCACAATATTAAATGCAAGCCTCGAAACCTTGACCTCACAACATAAATCTTTACTTAGTTCTCTAACTTAGCACAAGGTACCCATAATTATATACTCAATTTTTAAAGAAACTATAAGCATGAAGGTCGGTAGGTTGGAATCAACTTAGGTTCATGTCAGAACCAACAAATTTGGGTGTTAGGGTACACAACCTAGTATAACTTCTCATATGACCATGAGGTAATTCATCCCATTGTAAACTTGATATAGGCTTTCATGACTCCATAACTCAATGCCTTTCAAGTTCCAGTTAGCCATATCCATTGCATTCGAAACCTGATCAGAATTTCGATCTAAATCAAGATCAAAATAAAAATAGAAAGAAAAAGGAAGGTGAATGGTTCTCCTTTAGAATTATGACATTTTCCATTCCTCGGATTTCATAAAAATGTCCTTGATGTCCTTAGAAAAGATGAACCTGAAAGTTGTCCGACAGTATAAACATCAAAGCGAGGCATCAATTAAATGGAACAAAAAAATTAAAAATATATTAAGAGGTGGTATTCTTAGAGAAACGATATTGTCTTGAACATTTAACAAATTTTAGTTTTTGGTGATTCCAAGCATTTTCACATTTCTCATCATTATTTTTCCATGTTTATGTGATACATATCATATATTGCACTAGCGTGTTATTTTTTTTGATATTGACTAGTATTTTCATATATCAACACAATAACATACAAAGCTTTTATATACTCCCAATATTTTTAGGAAGTCTCCGTATTGTCGAAGCAAGGTTATCAGTGTCTTATGCAGGTCTACCTGATGCCCAACCCTTATTGGTTTTAGAAGCCAATCCATTCCCAAAACAAAACTCTCATCCACTCATTGTCACTCCTAACTATCAACCATGAAAGAAATTTTAAAGCTAAAGCCCCTTAATACTAGAAAAGTTATCAAAGATGACTCGTTATTATAAACTAGTGTTCTCAAACGCATGATAGGATGTCAATTATCCAATTGTCATGTAAAATGCAACATCAGAATCTTTGCAAAATCTAATAAAGATCACATCTTCAGCTCATATATGTGTATTTAAATATGTAGGAAGTAATCTTAAAATGAATGATAAGTTGGACCGATTACATTTTATTTATAAAATTTTATGTTATATTGGAAATTTAATGTAGAAATGCCAAAGTAGGCATATAAAGATGGTCACATTATAATTTAATGAATTAATGTGTCTGAGAGCATTGTAAGATATCTCAAGTGTCAAGTGTTTCATGCATCAAAAATCCATAAAATTGGAATAACAATAATGTTATTGACTCCATAAAGGCACATTTCCTTCTAACAAATGTTATCTTAAACACATTATTAGAAATTAATTCATTTTGTGTTTTCTTTCAACTGATATTTCCTCAAATCTTAGGTTGCTTCAATATTTGTGATGCCCACATTAAACGTGTATTCACCTATATCCCTACTCTGTTCTTCGTAGTGCTTTGTGCATTCATTTCCAAAACAGACAGCTATTTTAATATTATGGATTCTCTATCTAGCAATGTAGGATGGAAGTTCACTGCATCACACAACCAAGAAAACTTTCCACTAGAACTTAATGCAATGCTATTGAATTTCATCATTCATCCCTATAGCTAGATCATTGCCACCATAGTCATATTGGAAACAATTCCAACCAAATGATATGAAAGGTGTCCAATAGATCAATTTAAAGTTATTAAATAATGGAACTCATGCCCATCATGAATGTTCATTTAGTTGTTTCAATATACAAAATGATGTCAATCAATGTTGAGAAAACCCTCTATTATCATAAACATTATAGCAATAGATCCTCGATATCATCTTGCAAGAACATTTCCTCCTTTAGCATTTAAAACACCGATGCAACCAACTTTTGCCATTGACGATAGTAGAAGATATCTATCTCTTTCCCGATGGCAACTGCATCTTCATCATCCATTTGGATTACATCCTGATTTTTTGCCCGACATCATTGCTTCCTGGCCAGCTCAACTTAATATGGACCTGAATTTGATATTGAAGCACTCCATCAAACATATTGCAGTTCTCAATGATGAATTTTAACTTGAGCTCATGAGCAACCACGTTAGAGGATCTTCTGACGAGGGCAAGCTCATCATGCTCCATGCTCAAGAACAACAGTCTTGGCAAAGGACCTCAAATTGGGCTTGGTTTGGAGATGGAAGAGATTGCATATGCCATCATCCTTCGTTGCGAGCAACTATGATGAGGGGTTCATTTGCTGAAGGCAAGCTCACCATGCTTCAATCTTAGGAACCACAATTCATCACAAAACAAGCACAACCTTGCAACAAACCTCAGCCTGTGTTTGGCTAGTAGATGGAAAAGGTTGCACAGTTCCTCATCCTTTACTCCTTGCTACCAATGTCAAAAGAGCTCTAGAAATAAGGGCTGAGAGATGTCCTTAAGAATGTAGATGGTGTCAATGGCATCAACATCAGCAATAACGTCAAGGTTTTTGAAGAAGAAAGCACAACAATACAGGCAGCAAAGGAACAGACCTTTTAATGAGGGGGTTTTCAACCCAATGGCTTATAGAAGATCCATCGAAAAACTTCAAGGAGTATGCATTAGGAGCTTCAAGTGCACTTTTTAGGTGTTTAAAGGGTCCATGAAAAAGATGGTCAAGGCATGCACTTTTGAAGTTGGGTAAATGGTCAACCAAAACTTAGATCTTGCACACTTCTCCCACAAGTAATTTTATTATATAAGAACTATCCTAGCTTGTGATCCCTGTGAATAAGCTACTGTAATAGAATTAATATATTTCGATTAGAAAAATATCTGAAGACATTGTATCTTTTGCACCTTTACTAAAATGAATTTATTAAGTAGGTGCATTTCTAGCTTCAGATCTAATACATATTCCCAGTGGACATGTAATTTTAAGTATCCGTGCTTTCCAGATTGGATCCTTGTGGCCAAAGCCAATCTATTGCTCAACGATAGAAGAAGGTTCCTAATCTTAGTATTGACTAATATAGCAACTGGAGGTACGACACCATTCAACTTGGCTTTCATGGCATTGATGCAGGTGGTGGCAATTATTCTCTTATAAGAACCTCTAATCCTATATCCAGATTCTAGCCTAACTCTCAACATAATTATCTAAGCTCATAATTATTTTATCTTCATGGTCCAAACTTTTGACATCACTGACATCACAAAAATCATCATCTGAAGTGCCACATGAGCAGAGGAAGCTTTTAGGCATTATAATGTGACTGTTAACAAGTCATACAAACAAGAAGTAGATAAGTAGTTTAGATACCTTTAGTTCCAATAGTTGCATAGTCAAAAAATCACATACAATTTATGTAAAAAAATACTACTTTCTCAATAAAGTGCATAGAATAGAAAGATAACAATAATTATTTAACCTTATATGGAATGGTATATCTCAGAAACTTGCTTTAACCATAAAAAATCACAGCTTTAATGAAGTAGTCTTCCAGATAAACAAAAATAATTGCAATATCTTTCTACTATCTTACCAATTTCAAGTCAATAAGGAATCATTAGTTTTTTCTTGTATAGATGTTTAATTCCTACTTATACAAATCAGTGCAATAGGAACTACTAATTCATAACATTATTTGAAGTGATCACTAATAAACCTTGAAGTATCTTAAACTTTATATTTCATTACTTGCCAACACTTTGAAGATAACAAGATGCAACTATCCAAGAATTTGCTTCAAAATAGGCAAACCAACTATAGTCAAACAAGCTACACAAAAGTATGCCATCTCGGTACTAGGCCTCATACCGATGCTACCTTGCTACTGTGTTAGTACACCTAGTACGGGGGCGATTGAGCGTATCAAGTGCCGGTATGCCTTTCATACTACGTATCAATACCGAAGTGGTACGGTATGGTACGTTATGTACTGCCTAGTTCGATATAGTATGGCGTATCTTGAGCTACACCATATGAACCAGAGTTTGTCCCAGTGGTCACACCTGTGATGGCCTGATTAGGTCCTAGTCCACTTGACCAGCTCAACCTGGATTCTACACCCATGCATGCGTCACATACAATGAGCAGTAGTGAACTCCCGATAGAAGCTTGCTTTTCCATTCGAAGCAGACAACTCCTAGTAGAAATAGAAGATCTAGGGCCGCTAGAACCTTTGGTCACCTCTATAAATAGAAAGCCCCTTTCCACCATGACCCTCCACCACAAGCACCGCGCTGCCTCCTCTTCTTTCTCCCTTTTTCTTCCTTCAAACTTACCATTCCCTAGCATTGTGCCCCTCAAAAATCAAAGCCAGAGAATGCCGCCGGAACCAAGGTTTAGCAAATACACCTAATCAAGTTTGAAGGTCTAAGATGGAAGAGATAAGTAAACTAGGGGTGGCAATTTATGACCTGACCTATGAACGATCTGCTTTAAGCAGGTTTGGGTTTGACATAAACGAGTTCGAATCGTAAATGGGTTAATGGTTTAAACATGTTTATTAAATAGGTTGCGTTCAGGTTCAAACCTTTAACCCGTTTAATAATTGGGTTAGGTTATGACCCGACCCATTTAATTTTTTTAAAATCTGTTAAAAATTATTTGAAACCTGTTTAACTTATTTCTAATTTGTTTAATCTGGCCTACTTAACCTATTTAACCTGTTTAAATCTTTAACCCGTTAAAAATCCACCTAATCTATTTAACTTGTTTAACCTAACATGACCTGTTTAATAAATGGATTATGTGGGTTGATCAGATTACATGTTTAATAAATAGGTTGGATTTAGATTTAAAATTTTGACCTATTTAATAAACAAATCAGGTTTGGATTGATGAAATTTTAATCCGACCCACATCCAATCAGACCCATATCTGACTCGACCCGATCCGGTTGCCACCCCTAAAGTAAACTTTTACTTCTTGCTAGTTTTCAAACTTGTAAGTAGATCTTACACTGCTTATTATTTTTTAAATTATCATGTTTTTCATGCATATGATTTGTCATTGATAAAATCATATTTTTCTTAAAATAAAGGGTTGGTATATGTGTGATGAAAATCATATTTTATTAAAAAAATAGTTTCATGAATCTTTTTAATGAAAGTATCTTGTTTATGAAATATAAATCTGATCATGTCGTTTAATATTTTTTCCATCTAGTTATGTGTATGTTTTAAAAAATAGATATGAATATTTCAAAGGCTCTTGGATAGCTCTGTATACCCTTAGAATTGGAAAAAATTGACATCCGGAGCTAGCATCCATACGAACGCAGGCTCTGCCAATTGATACAAAGTTGGCATACGAAATATGATACTTTATCGATTATGAAAAAGGATCATATCACAGATATAAAGTGACCTTAGCACAAATATTTGTGAACAAAGTTTTGAACTATGATGTAGCTAAATATAAGAAGAATAATTTATAAATTAATTTGCAATATGAATTTGAAACCATGTTTATAACATATGGATGCTTTGTGCATGCATGATTTTCTTCATGACTTATTTTATCATATTGAATTATAAAATACTTTATTTTTGTAATATCCATTATTTTTTAAATGAAATATTGTCATTAAAAAACTTATGCTTGATCCGGTAAGATAATGTTAGTTTTACATTTCTTTATTTTTTTTCTTTCCAGACGAATAGGATCACTAAGAATGAAGGATGGTCCAAGCTTAAAGTTTGTGCTAGCAAACTTGGTGGTTTTGTAGCAAAATTTTGGTTCTCTAATTGCCTATGAATTTGTAGTTGGTAATTTTCTGAATTTTCAAAATTATAGATTTTGGTATTTTTATTTGGATTTAGATGCTTTGAACAGGTGTTTGCTTTATTATTTAATGGATAATGAAATTGGATTCTTTTGTTCTATTTTGTTTATGAGGGATTTGGAAGCTGAATGTAATTATTGGCTTTGTGTTATCGTGGGCTATACCCCTCGATAGCATGGCCAAGTTATATCCCAGATTTGGAGCATAACAACACCTCTCTATTTAGCAACTAGAGGCTCTAGTTTTGATTCTTGGACCGTTCATCTCTAAGAATCTAGACCTAGGTAATGATAGTGGACATGGGTCTCCCTACTTTCTCTTCCAAAAATAAAATAAAATAAAATAAATGAGCTGTATTACAAGGTAACCTGCTGCAATATATAAATCACAATATGCTCGACCCTTTTGCTCAAGAACAAGAAGCAACCATGCGAAACTCCTCAAGGACTTTGTGGTTAAGAATAATACATCCTCTTTTTTAAGGGAAAAAAAAAAGGGTAAAATTCCCATAATGTAATCACATTTTTCTCATCTATTATTGAATATTCAGGGTACTAAATTAGCATATAAAGTCGATCAAGACTCCCGTCCCTCAATTGTTCCATTCTTCTGTGTATTATCCATAACTCCACATAAGTTCTTTGTTCCACTCTTATGCACTACATTAGTTCACAAGGTAAAACTGTTGATTGATACAACAGTTTCTGCACTAAGACACCTCTCATGATCTGCCTGAACAGTCGCATTCCTACAAGCCATAACGAATTTCTCCATCTTGTTCTCTGTCCATAAAATCAATCAATAGCAGAAACCACATCAACCTTGGGATCTGCTCCTTACATTTTAATCTACAATCTTATTTCTATTTCTGTTGTTCCAGCAAATTATAGTCACTCAGCAGCAGTTATATCTTCTTCATTTGACACATAAATATCAGAGAGCATAACAAACGAAAGAACAAAGTGAACAAATGAACAGCAATGCAGCAGCAGTACCGTCTATTTCTACCAAGGAAAAGGCCAGGTAGAGAGAAAGTATACCTAGGGCCCGTGACATTGCAAGGATTCCATGGACGCGAGCACCATTCAAGAAGATCACCCGCCCGCCCGCTGCTTCTATTCTTGCCAGCTCGTCCGGCCGGTCAGGCTGGGATTAATTTGCAGTAACAAAAAGACAACGTCATACGTTACCAAAGGCGCACATAATAAAACAGAGGAACAATAAACCCGAATTCTAAAGTCTACACGGCGGCGCCCACAGAACCAGCCTCCCCCGCACCAACCGGACGTGTGGCAGCTCGTCGCTGTCCAGGATCGATCAAGACTTGGATCCCGTCATCTCCTCCCTTCCACTGGGCCACGTGTCCCTCGGTATCGATACACGTGTCCCCAGGACGGAGAATTGATTACGTAACAGAATCACACCTCGTCCAAATGCCCACGTGGCGGACGCTTGCGGCGGTTGGCGCGTGGTCCAGGGGCATGGTACGGCGAGACATAGAGGAAATAGGGCACGGATATTGGCGGAAATTACGGCGGAGTGCAACTACCTTGTGGTCGCAGGAGAGCGGAACGGCACGGCCCGCGCGGCTGAGCACCGCCCGCGAGTCGCCGCAGTTGGCGACGAGGAGGCGGTCGCGGCTGACGACGGCGACCACCGCCGTGGAACCCACGATGTCCGACTCAATCCCCGACCGCTCGCACCGGCACGGCGGGTGCCCCACGTTGCCGCACACGCAAGCCGTCAGCGCCAGCTCGTCCATCCGCTCGAAGCTCCGCGCCACCGCCGCCCTCCACCGGTCCTCCTCCGTCGCCTCCGCCTCCCCCGCCGCCGCCAGCTCTTCCGCCAGTATCACGTGCATCCGCTCCTTGCACAGCGCAGACACCTGCATTCAAAAAACCCCAAACTCCATTAAGGGATGATCACCTCGATCAGACGGCAGGCAACTGCCCAGCCTCTCCTCCGACAAACGCCATGGGTGGCTTAAAAGGCTTTGGAACAGGTGGGTGTACGGTGGTAGCAGATATTTGGCGCGAGCCATCACCGTCCAGCTACGATCAGACGGTCCTACGTCATAGGCCCAGCTGTTCCACGTACTGCGAAACAGCTTTTCCCGTAGTTCAGATTTACGAAAAGACAATCCATGGAACAGCCGAAACAATATCTTTTCTTCATAAAAAGAATTTCATGCTAGGAAAGAGATTAAATTTGAAATGTGCAGCTTAAACTTTCTCGCTGACGTGGCCATCATCGCGTAAAAGCAGTAAAACGTTTCAATGCCCAAAAAAAAAAAAAAAAAAAAAAAGAAGAAGAAGAACAAGAAAGTTTTCCCCTATCGCCAATTTAGATATTTTTGTTATCGTCCTTCAGTTTTTTTTTTTTTTTTTTTTTTTTTGACGCTATCCCTTCCATCCGACTGATCATAGCGAGATGAATTAAATCATCACGGACACAGTAAAATTATTTGTAGCAGCAGAGAAATAAGTAAAATAATAGATCCCTTCATCATCTTGTGTTTAAGTAAGTATTGATTTTTAAATGAAATATTTATGATAAATTAGTTTTCTTTTAATTCAAGAAACGGAGGAAGAGATGAGATGCGGTCAAGGTGTAGAGACTTACGTGGGAGCCTCCGTGGCCGTCGAAAACGGCGAAGAAGTGCAGCATCGAGCCGCCGCCGGGAGGCCGGAAGAACCCGGGCTGGACGGAGACGGCGTCCTCCATCTCCCTCAACCGGCCGGAGAGAGAAATCGAGCCGAACGCCAGCCGAGGCTCGACCGCCGGGGCCTGGGCCGGGGCCGGTGCGGAGCACGACGCGGTCGCTGGTGCTCCAGTTGATTCGGCCGGCGAGGAAGAGGTTGAAGGAGAAGAGGGCGTCGCCGAGGATGGTGGAGGAGGCGGCGTCGGAGAGTCGTCCCGAGCGGGACGGCTCCGCTTCTCGCCGCCGTCGGTGGAAGGATCGGACTCGGCCGCCTCCGCCTCCCGTTTCCTCTCCGCCCTTCGGGAGAGGCTCCCCGCCGTAGAGGGCGAGTCCCCGGCGACGGCGGAGAAGCGCCGCATCTCGATCCTCCGGCGGCGGGCCTCGCGGCATTTGTCCGGGGAGTCATCTTCTCCGACCATCTTGACGTAGATATCCGCCATCAACGGCTGGGCTCGGACACGGATTCCGGCAAAGCGCGATCTCCGCCGTCGATCATCTCCTGGGCGAGTGCGGGGTTCGGCTATACGGCACGGAGAGGGCCCAGGAGGGTTTTTATAGGGGGGAATTATTTTGGGGGGGTGGGGAGCGTTTCGAGAAAGAAACGGCTCCTGCTGGTGTTGTTCTCGTGGTAGAAGCCCGGGCAGCCAACTGGCTTCCGCGCAGGGCCTATTGCTGCCCGGGCTGCCCGGCACCGACCGCGACCTGTCGAGTTTCCGACACGTGTACCAGGTTCGGCGTCTTTCTCTTTTTTCTGAAAGGCTGCTATGGCGCGTTTCTCGTCCAATTATCGTATCGTCTAGTACTTGTCATTAGCACATCCTCCGAGATGATTTTTCTTTGATGTTTCCATTTAACTCCCAATGAAGGCAAGCTTTGCGTGTATATAAACCTCATGCACCACGTGGTTTAGCGATAGTGAAGTTGGACCGGCCAAGATTCCCAATCCTTTCCTAAAAATTACAGATCTATTTTGTCGAGCCACTTGCCAATTTTGGTCCATAGGCTAGTAGGGGCCGTTCATCTTAGAGATCTGATGCACTAATCAGTATAACCAGCTGTGGGTGGCACGAATACTCTTAGATGTATGGTTTTCTTCCGGGTCACTGAATCCTGTCTTCAGTTGAGCTATTTTTTCAATATGGATAGACTATTAAGTACAAAAGATAACGCTTGCTGAACCTCACCAGTATATTAGAATTTCCCAATGTTGTCATCAACAGTCACGATTCAGCTTGGAAATTCTAAGAAGATATTAATATCTTTTGATCTTAATGAGCTTGATCAAAGGCATTCCCTATAGTTCAACTTATGACAACCCAATAATATGAGTGATGCTCCAACACTAAAAAGAGGATGTAAATAATGTCCTACTCTCTCTGAAATTTCAAACAAGTTGGTTCGCTTATAAAACTAGTTGAATATTTAGGTCACCTGTTGTTTATGTGCGAACCATATGGCTTATAAATCTCATCATAATTTAAGCATTTAAAAGAACTTTTTTTTGTTTATAACAAAAGAAGCCCGGCCAAAATCACATCAGGGCAGGATTTGAATCCATATCATCCCGATCAACATCTAATAATTTTGCTAATGGAAATAGCTTCCTCGACCCAAAAGAATTGTATGCTATAGTTAGAGAAAGTTATGAATTGTATGAGCTACTAAAGAATCTAAAACAACTCCTTATTCATCCATAACTCCATGTCTAATTTCCCTGATGCTCCAACCTTTTATAGCAACACAAATTTTAAAACTAACAATTCTTATCTTTATTAACAACTGCTAGAAATTGGAAAATAAAAATAAAAAATAAAAAATAAAAACTCTATATAAGCTTCTACTAAGACAATAGCATGCAAAGGAGAAAGATAGACGAATTACACAATATTAACACATTATCATTGTACTAAAACTAAAACTTCACAAAATGCTATAAATTTATCAGGTTGTTTTGTCGACCATGGCGGCGTGACCTGAATAGAGTTGAATCGGTGTAAAATTAACTCGATAATATCAGTCAAATCTCATACAAGACCGATACTTGCATATTCTAACTTTATCCCACTATAATTACTTAAATATTTATAATGTGCTCTCACCTCATTCTAGTTTGACCCAATATCTAATTCAAAAATATAACTTTATATTGAATATGTTAAAATATGACTCTTCATTGACCAAACTTGTTTTTAATTTCAAGCACATCATGTCTTAGAAACTCTGTGATCATAACAATGTGGATATACAATCTAAGCTTTTCTGAACTTGCCAAACTATGATCCCACTCAAAAGTTTGGAAGCACACCACATTCGGTCAAGCTCTTTGTTAGCTGAATCAGACTAGCATTCATTTACTCCTAGTTAGTAGCCTTCCTTGACCAAGTAGCTTATCCAAGCTCGTGACATTTCTCACATGGGCGGCCATGGTGCCAGAATGAGGAGAAAAGCTGAAGGGACTCGGATTCTGGTTGCCTTCGTTCATTCCCCCCACCAGCTCCAAGCAACGAATAAGATGACGAGCCAAACAACGCTTTCTTATGGACGGCTTGCTTACGTAGGATTCTAACAAACTGCAGCTTATAGCTAACAATTAAACCTTAACCTTCACAAACTCGTTATTGTCACGAGCGGTGATGATACCCCGGGTAAAAACGTAAAAAAAAATCGTCGCGCCGAGTTGCTCAAAGTTGGAACTTCTCGCCGAAAAGAAGAGACAAAATAAGCGGGAGCGCCGATCCGGGAACTCGCCGTGCCCGCGGATGCGGGACACGTGTGAAGCGATATCGGCTACGGAGATCGGCCAATGGGAATAGTCCACGACGCGGGGACGCGACAAAGGGCGTGGACCCCAGCGTCCACTGCAACGCGCGACCGATTCCGCTTTTCGAGGGGTACGTGGCGGCCTCGGAAGGGTTAGCGTAGCACGTCGACGAGCCTGAGGCCGCGCTGCTGGCACGTGTGCCGCGAGCGAGAATCTCGATGCGGTCCCAGGCTCGAGAGGTCGGCACGTGTCAAACCATGGGGGGTGATGGGCTGGCGATTTGGATCAAACTCCTCCCTCTAGCGGCCCCCCTCGCGGTCTGGTGGCCGTCGGAACCGGATAGGGAGGGATGTGGGACCGCGGAGGAGGCCAGACTGGAGGTTGCGGCGGCTGGGGATGGCGCAACAAGAGAGAAGACACGTGTGCATAAATATGTTGGAGGGGCCAGCAGAAACATCAAACGAGGTGCTGCCGCGTGTGCTTCGGCTTGCATATCCAGAGAGCAATTTATGTCCCATCCGCCGCTCTCTATCTTTACATATATAGATTCAAGTTAAGCACAAACAAATCGAAGATATTTGTTAAACGAGTCAAGTTTGATTTTAAAATTCTGAACCATCGAAACTACTTCGATCTATTAAAACAATTTATTCTATTTAATCTAATTTAATATATTTATTAAATAAGTTAATTAAGAGGGATGGGTTAGGTTATTTGTTTAACAAAGTGGTTGAACTCAGTTTTGAATTTTTAACTTGTTTATTTGATCAAATTGGAGAATTAACGAGCATCCTCTTTGTCTAATGACCCCACCAAATCATCTCAGTCTTTCCAACATTATTTGATATTCTGTAACACCCCTTGACATCTTGGCCTTCAATAGATATAATTAGATTTTGAAAATGTTAGAAAAAAAATTGCCACTAATGTTGTGGGATTTTTATCAAATGATTTGTGAAAAACCCAATGGTAGAAATCCATATCGGTTTAGTAAAATTTAATTTTTAAGAAACTTTCTGACTCTCTTAGACCAATGTGAAACCCAATATCGTTACTTATGTAAATCGGCACATTAGGCCTTTACATCATTTTTATTGTATGTGCTTTTTCCAAATAAATTTTTCTCATCAAGAAGTAAACTTTCATAGAAATATGAATGATGAAGAATGAAAGGAGTAAATGAATGAAGATACTCCTAGCTATATATCTACACATTCATGCATGTAATATCTTTTCTTTTTTCTTATTTTCTTTTTTCACTTTGTTTTCTCTATACATTGATACATCTCATTTACCTTCTCCAAATTGATTTCTATTTGTTTATTTGGTATTTTCTTCTTCTAGTTATTGTAGTAGTTGCATGGTTATCTAGTAAGAGGTTGAAAAGATCAAGAAGGCCATAGGTTGGATTGGCAAATAATGACATCATTAACAATTGATTATGATGACTTTATTAGATCATTAATAATCATTAATAATAAGATATACACGAAACATTGCCGATAGACATGGAGGTTGGAGCCATGAATTTCATTAGTCAAATGTCCATTAAAGTTAAAGAATAGAAGATTAAGACTGTCATGACCACAAATTCGTTGCCCCCAATATGTAATCTTGGACTTTATCATTACCTACTGTCTAAACCAATAATATTCCCATAAGGTGGGAGCCCTTTGATGGCCACTTTGTGGTGTCTATAGTTCAGTGGAAAGGATACAAGTATAACATTGATTTTTTGGTTCAGGTATTGTTGAACGAAAAAAAAAAAATCAATATAACCCAAAATCGAACATACTTATTTTGGTGGAATATGAGCACAATGATTTCAGGATTATGTAAATTGTGCCATGTGCATTGTTTCTTCATCACATAAACAGAAATCACGTATGTTCCACTGCTCAAATGCCATGCTTTGTGTTCACAATGATAAAATATCTACTTTCCAGCATAGAGGACTCGAATCCAATGCTTTTGTTCTACTCTTACTCTTTTCTCTTTTTCCTTCTTGCTCGTTATTCTCCTTCCCTCTCATAACATAATGCATCCCTAAATTTTATTTTTATTTTGCTCAAGAAGGCCTCGTTGATAGCTCCTAGGATGGACCATGCAAGAGGTGACCATGATTGCCATTTGTTGTAGTCTAAATATTTCTTTTTAGAACTCGTTGCTCTAATTCACTAAGTTGTATATATTACTCTATACGAGGGATTGTTTAGTTTAAATTTCTCATGGATTCACATCAAGTATATTGGAGTTGCAAAATATAAGGTCGAGGTTGCAAAATATATAGTTATGGCCTCCGAAAGTTTGGTATGTGATTTGGCTCCTCATTCTCTGTATTGGTTGAAGTAGGGTGCAGCGAATTTCATAATTCTCTTGGATTACAAGCTTGGCTGTCTGCTCTGCTAGATGCCTTCGTATGAAACTTCAAATGGACTTGCACCAAAGTTTAGGCCCTGGAATATCTATTTGATTTGTTGCTTCGTGTTTTTTTTTACACAAGAATGGAGGAAGTGAGAAACTTCTCTCAAATTTTATTAAGGATCAAGCAGTGTATAATATTGTAACAACTCAGGACCTCACCCAAAATGGCTAGCCGGAAGGTATTATTTGGGTTCCTTGATCCTGTATAAGTACCCAAGATCTACCCAGCGAATAACCGATGTGGAACTAAACACACACCCGCACGGGTCCTCACATACTCCTCCCGTTCAAGCCCTGACGTCCTCGTCAGGCTAAGGGTTCAAATCTAATCACAAACACCACGATCGGTCCGTGGTCAATCGCAATGGATCTGTGCTGCAGTGTCCCCTAGTGCACATAAGTTATGAGCTGGGTCCGCTCTGATACCATTTGTAACAACCCAGAACCTCACCCAAAATGGCTAGCCGGAAGTTATTATTTGGGTTCCTTGATCCTGTATAAGTATCCAAGATCTACCCAGCGAATAACCGATGTGGGACTAAACATATGCCCGCACGGATCCTCACAAATATAATATACAAAGTGGAATTAGAAGGTTGAAAGAGCGGGGGGGATTGCACCTGGTCCCATGCTATATTTGCTATATTTACTAACTAAAAGCCATGAGCAGCTGGTCCCATCTACTTCTCATATCTATCTTGGCTCCCTTTCACCTCCAATAATAAGGTGAAGTTAGGGTGTCAACTACTATTGTTGAGGCATGAGGTAATAGTTGCCCAGATGGATCTGGAAATGGGGAATTTGAGAAAGAGGTGGGAGACACATTCGGTGGAGCAACCACAAAGAGGGCTACTGGAGATCACCATCCACCATTTTTTTGCAAGGACTTTGACTTCTACCACATGAAGACTTTGACTTTTTCCGGCACCTGAATCTTCAAAATAATTTTATAGAAGCGACAAAGGGTACCAGTTCTAAGAGTCAACGCTAAAGATACCTTCTTTACAAAAGTTTTGAACATCAGCAAATCTAGAAGGCTGAACAGCTGAAAACAAATACTGGAGTTGTTAGAGCTGACCCAATTCAAAGAAGGAGAGAGGCCCCATAAATGATTCCTTGAGTTGCTTCTTTAAAGAGCTTTTTGAACTCCAGAACTTAGTGGATGCCCTCTTAAATGATGGCTTCAATAGCTTTAATTCTAAAGGATTTCCATTTCCATTTACATTCCGGAGATTGAGGACAAGCATGGTGATGGAAATCCCCTTGTTTGATGCAGCACGAGTAAAAAAAAATAAAAGCTGGCGTACAAGCTGTGGGCTGATCAATTTACGACATGGTTTTTTTTTAGGTTTATTTTTTTTCTTGTAGAATGCTCTTCCAAGTGCTCCTCATGGGCATCTGAATCATTGAAAGGATTATTGTGGCCATCCCTATCAGGTGACAAAGATTGGCCTACAAAGTATTGCTTAACAAGATTGACATGATAAGTTCTAGGTTCGTTTTGGTTTCAGGGTACAACGCCAATATTTCACCTTGGCCATTAAAAATAAGCACGAAGTTGATTAATTTCGTAAAAGGTCGTACTTCAAAAAATTTTGAAAAGAACGATATGATTATTGTCAACTCGCCTAAATGACCTCATGGCCACATTTGATTGCCGGATAGCTTTTATTCTTAGAAGAACAAAGCATTGTTTTGTTGCTGCTCGGTTAACCTGTCACTCTTGCTGAGATTACAAAAAGAAAAATGCTTGAAGATATAGATATTAAATTAATAAGGAACATTTTTTCTTAAATGGATAAAATGCTCTGATGCTTGATCTTGAATGGCTAAGTACTTGTCTCACGACAAACAACAGCTCACTAGAATATTTTACCTTGCATGTCAATTCATTTTCTTCGTAATTAAATTAATAGTTATGTATATGTAAGTGAGAATTTGTTTTAAAAGAGTTTTTTTTTTTTTTGCATACATATCCTTCTAAATATTAAAACTTGCATGAATACTCTTTCAAAATTGATATTTTTATATATACTCTTATAAAATACTTATTTTGCATGTATAGCTTTCAATTTCTTTTTTTCTTGCATATGTTCCTATACCATCTAACGCCGTCAAGAAATTAGTAGTTTAAAATTGAAATGATCGAACTACTCTTAATTAGTAGATATGCACAAAGAAACATTTATAAGAGTATATATGGAAATAACATTTTGTGAGAATATTTATACAATTTCACATATTTAGAAGGGTCTATATGCAAAAAAAATTAATTTAATTTTTTCTATTTTAACTTGTTTTAACACTCGGATTAGATGACATGAGTACATATGCCACGAAAAAAAAAGAAAAAGAATGGTATATATACAAAATAAGTTTTTGATGAGGGTATACATATAAATATTAATTTTGAGAGAGTATTCATGTAAATTTCAATATTTAGGAAGATATGTATACAAATTTTTTTTAAAAAAAATAGATGATCATAAAATATGATTCTTTGTAGAAAAAGTTTTGTGAAAAATAAAGGGCATGTTTTGCATGACCATCATTGTCAGGTTTTAAGACGGTTACTTTTATTAGAACAGATTTTACAAAAACAACCGAATAATCATTTTTATAAAATTCATTAATTTTTTATTTTTTTAACCTATTTTGCTAAAACATGTTAACTAATAGCCCCAAAGAAGATATAGATTTAGATGTATATAAGAAAATTGGTGATATTTTCAAAGAAGAAAATTGACAACTAATCAAGTTGTTGAGTTGTTAAAAAAACGATGAGTTTATCTCAAGAGTGGGATCTTGAATAAAAATGGCACCAATAGCGAACATAACATGACTAGTGACTTAATTCGTTCAATCTAAAATTTCAACAAGATCATGCTTGTAAAAAGTGGGTGCACCTGATTAATCCGAAATATAAATTGAGTTGATTAAATCAAGCCTCAGATTTACCAATCTTGATATAAATTAGTCAAATGGTGCAACTAATATAATTATTAACCACCATACAGTCAAAACATCCTGCCTCAACTTGATTCCTGCCATTCATCTACTTGATATGAAAATCAATCTTGTGCAACTGACATGCCTAATCACTTAGATCCACTTGATCTTATTTATCCATGAACAAGATTGTGGCTTATCTCTTCACCTAAATACTTCAGTCCATCCACAAGAAAAGATCAGCTAGAATTAATATGTATAACTTTGCATACCTACTCCTAGAATTAAAAATACATACATAGCTAAATTATTAATGTATTGTTGTTATTATCTCTTCAGTCAGTCGATTTGTTGATGATGGATTTGGTGGTGGCGGCTATCCCAGGTGGTGACAGAGACCTTCTTGACTTCCATAAGCAAAGTATAACACGGCAGCCTAAGGTTTCTTGCAGAGAATCTGTTGACCACTCGAGAGCATAGAATAAAAGAGAAAGAACCCTAAAAATCAAGAAGAAATGGCAGCCTAACGTTCTTGTTGGGTTCCATTTGGTCAGCTTCTTCCACATCCCAAAAGAGACATGAGAGAGGTCGTCTGTTTCTATCCCCCTGACCTTTCAGCTCACACCGGCGCCACCTTTGACGTTAAATTTATATGAACTAAACAAAAGAAGGTGAAGTTAAATTGCAAACTCCATGCAAAGTATGAACCTCCAAAAAGCTTCAAAGCCTCGAAGCCTAAGCTCTCTCCAGCTAGAATTCTCTCCCAGGAAACCTCCGATGGCTCCGCGGCCACGCGTCCGGTGGACGAAGACCCGGCATGCGAACCGCCGGCTCTGGCTTCTCCTCTGCGTCGCCTCGCCGCTGCTGGCTCTGGCCACCCTCCACGCCGCCGCCGCCGCCCTCCGCCGGGCCAACGCCTTCGGGCGGCGCTGCGCCCCGGACGCCGTGGAGTATTCCGGCGAGGCGGCGGCGGGTTTTCGTCCGAGGATAGCGATGGTGACCTTCTCGGCGGAGGAGATTGGCGGCGGCTCGCGGCGGTCGTTCCGGGGGGTGATGGAGGCGGTGGGGGAGAATAAGCGGGCGTACGCAGGGAGGATGGGGTACGACTTCATCGACGCAGGTGGTCTGGTCGATCCCAGCCGTCCGCCCAGCTGGAGCAAGATCCCTGCCGTCCGATCGCAGCTCCCCAACTACGATTGGGTCTTCTGGAATGACGCCGTGAGTAACTTTCCCGTGCTCTCTTCTGGAATCATCAATTAGTTTTAATTTATTTATTTACTTTTGTTTCCAGGACACGGTGATAACGAATCCGGATATATCCTTGGTAAGAGCGTATGATACCTTCCTTTGATGACCGCCCTCAGTTTTTTTAAGTTTTGTTATAACTTTGGAAAGCCAAAAGCTTTGTGACACCTACCATGGACTTGATAATTTCTCAAGCCATAGAATGCAGGCTAGGCAACTTAAAATATAAGTCATCATATCAATCTTTCATGTCACACAAGATAATAAACTTTTCATGGGACTCAATCAATGTCTTGTAGCATTGCTTGTAATATTTTAATTGATGATGAGGATGATCCTTAATTTAGACTATGACATATTCTTAATTACGAGAGTTCAAAACTATATTTATAAAAAAAATATAGTTATTAGGAAAGTATGCCTAATTTTTTTTTTTTTGGTTATTGAAGGAGAATATTTTGAATGCAGCAATTGGGCATAGTGATCTTCGAGCATCTCCGGATTTGGTAGTAACCGAGGATTTCAATGGAGTGAATGCAGGCAAACCATCCAATATCATGAGTTTTTACCTCTACATACTATATTTTTTTGCCATTTCAATTTTGACCCCTAGCATTTCTATGAATGTATGTGTAATGACTTATATATCTGCATAATATAAGCATGTACTACACAACTACAAGATTTTATTTTTGCGTGAAAAATTGGATTAGATGAGAGTTTTATGGCACTTCGATTATTGCAATCTCAGTTAAACTATCATGTTTAATTGGTGTGACTAGCTCAACAAAACATATACATGATACAACTCAAAAAATATTGTAGCCTTGAAACCATTAATTTGAGTTGCGGCCAATTTGACCACAGGATAAGTCACTACAACTAGGAGATTTTTGGCAAGTTCATTTAAACCATACCTATCAAACTATGTTAAAAATAAATTGTATAACTGGCTCACAATCACTTACATGCCAATAATCTAGGTACAAGCGTTGACATGAATCCTCAGTGATTTGCAAATCAGTGCTTTGGAAAGTGGGGACTTCTAGGTCTGCTCTTAAGGCCCAGGCAATTTAGCTACTCTACTATTTTGTTGTGGTTTAGCCAAGGCAGCTTGGAGAGCTATGATTAAATTGTCAATGTTGAACATTTTACATGACATTTAGTCCACATGAAATAAATAGTATTGTACCTTGAGGGAGACTCAGCTATGGTGATCAACTGAATTCTGGGGGCAGACAAGTATGATGATGGTCATTCCCTTATCTGGGAGATGCGCAGGATGGCTCAGATGATGGGCGAGTTTCAAGCAACACACGTATTTAGGGAGACGAACAGAGCAGCAGATTGAGTCACCTCCTTTATAGCCCGGCACTCCGAAAATTTTTTGTGGATGTATGTATCAGACGCTCCTACTCCTTTGTCTTTATTGCTTTCTCGCGACCTGGCAGGTTGTAGAAATGTTAGAACTATATGAAATGAGTAGCCATTTTTACCAAAATAAATAAATAAATAGTATTAAAATATATATATATATATATATATATATATATATATATATATATATATATATATATATATATATTAGGCTTAGAATTTAAAGGCTTAAGCTTTTAAGTAGAGTCTTGACATCTATATCAAAATCTCTTATGTTGAACTTCATGTCTTCCTAATCTTTATCACAACTATTGGACTTATGTGCATTTGAGTTCAATTTTTTCGAAGCATTTGGGTTCAATTTTTTTTCGAAACGCGATTTATAGAAAATTTAATTAAGCATGCAAATTTTTTAGTTAGCTATATAATATTCATCCATGTTAAATTCATCACATAGCTAAGCTTTAATGGAAAGAGAATTTCACCTCTAATCTTTCTTTAGACATTTTCCCACATTTTATTGGAGGAGAAATCTATGCATTGTATATTTATCAAACATACTTGCAAGTTTCCAAGTAATACGAGCAAAGCCTACCATATTGTAATCATCACTATCGATGCCTTCTCTCAAGTGATCACATCCATCCATAGCTTGCATCACATGCATCACGCTTGTATATTTTACTAGTTTGTATAATTTCTTTTACAGGTGTCTTCTTTTTCCGGCGATCAGAGTGGAGCGAGAAGTTTCTGGACACGTGGTGGAATCAAACATCGTTCGTGCTTTTTGGGTCCACGATAAGCGGCGACAACACTGCGCTGAAGCACCTCATAAACGGCCTCCCTTCGGAAGAGCTACAAGACCACGTCCGTACTGTACCAATGCAGTGCCTCTTCAACTCCTATCCTTGGTTACCCATTTGGAAGAATGCCTACCGTCTGATCTTCTCGCCTCTCAAGACCTGGGAAGGTTCTGACACTTAATTTCCTGCCGGTTTTAGCTAATGAAATTCTTTTGCGAAAACAAAAATAGCTGACAAGGCCGGGGTGTCAGCCATTACGGGCATAAGCTAGCCTGAGCCGTGTATTACGGGCTAGAGAATTTATACTTGAGGGTGATTTGCTTAGATTTAGAAAGGCACTGACGGCGTAGATGGGTGCCTGCTCTTATTTTAAGACATCCGGGCCATGATTAGTAATGGCATAGCATTCCAGACCAAGCAAGTTTTCAGAAAGGCCAACGTACCACGGACTGGGTGGTTTCGTATGTGACCAATCATTCCGAGTATGCCTTATGAGTTGGAGAGAGAGAGTTGCCTAGAGTGCACTCGTGATTTGGTGTTTTTTGTTTTTTTTATAGAATATGTCCGTACTAGAATGGTATGAATCGTTCGTTAAAATAAAAAAAAAAAGGTTGAATCTTTTACCATTTTGTCCACTGAGCAGCGAAGATGCAGTTGTTTTCCAAGAAGAAAAATGGATTGCAACTGATCAAATGGTGACAATTGTTTGACCTGATTTGAGTTCTGTGGTTGTTTTGGTTTCAGGGGCGTACTCTGATGGGGACTTTATGGTGCACCTTGCGGGCTTAGATGAGAAAAAGAAATGGGCTGCCAGGATACTAGGTGAATTGAGAGCTTAGCTGGAAGGTGACTCATATGCACAGAAGCACATAAATTTGCAAGCCGATGTGTTTCTCAGTTCAGTATGTTCTTGAAATTTAAACTATTTATTTCTTGTAGATGAAAATTTTTAAATTATATTTAACAATCCACAGTTTCTCCCATATTCATCACATTAGTCTAAGTGCTTGCGAAGTACACGTTTATAAAGAATTATCAAATTATTTATTTCGTGTAAATTATTTTTTTTCTTGTATAAACATGTAGGCTTATGTGTATGGGAGTGCAGGAAGGGCGTAGTTCGTTACTGATTGTTATTCAAGCCATAGATTCGCCCGTTGTGGAACTGTTGTAATGTTTCTTTGCTTTATTATCTACTTGCAAGTGCCTGCGAGGCTTGTATAATTGTAGCTTTCATGGAGAACTTGACTTATTGAATTATTGCCAGTAAAATCTAGGCTGAAAATAGGGAGCTCGGATATGCTTTGAGTTGAAGAGATGAATTGGAAAATGGTTGTAGTAGTTGAGCTCAAATAGAGAGGCTGGCGGTAGCAATTTGACCTGAAAATAGAAAAAAAAAAGTTCACTTGCTGGAGTTTGTCTGGCGGATACTCTCTGATGCTTAAGCCAGATAGAAATTTTGGAAAAAATAGTGGAGATTCGAAAGAATTGAAGAGTGGGAGAGAGATTAGTAAAAGCGTATCTGAAGATCCTACAGGTACTATTTATATAGAGCGAGAGTTAATACTTAAAACTGAGTAAGGCGGAAGGAGCCTTAATTACTTAGCAACGGTTCGCACGTTGTACATGTCGCGGATCTCAACTGCACAAATCATACGGTAATCATGCAGGAACGTGTCCTATAAATGGTAGTGCCTTCAATGGACTTTAACCGCTTTTAATATACCTTAAATTGGAGACACGTGGTTCGTTGTTGCTGGGCGGCCGGTCTACTTAGGTCGGCACGATTGTTCAAGTCGGCAACTCAGCTAATATCGAGGTCAGTAACCCAGCTGATATTTGAACTGCAATTGAAAAATTAATTGGCTATGACTGAATTTCACCAAATGCAGCAATTGAGTAAATTTAACCACCACTGGTCACACTAGATGTACCATAATCTGTTTCATGTCTTCTTTAACATTGCCCCTCCAAATTAATCAACTATTCTCTCCCATGCTTCCATTGATAACAAATAAAGTTGCATAAGTGAACTAGGTTAACTTTTTCAACAAGCCAAATCAAGGATTATGAGAAAATACATGGGGCACTTTCAACATACCTGCAATAACTAGCAATTTATTATACGCTGACCTAATTAGTTCCCAGTTTGGTGGCACATCACAGCACCAAAAAGAAAAAAGAATACAAGATCTAGTTCTTAATATGGATTAGGTAGCCTCCATCTGTAGACCAAATAGTATGGAGCATGGTCGTCATCAATGAAATCATTGTGAGAACCAGCGCTTGGAAAGAACATTTATATCAACAAAAATACTTGTAAAGAAATGATGGCCTCTTTTTAGTGAAACACGTTTAAATTGTGAGAAACAGAAAGCGAGAAATGTAATCATAAAGTGAAGAAAAAAAATATACTAGAGGAAGCACGTGGAAATTAATGTAAAGAAATCAAAGGGAATCGCCATTTAGTGGGTGGCATCCCAAAAGATTTCTCAAGTTGCCCGCAATTTAATTTTTTAAATATATTTATAAAAAAATCCCTTCTTTCAATAGTTTTTAACTCCCCACTTGTAGGAAAACAAATAAAAGATTTAAAATTTTTATTTAAATAGACATAAGGAGTGGAAGCAGCATCTTTTAATTCAAAATTTTTATTTATTTTATTCTACTAACAACAACAAGAGAGAACCACAGCTCTCTCTCTCCCCCCCCCCCCCCAAATTTTCTTTTACTATTTATCTATTAGAAACTATTTTAGATTGAATTATCCGTTCTTAAAATATTGTCTGACAACTTAACCCACCTACCAAACGACGATATATGTCTAAAAAAATCAACGATCAATCAAATCTCTATACAATCAGTGTGATTGGTTATAGTTCGGCGCGATCTGAATACATCGGAAAAAGAATGACCGACCAGTAAATGAGAAAAGTGCATGATCACGACGCACCTGAAAAAAATATTCTAATTATCCCGATTAACGCATATAGAAAGAGCTCAACTATTCACTTACGAATTGTGTGATCATAATCATAGAGATTTACATTCTTTCTATAATAAATATCAGGCACGAGGACTCTCTAGGTATGGAGAAAAAAATCTGAATACTTTATTCTCATATTTCTATCTCTTTTCTATTTTTCTCTTGAAACTTTGTTTGATTTAAGCATCAGAGGATCCTTAATCAGACATATTCCGATGACCCTTCGATCGTTTGCTGTGATTGTAAAATAGTTACAGCATCGTGCTACACTTTTTCAGCTCAATCGAGCAGATCGACATATCCAACAGGTCGGATTTTGAGCAGCAATAAAAACCTTTCTTTTGAAGGTTTCGTTTACTTTTGGTTTAAATTTTGGAAGAAATTTGAAAAAAAAAGAAAAACTTTTGAGAACTTGGTTGCCATACAAGAAATGTGGCAAGAAGAAAAAATATTGTTATTCTTCCTTCTTTTTATCAATAGAATAAAACAATTAAAAACTTTGGAATTAAAAGATACTGCTTCCACTCCTCTATGGTACAACATAATTTTTATTAATTTTTTATTTAAATTTAAAAAACAATTACCAATGCTTGTTATCTTACTTGGCCAGCACTTCACTCTTAAAAGGTCATTTGTTTGCCAGTAATTTAGTCGGATGCAATCCAAATATAGAATGCAATTAGAAATACTGCAAATAGAATTGCATTAAAAGAACTTTGTTTGTTTGATTATTTATAATTAAAAACTGCAGATATAATTGTAATTATTTGCTTATAAGGTCAAAGAGATTAATAACCTGTAAATAATCTGCTAAAATATCATTAAACTATCATTAACTTACTATAACAATAATTGCTACAGCAACTATGTCACTAGCAAAAAAAATAATATCATAATAAATTACTTAAATTATTACAATATCTATTATCATAATAACTAGTAATAATTATTGCATAATATTTGTTATATGAATGTTATTATAATATTATATAGATTATACTAAGTTCAGCAAGATATTATAATAATAATGAAATAAAATATTATGATCATAAGTTATGTTGTTAAATAATTATTATGATATTATAACAATAATTACTGACTGTTTCAATGTATTTTTTTACTGAAATATCCTGCTTGAACGAGAAACGGTTTCCCATCTCAGATTTTAAGCCAAATTTCCTATCCAAACCTTTTTGAGCTTTTAAGGGCTAGAAAAGGTAGCACGTCAAACTAAACTCAGCCGCGGACGCGTAGGCTTCCCCCTTCTAGAAATCACTCCAAGCCTCCGATGGCTCCGCGGCCACCAGTCCGGTCGACCAAATCCCGGGGCCCCAACCGCCGCCTCTGGCTCCTCCTCTCCCTTCCGCTCCTCGCCCTCGTCTCCCTCCAAGCCGCGGCCGCCATCCTCCGCCGCGCCAACGCCCTCGGCAGGCGGTGCGCCGCACCGGCCGTCGCCGAATATTCCGGCCGAGCCCCGCCGGATCCCCGCCCCCGGATCGCGATAGTGAGCTTCTCGGCGGAGGAGAATAGCCGCGGCGTCGGCGGTGGCGGGCGGCGGTCGTTCCGAGGGGTGATGGACGCGGTCGGGGGGAATAAGCGGGCGTACGCAGAGAGGATGGGGTACGACTTCATCGATGCAAGGCGTCTCGTCGATCCCAGCCGTCCGCCCAACTGGAGCAAGATCCTTGCCATCCGATCTCACCTCCGCCACTACGATTGGCTCTTCTGGAACGACGCCGTAAGTTTCTTGTAATTCGTCAATTAAATGCCCATAAAATAATTTAAATTTAATTAAATTTATTTTTTACTCTCTATTTTATTAGGACACGTTGGTGACGAATCCAGATATATCGCTGGTAAGAACGTATGACTTTTTTTAATTTTAATTTATAGCATCAATTAGGCACCGTAGGATCATAATCTCACGGTGATCGTTTTTCGTTTTCTTATAATTTTTTTTTTATCTGATGAGGATGCTTCTGTATTTAGATAGTTGCACCTCTTTGTCTGAAGCTAAAAGTGGAGGATAGCTAAAAGTTCTTTTCTTTTTCTACGAATTTTTAGGAAAGTATTCTGAATGTGGCGATTGGATACAGTGATCTTAAAGCTTCTCCTGACTTGGTGGTAACTGAGGATTTCAATGGGGTAAATTCAGGTAATTCTTTCACCATTATTATCTTCTCTTTTCCTTTTCTTCATTCAAAGTATGTATGACATGATAAATGAGCCATACTGAAGTAATTACTAGTACATACCTATTTTGTGATCAAAAGGAAAAAAAAAGAGGGAAGGAGACCCTCCTAGTATAAATTACTAGGACAATTCTATTCAATGATTGGTGCTCCATATAACTGCATGCAATATGTTGTCCACAATCTCCTAAACACATTGTCACTGTTGTTATAACCGGAGCTGTGGTGGCATCAAGGACTGCTTTAGTTGTTTTATATGCAGTCATATGCGACACTGTAAAATAACATTGTTCATCAATTATTAGAATTCAAATATTTAAGAAATGCACCATCTAATGCTTAGAACTTCCTCTTTTTAAAAGGAGGGGGTGTGATGATAACAATCAAATAATGCAAAATGGCCCATGGGGCTCGCTAATGTGCAACCTCCCATCGGAGGGGTCCAACTTATGGAAATTTCAAGAATATATTTTACCAAGCAAGATTTTCATAGCCATGCAGCCTTTGCTAAAAAAAATGAAGGTGTTTTATTAAAAAATGTGAAAGAGAAAAAGAAATTGCTTCTCAGCCTTGTATTTTCCGATGTCATTTATCAGGGTCATGAATTAGTTGTCTAAGTTGCTCTCAGAACATTTCTATGTTACACGCTAGCTAGCTGTCTTATTTTTCTTCTCAGGGTTATCAGTAATCCAAAAGGTGGGTATTTTAGCAAGCTTATTCCTATAATGCGATCAACTTGTAGATTGGGAGAGATTACAGGTTGTACCGCATCCTTATATCATTCCTTTCAAGTCTGATGTGTAGTGGGTCAATTTAGGATGAGTTGGATCAGGCTCAAGTTATTATACTCCGATAACTTGGAATCTCAACAGGATTTCAAGCTAATCTAAGATATCAGCCAACATGAAGGCCTCGGAGCTCTTAAATTATTATTTACAATTTTTAGAAACAACCCGGTTGGCTGAACAGTTATCATTTTATTCATTGATTTGAATACTTACTGATTTTCTCAAGAATATTTCTTTGGGTGCTCTGGAGACATTTTGTGGGGGGATTTTATTATGACCAAGACACTTCACCTACTCCCCTCCTGTCCCAATGCTCAAGCTAAGGGCAGTCTGGGAAGGTACCATATCCTCCACTAACATGGCCTTGGAAGTTAACTTTGGCTTGATGGGGGCTCTCTCATGGTGATTCTAGGTTGATTATTAGTTGGCTATCAATGGCCCTGGTTATTGCTAGGTTGATCATTAGTCCTATATCGAGTCCCGTTAATTGATGGTTTTTATGGTTCCTATTTAGAAGACATATGGGCCTAGCCAAACCTGAATTGACTTCAAATACATCCCATACTTATTGTGAAGGCAGGGGGCAGCTGGTTGGATTGCAAAATTTGGTACTTATGCTCAGGATAGTATATGGAACAACATTATACCTAGTAATATGTTTCTTTAGAGACATCCAACATAATAGGAATGATGAAATCGTCCCTGTGCAAGGATAACTAGTAAAAATCAAGAAACATCCTTTCTTTTTAAAATAATTCAGGGGGCTTGCCACCTGTTTTTCAAAAAAGAGGAGAAAAAAGGGATATTCTTCATGATGTAAAGTTGATGGAAAAATTGTATCTTCCAACCGGCATTGAAATTCTGCCACACCTCAAAACAAACCAATGTCTAATAACATGAGTAAAATTTCCAGTCTAGCTACTGGGTATTTGTGCACGGTATAACTCTAGTTGGAGGAAACTTTTATAATTGGATATATGGCAAACTTTTGTTAGTTTTTGAGAATTGTAAATTTTTAACCTGACCTACATCCTTTTTTTTGAGATAATACCTAGGTTCTTTATTGGGCATGTAAGATTTTTCATGTATTCAAATAGTAGGAATTCCTACTTTTAAATATTTGCCACCTATGAATTAGATGTTTTTTTTTTTGAAAATAATGGTGGGAGAAGCATCTTTAAAATTGCTTAAAGAAACAAAACCGCACCGCCAACTTCAAACCCAGACTAAGATCTGTACAGGAGATGGGTTGCAACCACTGGCCTAAAGTATAGTCAAAGGAAATTTTTAAAATTTAAGTTATTCAGGATACAATACCGTGTTGATGAGGTCATGCGTCTCACTTTCCTTCTATACATGCACATGTTTCATTTCCAGTGGTACAGCTCACATTCCTTTCCTTTGTATTCTATTCGTCTTTTTTCAATGACAGATACAACCTTCTCAATTAACTCTTTGATACTGAAGAAAGAAATACACAGACTAAATCAATGTATTAGTGAAATGCTTTTAACGTGTTTAATAAATACGATCACACCTGTCTGCTAGATACTCCTTTTGCATAGCTACATGAATCACATGTCCAATGTATTTGCATTGTTGCATCAGTTGAAAAAGAATAATGTTACAAGGTCCAATTTTATTATCAATTTTTTTTTTATGCCATGAGGGAATTGATGCTTTGTGTTACAACCCTATTGTGAATCACATTGATCCATGAATAGGACCAATCTCTCATGAATTGTGGCATGCCAATTTTGAAAAAGAAAGAAATATTTAGTGCTAGGTTAGGCCCTTTAATATTATTTTATTTTTTTAAAAATATGGCATGAAAGCCACCATCAGGATTTGAATCCTGAACTATTCCCAAGTGAACCTGTTGCTCGCCAATCTTGCTTCCTCGATAGCTATGAGCCATTGAATTATTTGCTTTGGTCACAATGCATATCGCGAAACAGCTTTTGAAAAATAAACATAAACTGGTGAATTTTCCTTATGCAAGCATAACTATTTCAAGAAAAATAAAACATAAACTTAACTCTGACTGTCCTTTTTTTCAAATTTGATGAATAAAAATATCCTCAAAAATTACTATAAAATTATAAGCTAAAAGAAATCATGGAGTAAATATTCTAATACACAACTTTTCATATTCCATGTTTTACTTAAACCCAAACAAAACTCAATCCTTTTCTTTTTTAAGTGAGTGCCCAATCGACTAAAACAAAGGTCATGATTAGAACAGAATTATTACAAAGAGAGCTATTCAGTGACTTCAGTCTCACCACTTAACTCTTCTTTTGCTGCTGGCCTTCAAAGGAGTCTTCTTCTTTCGGCGATCAGAGTGGAGCGAGAAGTTTCTGGACACATGGTGGAATCAGACATCATTTGTGCGCTTTGGGTCGACGTTAAGCGGCGACAATGCTGCAATGAAGCACCTAATTGATAGTCTTCCATCCGAGGAACTGCGAGACCATGTCAGGGTATCACCAATGCAGTGCCTCTTCAACTCCTATCCCTGGTTTCCCACTTGGAAGAATGCCTACCGTCTAATCTCCTCACCTTTGACAACTTGGAGAGGTCCTCACAACTAGCCTCCTCGCTCCTTGGAATGCAACATTTACTTCTTTCCTTCATTGCATCGGCTGTGGTGCCTGGTTAACCGCTTAGAGCCATTTGATCTGATTTGAGTGATGTTGGTTGTTTGGTTTCAGGAGCCTACTCTGATGGGGACTTTATGGTGCACCTTGCGGGCTTGGATGAGAAGAAGAAATGGGTAGCCAAGATACTGAGGGAATTGAGAGAAGGTGGAAGGTGATTAAATTTGGACAGAATCATAGAAGAAAGCTTTTGTGCCGACAGCTCCAGACTCAGTCGGTTCAAAACATAAACCATCTTTTTCTTCAGCCATTCACCAAGCGATTGTAATGATTCAAACCCTGTCGCTCTGTTAATGTTGCATCCTCTTGTATAATTACTTTGTATGATTGTATCTTTACCATTACATAATGCGAAAGCTACATCAAGCTTTACATGGCAACCAAATTCATTCTATCTCATTTTTGGTGAAAAGAAAATTTTATCATTTAAGTGAAATGGAGACCAAGCATTTCTGAACACACAATTACACTTCTGTATTAGTTGAACTCTTTGCTGCAGAGAAAAAGGAAGTATAGAAGTTCAGCTGAGAGTTGGAAACAAGAACTATAGTTATCCTTCTGTATTAGTTGAACGCTTCCATGTTGGCTGCAACTTGACAGCGAGAACATTGATCTATATACTGTAATTTAGCTATAGTGTTTGTGAGTCTCATATAAAGTGGCTTCCATAAGAGACTCAAATGGCAGCCATTTGTGCTGCAAATAAGTTGCATTTGAACAAGGTACTACCTACAACTGATTTCACCATGCTCAGTGATTGGGCTAATTCACTAACCATGGCTCATCATCGTACTTTGTTGTCATCGCTCTTGCGAATCCTCTTCACAAAGCTCCTTCTTGCTGCTTCCCTGCCTTCCCTCATTGCTTCGTTCGATAACAAATGGAGTTTTAGGTATGTCTGACTTCTCAACACTCCATCATCCATCGAGACTAATTATACACATGCAGTGCACCATAATGCTATCTGCATAGTTGGCCGTCAACCATTCTATCACATTAGGTCCTAATTTGTCCTCATAAATGGTGGCAGCTCATAGTGGAAAAGTATAAGATGGAAACCCTAATTAGGGCAGAATAACATCCATTTGGAGGCCAAATAATTTGACACATTGGAACTATATCATAGGATTCTTTAACAAATTTTTGTGCCAAATTTTCGAATATTTTGTGTTCTCATTACCATGGATGCATTTATTCTCGTATTAATTAATTCATCCGCTTTACCCAAAAAGATAAATAATAAAATGCTGTTATCTAGCCAACCAACACCCTGGTTAATTTCCACAATACTTATTCCAAGATAATCAAGCCCAAACTTTTCAGACTAAGCATAATCCAATGCAGGTTTAAGTAACTTTTTCTCATGGTGCAACAGATATACCCTGTTGTGGACCCATTTAAACCTAGTATTCAAGCCCTTCCCCGATTAAACCCAAATTCTCAAGCAGCCCGACATCTCTCTCTCCCCCGACTTACTCGAGAAGAAGCCTTAGGGGTGTTCTCGAGGGCGACTCGGCTACGGTGATCGACTGAATCCGGGGTCGTGCGGGTGATGGTAGGCCACTGCTCCTCGATATTCGCAGACTGCTGCAGGCGTGTGTTGCCCAGCAGGCTACACATACCTATAGAGAAGCGAATGGAGCAGCTGATTGGGTTGCCTTCTATGCGGCCTACCACTCCGATGGCTGTGTGGATGAAGGGTGAGAGATTGCTGGCTTCTTTTTCTGCCTTGTTGTTTTCTGATTTTCTTGATCGTGTCCATACCCGTAGGGTGTGAACCGCCGCTGTTCCTAAAAAAAAAGAAGCCCCAGGGGTTTGAAAGCTCTGAAAAATGGGGGAGTTCGAAGGTAGTAGGGTATGTCTGTAGTGGACTGAGCTCTCTTTCAACATGCTGAGATTATCAACACTACCATGGCGACTTCATCCGGGAGGGTTAGAGACATCTGGAGCTCCCATTCTGCTGCTATAGTGCCTAGATTGACTATTGTCTCTTGGGAGAGATTCGGGATGTAGAGCGGCGGGACGGCGACCACCTATTGCTCAGAGATATCTGAAGAATGGCGAGAGATTGTGGCTCATTTCAGGTTGCTCATGTATACCAGAAGACATATAGGGTGGCAGGATCGCCTCTTTCACTGCTTATCATTTTAGAGAGGTTATTTGGACATGGTTTGATATTGCAATCCCACTTTTACGTCATCTTCTTTCTCTTGATGGTGGTTATAACATGCTAGAATGGTGTGGGCAGCCGTTGTACAAAATAATAATAATAATAATAATAATAATAATAATAATAATAATAATTGGGGGAGATGGAGGAAGGAGAAAGAGAACCCTAGACCTCCTTCGAGAGTTCAAGATCGATCATGTTCTGAACTTTCTCCATGTTTCGGCCCCGTTTCTTTCTTTCTTCCCTCCCTTGGTTCTTTGGTGTGGTTCTCTTTTTTCCTTTGCATGTGTTTCCCGCGTGAAAGAGAGAAAAAAAGGTGGGGCAAGAAGTACAAAGTGAAGTGGATGAAGAGGCCAATGACAATGCCCTAGTCCGACGAAGATATCAGGGAGAACGCCATCAGATATCTATTAACTACCTTATCGAGGTCTCCATTTCTTTTCGGCGACTTCATGGTTTTCTTTATTGATTTTGGGTGCATGTATTTCAAGTTATTCTTTATTGATTTTTGGTCCTTGTTGTTCTTTCTAATTTTCTATTGTTCTGTTTTCTTTTTTTCGTTTCTTTTGTTTGGTATTCCTTTAAAATTTAGATCTTTTTGAGTTGCTTTCTAGGAATATGGTCCTTTGTGCTTGGGATTTTAGGAAGTGGATTAAAGAAAATCAGTTTAGTCCTCCTTATCTTATTGCGTTTTCTTCTTTTCGGAGTTCTGGTCTGCATAATTTTGGTTCTCGAGTGAATTGTATTGGGTATCTTCGATTAACTTCTTTCCTATGTTCCATCGAGAGATTTCTAGTTTCAGAATTTGGTTTTCTTTCAGTTTTCCTGGATTCTTGGTGTTTGCCATTTTGAATTTTCTGAATTTGATTTTGTTTCTGTTATTTTGGGTTTCTTTGTGTTTTATTCCTCTAAAGTTAAAAAAATCTTTATAAGCTACTCTTGGGATTATGATCGTTATAAATTGGGTTTTCTGAAGTTGGGTTAAATGGATTTGCCCTGAGTTATGGTGTGTGCAGTTTTTTTTTTGTTTTTTTTTTTTATACAGTGGTACCTCATGCTATATGCGCATGAGTACACCCATAAGAGTTATAAAGAAGACGACAGAGAGGGGAAAGAACGGAATCGAAACTCTTCCACAGAAATTCTCCTGTATGCTGTGCCGTGAAGGAGGCAACCCAGTCTACTGCGCTGTTCGCCTCCTGATATACATGAGTGGCATGGAAAGACACAAGCCTCCTTACAAGCTCGCACATATCATGTAGTAGCGGGTGCCAGTCACCACGTTTGTGCCAGTCAACACTCTCCTGAATCTGATGAATCACCCTAGCCGCATCCCCTTCAAGGTGGATATACTCCACTCCTAACACAGCCCTGGCATGGGTAATACCCTCCCAAGTTACTCTCATCTCTGCGCCACTAACCGACTCATCAAAGATGTGTCGTCCCCCAACCGCCACCAGCCTGGCCTAGTGATCCCTGACCACATAGCCCACTCCACCACTGCTTCCCTCCTCAGAGATGCTACCATCAAAGTTGACTTTGAGGAAGCCAGGGGATGGGGGTTCCCAGGATGCTAGGATAGTCCTGGGCGCTACATGAGCTAGATGGGAACCCCAGATGTCCCTGGCCAACCCAAATGAGGCCTGGCCAACCCAGATGAGGTCATAGCAGTACGATCGATAATCTCCGCTGCATGGAGTAAGGCACTGTCCACCACTTTCCTCGGATGCACTTTCCTGCCCTCAAATATCTGGCTATTCCTATCTAGCCAAATGTGATAGGCTACATAGGTACATCTAACCCCCACTCCATAGAGCTCGGTTGTTGCCAGGACTCCTTTAGCTGACCCAAGAAATCCTCAGTAGAAGTCACTCTCTGCAGTGAATCCGCAATACAACCCCAAACCTGCATTGCACGACGGCATCTAAAAAGTACATGACTGATGGTCTCCTCCGTATTGGGGCACTCCTCACAAGCTGAAGTGACCTGCACCCCCTCCTCGCCATTCTCTAATTGGATCATTTCTCTTAATCACTCTCATGCTATTTTAATTGAGCATATTGTTTTTTATTTGTAATTTTCTTGTATAATCAGCTTTGTTCCATTGGGCTTAAACAGTTTGATGTTCAGGTAGTTAGGTTAATGGGAGTGTTTAGTTTACTCGGTTGCATTGGGTTTGCCCTTCTTAACTGCAGCAAAGGGAGGAGGACCCAGATAATTAATATCAGGCAGGATTTTTGGTGTTCAATTCCTGTGCTACAATGTCTGTCTTGTTGCAGGTTGTAGTTTATTTCTTAGTTTTAAGGTTCTGTCTGATGCTTTGCAAATGGCTTGTTTAGTTTGATATAAAGTTTTTTGATATGATGGAATAGGAGATTGTGAGATTTTACGTGAAGATGGTAAATGAAACTCTCAGTGTGAGATCACTAAACATCTGCTAATGTTCTTGCACTTTTTCAGTTTAGTTTTATTCTCTGTGTTTGAAAGGTTTAACTTATTGTTTTCATCATGGTTAATGTTGTATGAAATAACTCCTGCTATTTTGCAGAACGTTGCAGCTAACAGTGAAACGAGGCAGAAATTTGTTGACCGTAAGCCCTCAACTTTTGTATAATACTATGAATAATGGTCTCCTTGATATGATTAGAACATTTATGTGACAAAATGCCATAGAAGGTACTGATGGAAGGTTCTTTTCTGATGGTTAATGTTGCTGTGCAACTGCTTACCTAGAATCCTTGATTTGATTTCTTGAGAAACTTCTGAAGTGTCGTGTTAAAGCTATTGCTGTTCTGCATGTATTTTCTTACTAGAATATCCAAGTGCTCTAATTCTTGTTAAAGAATTCCCTTTAAATTCTAAGACATCTTTCCAGTACTTTTAACCATTCTACCTGAACTGTAATTCATTGTTCCTTTGGTGGGCACTGCTTTCCTCACATGTGTGCTGGATAGAGGTTTCAGTCTTGAATCTGGAAGGTGGAATTCCCACTGTATTACTGTGGGAAAAAAGATATTACCATTCATGATCTTAAGCTTACAAAATTTATGGGATAGTGGTTTCCTTAATTAGAGAAACTACTGTATAGTCTATCTTGACTTGTTTTTCTTCTTTAATAATTATTTGGAAAAAAAAATACGGGAATTTATCCTCACTTTTTACCAATTACACATACTCTTTAGTCTGCATCACTCTATGGTTTGTGAGTGTGAGATTTCTAACACTGATAATTAATTTCAGCGAGGAATAATCAACTCCTGATTTTCACTCCCCATGTTCCAGCCTGTTTTCCGAACTTCTTGGTCTCCCTGGTACTTTTTGTTTGAAAGCAAAATCAAGGTGTTTGACAATGTTCATGCAATTGCTCTCTCAGTTATTGGAATTCTATGCCAGGTTATTTGTCTTTTGATATGTTCACTGATGGTTCAAATCGTGATACTGAAGGGTAGAGAGCCGAGTATCATCCAGTGGGCCATTGAGAGTGACATGGTAGAACTGTCGCACCATTGTAGAGACAGGAAGTGAGCTTACCAAGGTGGTAATTCCAATGTTCAATATGAACAAGCTAAAATTTCTTTCTCATCTACTTCCATATTTTATGCTGAACGTTCATTTTTAGTATACTTTCCTCCATGTTTGTCTATTATTCTTTTATAAATAGAGTCCATCATTTTTCTTCTTTATGTCCTAAGAGTTGTATTTGATATATTCATGCGGCTCCAAGGGATCTCTCATCCTTTGTCTGTTATCTGTTGATGCAATGCAGAATTCCAGCCAATATATCATTTATTCAATCATTTATCTTATATAATTACTTTATATCCAACTATTTCTTTAAATTTGGACCCATGCTCTAGTTATGGAGCAATTCTGTCACCTTAAATTGTAGTTAACTTCTTGATAGAACTATGATGTACATATAAGAATCAACTCCTAAGACTACCTTCTATTTCCATCCCGGGCCAATTATGTTTCTTTTATATTTTGTATGTCTTATGTTCTCAGTGTATTTGTGCATCCAATGATCTTAGTTTCATATGAGAGCAAGAATTTGAAAAACTTACAGAGAAAGCAGATGTAGCATCTAAAGGTAATGATTGCCAAAGAAGGATAGGTAAAAGTGACCTCATATAGTTTTGGTTAAGGCTTGATGATTATTATGATAATATCTTGCATACCCTATTTATTTATTTATTTAACAATAAAAGTTGCAAAGGATATCAAGTTGCACTAGAAAGTCTCTCATTGTTGCTGTTTTATGTAAGCCAATTGGTGACTTTTGTTTCCTTCCCTTTGAGGGCAACATATATTTAAACTGTGGGAACGTTGTCACAAATTCCAGATCATTCCTCTTCTTGAAATTTGAATTCATGTTGGATACAGTTAACTGAAAGCAGATGGCTTTATTGTATTTGCACAGGCAATGGTGTTAATTCCATTTTAAATTGCACCAATATTCTGAAATATCACGGTTGAATCTTTGATGAATTAGAAATAGTGAGAATGATTCCACTTCAGTCTTTTAACCAGTGAAATTGTAAATAAATCTGAGAGGATTGATAGTTAATAAAGTAAATACTGCAAGAGAAATTATGTTCTTCAGGGAGCTGTTCAGTGTTGAAACAACCACAATATACTATTCTTTCCTAAGTACCTGACATGTTAAGCCTGATTTCTGGAGCAGCTACATCAAATATCAGGGTGATGTGACATCATTGATACTGGCGCTTACTGAAATCAGTAGTCATATCAACTCATAGGTCATTGACTACTCTATTCAATGAATTTTGGTGAATGCATGCACCTACAAAATAAATGGAAATTTATATTCTGCTGCTGCTGCTGTTCTTGTTAGGGAGGGGGGAGGGATTTGGTGGATGGGATGTTAAAACTGCAGATTTTGATTGTTTCAGATTGCAGTGCGCATCCTTGAAGCTATACTTCAATATGGGTTTGTGATGTCTTATGTTTGCAATCCCATTTGTGATCATCTACTCAAAGGATTGATAGAGACTTGGGACAAACAGGTATTCTACCAACCACCTAGTTGACATGACTTCCATTTTTTTGGCATATTTTCCTCTTTTTTTTTGGGGAATATCTTTTTCTTGTTATGTGGCTTTTATGAATCTCACTCTTCTGGTTGTTGACCAAGACTTTTCTCCTCATCTCTTCTTATGTATCATCAGATGCTACATTATTCTTTGCAAACATGATAGGTAAATAAACTGGGCATTGGATTAATAGTCTCCCAGTAATGAAGTTTCTGCTTTCCTCGAAATCATGGGTAGTTTATGTTTCCAGGGGATATGTCATTGTGATGAACAGTTTACCAGAGGCTATCGCAAATGGTTACTATCATGAGGTGACAGAGGTATCTTGCCTTAAGCTTGCACTGGTAGTCAGATATGTATTCATAAGGGAGTCAAACAAGATATCTGCTTCGCACAACTGTAGGAGTAGCCAGAAATCAGGAATCTAATGCACCAGCTTCTCCTCAATGTTGGCAAGAAGTAAAACATCCAATATTGAGAAATCCATTTCTCTACAGTGAAAGAGAAATTGCTAAAGTTTGGTCTTTGCATGTATGATTCTGTTCTCGCGAATGTGATGGTGCCGAAACCTATTGAGTATGATTGAGTAATCTTCTTGCCATTTTGCCTTGAATATTACTAATAATAATTTCCATTAGGTAGGAAGACTGGCTTATATATATTGTTCAGGTGCTGTCTCATGGTAGTTTTTCTGGATGCTGAGATTTGCTTTGTAATTTTTTTCATATGATTTGTTTTCTAGTTTTTCCCCTGTATAAGTCCTCTGCATTTGTAAATCCTATGTGGCACCATAACTTCTCTGTATCATACAAGTTCATTAAAATAAGCTTTTTTATCCAAAACTACAAAGATCAAATATAACAAGTTTTAGCTAATATATTTTTGATTCATGTTTAAATTGCAAGATAAAGTGTGACCATTGGTTTTTCTTTCCCTAGTTTGAACATCAGCTTTGCAGATATTATATATAAATTTTAGACTCCTAAGTTATCCAGTGGCTTCTGCGAATATACTGATATCTATGCAATATATCTAGGGGTGTGCAAAAAACCGGCCGAACCACGAACCTGACTTGAACCGGTCTTCTTCGTTCAGTTTATATCGTTTCTTTTTTAATTTTAGTTTAGTTTCGGTTTGAGAAAGCCTTGAATCGAAAAAAATTAGTTTGGTTTTGGTTTGATCCGACCCGACTCGTGAGTGTATATATAAGTCTACATATTCAAATCGACCCGACCCAACCCATATATGTCTATATATAAAAAATTTATTTTTTTATCTTTTTATATTTTTTCTTATATATAACATAGAATTTTTATGTTTGGATTTAGCCCAGCTCATCTTACATCAACCTGATGAACAAAACCGAATTTTTTGGGTCAGTTTCAAATGATTTTTGTAGATGGTTGGTTTCGGTTTTAGGAAACCGGATTAAATCGACCCGGCTCGACCTGTGCGCACCCCTAAGTATATCTCTGCAAGTTAGCTTCTATTTTCTTGAATTCATAAATCAACAAAATAACTTGCATTTCTTGCCCGAGTAAGGCGGTCAAAAGTGCTCTGAATATTGAAAAAAAAATTCAACTCAACTTAGGAAAAACTGTTCACAGATGTAAAAATCATGTATCAGTTCCTTTACTTTGTGCTATCCAATATTTAGATTATTTCCCTAAATGACATTGCTAGTGGCAATAATTAATGATGGGGAAGTTTCAGTCAGGTATGCTGCTTTTGCAATGGTAGAAGGTTTTTTTCACAAATGAGAAGAAAGGTCAAGTTTGTAGTACTCTTACAGTTATTCTGTTAATTTTTTGAAGATATAAAGCACCCAATAATGTTAATATATATTATATCAAAATAAAGGAGTCTCTAATAATTTCAGCAGCCGGGAACTTCGTCTGTTTGCATGGTTAATTAAGGCATTAAACTCTAGCTACTCCACTCTTTCTAGTAGCTCTAAACAAATATAAGTGTCTGGTTGAAGACTTCTTACACATGAACGGCCGCTAAAAGCTTGCATCATGTAATTCTTTTTTCTGATCTACTACTATACTGCAATGACATCTTCATTTGAAATGAAAATTCTAAAGCAAACTCCATTACCTATCTACTGTTCATGCAGAAAGGGTCACTCCGCGCTCATGATAACCAAGGTAAGCTCTACACATTAGAGTTTTTCATCTGTCCCATTTACTTCACTCTGGCAAAAACAGTAGTTGATTAGTTCCATCTCCTTCTGAAATGTATTAGGGTGAGAGATCTTGCATCAATCCCAGGTTGTAAATTTCTCTTCAACCCAGGAATTATTTCGCAAAATCCATCCTCTCCCTTGACTTCAATTTGATGTTTATACTGACTGAATCTTGCTGTTCTCTGTTGAATCTGTAGTCATTAGTCAGTTCAGGCTTTTAGTTGCTGAAATGAAGTCTCATTTGACTCGTTCTCTTTATTTCAATGTAAGTTTCATCTTAACTTCATCACTTCATATTGCAGAATATATATTTTTTTTGGTTGAGAAAATTATTTCGGTTCTATTCTTTTTAAAGTGTTCTCAAAATTTTGAATGAAGTTATAAAAGTAAATTTTTTTTCTTGTTATTGCTTCTATAAAAACCATATAGTGATGTAATATCAATCAATTACCTTTTGATTCAAAGCTTCCACTGAATGTTGGGATTAGTATCATAAATCGTACCTCCAGCATAAGTAATACAATCAATTATATCTTTTTTTCAGATTCTGTCTGTTCTTCATCTCACTAGAGAACTGAGCCTTATCACGGATATTTTGACTAGTTAAAACTCAACTTTCATTATTTTGCATGGTTTCTTTATTTTTTGAAGAAAACTAATCTCATAAACCCCATGTCTGCGATAATTTTATATTGGCTTGGCTATAGATTATAAAACTGAACATCTTCATCATATCCTAATATGATTTTCTAAAGTCTTTGAATCAATGTTCCCTCTATCTCAATATCAAAGAAACTATAACACAAACTGCCTTGTAGTTTCTTTAGTGGTTATTGATACCTCTTTTTGTAGTTTCTTTAGCGGTTATTGATACCTCTTTCACAATGCCGTCTATCATGATCTTGTATGACCATCTCTATTGGTTTCATCCCTGTCAGCTGTCTGATTTGTGCCTTTACACCTCTGATATGTTTAGCATCTGGCTCTGAGAAGAGTATAAATGGAGGTTCTAGGTTTTTATTTTGCTTTTAGAAAATAAAATTTTTATTTTTCATATAAATGATACCATCGAATGACATGCCACAGTATCCTTGATTTGTCCACATCAGTGTTATTTGCAACTAGAGGATTAATAAACATGATTAGAAGGTGGAGTTGTTTGTCATTGAGAGGGTTGCATGGCGGCTGATGGTTCCTGTTTTGAGCAGTGTCAAGGCATCCTAGGATGGTTTCATACTCGTCAATGCCCGGCCAACATGGATCGTGTAATTCATTTTCATCTATTGCTGCTGATCTCGGGATGCCGATGCAGGCGACCTCCGTGGACTTGCGAGACAATGGACAAGGGCAAGAACCCGTCGGATTGGCTCCGGTCGGGCCCAAGAAGGAAAGAAAGAACAGAAACAGAGTTTTTCTTATCTATGGGGATTTTTGCATTACCTCTTTTGTGGAGGGCCTCTGGATTTATTTATAATTGTGATCCCGCATCTCCAGCGAATTGTATCTGAATAAACTTAGGGTCGTACTGTAATAAACTATTGATGTGGCATATGGACTTTGAGGATATGTTGTAACCGCTTGGCATGTGATAAGATAGATGAGACTATGTGCAGATTTGAGGTGGAGGGATCAAGTTGCTTCCTTTGTGCGAAGATCCTGCTCGGCTCAGATAGATAGTTGGACTAAGTAGAGAGATATCGGTCTCAGTAGTCGGTCGCCTCAAGTTTGCTCGTTTTGGCAGATGAAGTCCGACCAAAATGCCTTGGAGAGTTTTTGGATGTTTGGGCTGCTACTTAAGTCGTGATCTCGACAATTCTCATCATTCCACATCATTTTGGTCATTAAATGTCATAACACTGGTCCCATTACTTTTGAGCCTGAAGTGCCATTTTGGTTCGAGTGAGGGAGGTGCTTGTTGGACTTCGTGCTACTTAGAAGAGGGCATTAATTCATGAGTAGCAACCCTTCTTCCCAATGGTTGAATTCTGACTCTTGGGGCTCGTTTGGTTCGCGGAAAAAGAAAGGGGGAAAGTGTGGTCAACGGAGAAGTAATGAGATGCCTCTTGTTTGGTTGGAGTTTTCAAAAGAGAGAGATGGAAAAGTTGTATTTCCATGGGAATATGATTCCCACATTTTATGGGAAAGTCTTTTCCATGAGAAACATGGAAAAGTTACTTTTCCATGAGGTGGAAATCACTTTATTTTTATTTTTTTTCAAAAATGCCCTTTAGCATTAAAGAAGCATTAAAGAGGCATTAAAGACCTAATTTTTATTAAGGGCATAATAGAAATTATACATAACATTCCTAGGAAAGTGGATGGCCAACCAAACATAAGCACCTTGGAAATTTGTCACTTTCCAATGGTCAACCAAACATGCCAAAAGTACTTTCCTAGGCATCATCTTCCTAAGAATTTGTTTTCCAGGAATTATATTCCTAGGAGGAAAAATGCTTCCCGCGAACCAAACGAGCCCTTGGTGTCCTAAAAGGATGCCTGTTACTGTTAGAGACAAGGAGGACGCGATATGCGTTCGCCGATCCATCTGTACAGACTAATCTAGGCCATCCAAGATTCTATCGAAAGAGAGGATGGCCTCTTGCAAATCTGCCACTCTTAAGAGATTCTCTTATTGAGCCATTCTTGGTGGCTTCCTCTCATTTGAGCCTAGTTAGTATTAGAACTTTTGATCAGTTGGGTTCATTTGGTTGGCGACGCTTGGATGATGGGACAGTTGATTAGTATTTTTTGGTTGGGTTATCTCAACAACTTCTAATTGGGCTGACTTTCTAGGGGATGCGATGTGTTTAACTCTCTAGGGACACAATGCGTTCTGGGGAAGGATCGGATGCATTCCAAATGCCCCATGTTTTGTCCCATCCCCTTATCTAATGGAGTCTTGGGGAAGGGATCGAAGGATGGCGCTCCCTCTTTGATGTCCTAGAGAGACCTATTCAAGTCTCCATCTTTTCCAATTGAAGGCTGTAGAGCTATAAAAATCACTGGTCCTCCTTTCTCCACCAACTAGCGTTACATCATTAATTCTAATCTCAACTCTTTTCACCGTCTACCTCCTGATAAACCCTCTTGGTCCTCTACCCAATACGCCAAACATAGGAGGTTTCTTGGTTTTAAATTCGTCATCTCCTTCTTCTGTAAGGGCGTAGGGCACTCTTCCAGGCATTGTTGGGTGGGCTAAAAGAAGATGGAGAATGTGGAAGACCTCTTTATTGAAGGAAGGCTAGAAAATTCCAAAATTTTTTCCTCCAACTGAAGATATCTATTTACAGCACTATTGAGAGCTCTTCAGTGCTGGGGTGGTCCACGTTCATCCAGTGAAAGGGAGGGTTCCTCATTAGAGAGATTCGGAATAGGATGGTGACAAAGTAGGTATTATAACGTAGCTTAATTAGGTCCAATCAAACCTCGGATGAAAGCGCCTGAGAGCTTGGGCCACCTGCGATGCATTCGAAGAAAAGTGACCAAGTAGGTATTAGAACCTTAGCTTAATCGACTCCCAGTCAAATCTCGAATGAAGGTGCTTAAGAGTTTGGGCCATATGCAATGCATTTGGAGGGTGGATCTACTCTCACCAGATGGACATGGACCATCCTAACATTGAAAAGCTCCCATTCATAGAGCTGCAAATGGAAATCTTCGGTTGGCAGAAAAACCTTGAAGTTTTCCCTCCTTCCTTCAAGAAGGATCTCTCCCATATTTTCTATCTTCTTTTGGCGAATCTGAATCCGATTGTGCCCGGAAGAGTGCCCCACACCCTTACAGAGAAGCTGGTGCCGGGTTTACAACTAGGGAACCTCTTAGGTTTGGTGTATATATTGGGTAGAGAACTAAGAGAAGGGAGAAAAGTATGGTCAACGGAGAAGTAAAAAGATGCCTCTTATTTGGTTGGAGTTTTCAAAAGCGAGAGATGGAAAAGTTGTATTCCAGTGAGAATATGATTTTTATGTTTCATGGAAAAGTCTTTTCCATGAGAAACATCGGAAAGTTACTTTTCCGTGAGCCAGAAATCAAAATATTTTTATTTTTTTTCCAAAAAAGCTCTTCAGCTATTCTTATTTGATCCAAAGCATTAAAGACATAATCTACAAGGTAATGTTTCAAATACTCAAATTAGCTTTCACATCTAACTAGAAAAAAATTGGAAATTCAAAGATATTCAAGAACTTACTTTGTATTTGAAGCAACCTCGAAACTATCTTCCGAAATTTCGCACCGTCCATGATGTCCTTATAATTAATGTTTCCTCACAATTGCAGAAAATCTGTTTATCACTGGATTTGCTTGCAAATGATAAGCTTGAAGATATGGTTTACAGCATCTATGTCACCTTATTCAAAAGATTTTTTAAGAAATTCAACAAGTTTGAAAAATCAAAAACAAGAATCGTAAAATATAGCTTACCTAATGGATTTCTTCTTGCTTTTCTGCTTCAGATTGGTGAGAAGAGGCTTGGATTTGAATAAAAATGCTTGAATTTGGAGAAACAAGTTTTGGTTTGGAGATTTGGGGAGCAAAGACTTCAAAATAGAGTGTAAAAAAAGCCCTAACCGTCTCTCTGAAGATAAATTCGTGCCTTGGCAAACCACTGATGGGTAATTGATCATGATGGAAACTGACATATCTGATCTTAGGTGGCTTAAGTGCTACTTTTTGAACTGTTGGTAGGCTTAGTGAAGTCGAATCTTACCTCATGTGGGTAATCTGTAATTATCTTTTTCTTTGAATTCCGTTTAGAGGTATAATGATCATGATTAAACAAATTGATGAAGAAACTAACAGCTAATTCCTTAATATCATAAACGTATCTAGACAACGAGTTCCAAGATTTCACAATTTTCCTAATGTAATGGACAAATCTGGTTTTGCGAATTATTATTTTAATATAAAGGTTCATCGCCAGTTTTAACTACATGGCTTACTTTCTCTAAGTATGTTAGGAGTTATCTTTGATCTCTTGACACCGGCTATCGGAATAAGATAGGTTCCGTAGCCCAAACTAACTTTAGACGCACTTTGCTACACTGGGCCTCCATACTCTATGAGAAGCACTTTAGACGCTTACAACCTCTCCTCTTTTCCATCTCTTTTTCTTCTTTCATTTTCTTACTTTCTTCTAACAATCTGTCATTCCATTTTCTTGTTCTTTATTTCATTTTCTGACTGAAATTGGGGTGGGTTTCAAGCCCTCCTCTTTCTTTATTTTATTTTTTAAAATAAGAAAAAGGTCACTAGGCTGGAGAGTATCATTGCGTATAAGAAGGAAACAGTTCAACAAGCTTGTTGGAGGGTGGTATCTTCTACCCACGGTGTTTTTTCTACGGACTATTGAAACCACCACTTATCCTAAAAGCTTAAGTTGATAGAATAAGGTAGATTTATTTATATATTTTAATTTTCTTACACTTTCTCTCACATGTGGGCCAGAGTTTTCTTTAATGAGTGAGCCCAACATGTGAAATTTTTTAATAATAGGATTAAAGAGTGTGAAGACAGAGTTTAAATTTAGAACCTCTGTTCTGATACCATATTGAAATCACGACTTTCAACATGGATCCCCCTCTTTCACACCAAAAAGAGCAGGGTTGGGGGGGAGGGAGTAGGTTGAAAGTGTTCAGGAACTAGGTAGAAATTGAGGGCGATAAGCATTACAAGTTGCACAACGCTCTTCCCATTCACTAAAAGCTCTCCTCTGGCCTAGCAATTGATTGTGCTGATACCATGTGTACAACTATTTTCTTATCAGACATGCCACAATGAATTAATTGCCTAAAAATTATTATACAAAGAGACTTCAATTAGTCCACCTACCGATATTTTCTAATTAGAGCTTGATCATGGTTCGGATCAAAAACCCCATGATCCTATCTTAAAAATGGTTAAATTTTCAGCTCAAGCCATGGATCTCCAATTGTGTCTCGCCCACTTTTGGAGAAGTAATAAAAAAAAAATACATTTCGGTGCATTTGCTAGTGATATTGTGGGAACGAAAAACAATTTGGAATGGCTAACTGTCTCTTATTTACATAAACCAGGTTCCAACAAGCTCCGAGAATTGGTAATTATAATGGACTTACCTTGATGTTTGAAAATTCATATTATAATGATTGGAAATACTTGTATACTAATTACTAACTTGATTCACCTTGTTCCAAGCAATTTTAGAGTTCCGTTTAACAAGGACAAATCAGTTAAAACTAAAGCAGCTATTAGCAAATAAAAGCATTCGAGTCAATAACTACCAAAAAAACAAGCACGGTTGATGACAACAGAAGACAAACGATTCAAATATTGACCCCGACAACCATTTTCTACCAATTACACACTTTTTGGAAACTGGAATCAAGAGAGAGGAAGGCATTAAATTACAGGTGCAGCACGGTTGACCAAGCCTCTAATATAACCATGAACGTGCTTGGGTCTCAAATAGAATCCTGAGCAATGGATCCATGATCCTTAGGATTCGTTTAGTTGGGGTATGCTAGATTTTGGGATCATTTGGCGGTTTCTGAAAATTATTTAGTTGGAAAAATATTTGCATAGGAAAATAAATTTTACCATGTTTGATTGGTAGAAAAATTAATTGCATCGGCTTTGTGGGTTCACAACATGACCTATAAAGAAGAAATTTTGGTCGATGGTACAAAATTTATTTATTTGTTTATTGGATTTGATGGATAGGTTATCCATAAGGCTGCAAATGGGTCGGGTTGATCCATGACCCGACCCGATCCATTTTGGAGGACCCATGGGGCCGGGTCGGATCCTAAAATTGGACCCATTCCATTTTTAGGTCGGATTTGGGTTTACTGAATTCAGATTTGACCCAATCTAATCCGACCCATTTAAAATTTGGGTAGTTTTGGATTTTCAATCCTACGACCCGACCCGACTCGACTTGAATTTGTAAAATTATTTGGGCCGTGAGAGTGCAAACACAAGTTCTGAAGCCATGAATGGGTTGACTCGAACTAGACCCAAACTAAACCTGAATTGGAACCGACCCGGACCTGAACTAAACCCAAATTTTTTGGATTGGGTCCGGGTTATACATGGACCCGACCCGACCCGAATGACCCTTCGGATCAAAAATTGTAGCAGTGGACCCAACACAATTTTTTATCGGGTCGGATCTGGGTCCAAAATTAGAACCTGAACAAAAAATCGGATTGGGTCAGGATTACTCATGACCCGACCCGACTTGACCCGACTCTTTGTACCCCTAGTTACCCATAAATGTGACTTTTAATTTTTACTAGTTGTTGGCAAAATTACAGTTGTTAATTGGGGCGAATTGGGTCAAGGTACCGCTAGTGAGGTATTTACCTATTTATGAAACGAGTAGGTCATTTATCTCCTGTTCTAAGACCTGAGACCAGATATTTCGTTCTAGGATGTTCCCGGGTTCTATGGTCAATAGTAGAGTCGGTTCTGATGGATTGATTCATTCGTAAATAAGAACTTCAGTTTTATTGGTGGTTAGCAAAATTCTAGTTGGTTAGCAATGACTTGGGACTGTGTCCTGCCCTCACCTGATTTTTGGCAAAGTTCCTCCCATCCTAGTTCTCAAAATAAGAGGGAAAGTGGGGGAGGAATAAGGTCCTAGAGTAAAAGCTTAAGTGGGAGAATTAAAAATGTATAATAGAAGGATATTAACACTATGCATCTAGTAAAAGCTATAAATGAACTAGGGCTTGTTCCAATGGTCACACCTATTTGTTTAGCATCCAAAGATTTTGGGTTTATGAGTCTTGGATAGCACAATTCCAAGTATTGAAACTCGGATAATTATAATACGTTGGGGCTCTCTCCTTTTCTTCTTAAAAAATAAATAAACATTATAAGTGAACTCAAGCTCAGATTGACAATGCTCAAACGCCGGAACACGGCTGCCAAAAATCAGATATTGTTCTAACTATTTGTTTATAAATGGATGATTAGTCGGTGGGGTGTCTTCATGATAAAATGTTTATTAGCTGTCATCAATCTACTTGAAAGCTGACGAATTGCAATGTGGTTGTCACGCCCTCAGCCCGGAGCGCGGCAGACGCCGGACGCCCGCACGGCGGGCCGAACAGGCGTGCAAGGCATCGGAACATATCTAAGCAATCACATATGTTTAAAGATGACATAATTATTTAAGTTGGTCAAAAGCAGTCTTACAAAATTTCAAAATAGCATATGCCAACATAATTCAAATATCCAAACTAATCTAACTAAAATGTCAATAACTGAAGAAATTATCGGAAAATCTAACGCACTCCCCAATCCCGTGCGATCAAACCCCTAGATCTGAAAAAATAGAGAAAATAAAATAATGAGCTACACTAGTCCAATAAGCAACAAAATACCCCAAAGTGGGGTCAGAGCATATCAGATCAAAATACAGGATAATGACTGGAATAAATCATAAATAACATCGTTTTACTGTTTTTAAAACTTATTATCATTTTTCCAAAAACTCTGATACCAGAATCTCAACATAATAGGCTACGGCCACGTAACCCAGTGGCATGGGTTGCACAGAGTGCAAGAAACCACTATTGTTAGTCATCGGTGGCAATGGTGTCCAGAAATCACTATTCTAATCACCGGTGGCGCGGTGTCGAAACCGGTTCCTCACAAATTACAAGTCGACGGGTCCAACGTATAATCCCCATTGGCGGGGCTAGAACAGAGCAGAACAGATCATAGCCATGCTGAAAATGCATATATATATATAAAGAAAAATAGATTTAATAAATTATCCGGTCATATTTTACGGATTTCAGAGCATACAACAAAATTTTCAAATAAAACTTAACATGCTTGACCCATTTTACTAAATACAAAATATACATCAAAATTTAATCAATTTATCAAATAATTTGGAAATCACACTTGAAGTATTAAGTTACTTACCTCTTCTCGATTAACCCCTACTTCAGATAGGAGAATCAGGTTCACCTGTTTAAATTTAATTAATTCCTTGTTAATTTCAGAGTTGAGCAAAATTCAGAAATAATACTACTGGGCACGGCCCAACAGGGCCCAGAGTTAGTCCATAATGAATGGCCCGATAGGGCCCACATCGGACACGGCCCAATGGGCCTGCATAGACTCGGCCCAATAGTGCCCCCAAGGTTGGCCTCTAATTGGTTCGTTTATACAATAAAAATTCATTTTAGGGGCCAATACCTAATTATATAGTACTATTTCGTATAAAGCTTGAGTAAAGGGACCAAACAAATATAGTTGGGGACCTTTATATAATAAATCTTTCCTATAGGGATCAAATACAAATTACAGAAGATCCTTTTTTTGAAATAATATACTGCCAAGGGCTTAACTGCAAAATTTCATTTATTGGCCAAATGGGTTTGGATTTCGGGTTCCGGATTTCGGGTTCGGGTTCGAACTGGGCCCAAGTTGGGCCTGCAGTGGATAGGGCCCAACGGCCCATCATAGTGCTTACGGCCCACAGTGGGCCTTCTTCCTCACCGAGCTCCCCACGGACAGGGGAGATGAAAGAACGGAAGAGGAAGGGGATTGGTGGGGTGGTCAGCCTGGGTGGCCGGCCTAGGTGGCCGTGGGGGGCCGTCGCCCGGTCGACGGCCAGCCGACCGCAGCGGCGGCCGGCGGTCGCTGCGGCGATGGGCATTAAGACAACCGAGCATGGTCTCGGGGTTTGGGGCCAAAACAAAGGGAACAACTCGAGGATGTTTAGCAACGGAACAAAGAGAAAAAGAAGGGGCTTACCGGCGGTCGACGGAGGCGGTGGATCTCGGCCAAGGGAGGCTCGATCCGGTGGCTAGTAGTGGCGACGGCGGTGGGGTTTCCAACGGCCAAACTAGATCTCAAAACAAGGGAAGCGGAGGGAACCAGAAAAATCCAAAGAAGAAGATGACCTAGAGTGGAGAAGCTCGGTTGGGGTGGCGCACGCGGTCAACGGAGGAGGAGGGAGAAGACGGAGGAGAGGGTCGGTGGTGATCCGGAAAGAAAAAGAGGGATTTTTATCATCCCCTCGTAACGGCTCTTCGCCGCGAAAATCGCGGCGGTCGAGCGTGATCCGCAGCCGTGATTGGCCGCGGTTTGACCGGAGGGGAGGTGCCGCAGGATGCCCGCGGCGCCTTGCCCCAATTGTTCCTGGAGGAGCCGGAGAGGATCGCCATCGCGATTCTCTGTCCGGTTCCTCCCATATTAGGATCGGGGCTGAAGTCGGCTGGGGCTGCCGACTTCAGCCCCGTATCTTATAGTATTTGCCAGCCGACTTCAGCCCCGTATCTTATAGTATTTGATGAAGTTCTTGGTTAGGCGAGATTAAAATTGCAATATTGAGCAAATGCTAGAACCATGGCCTTCGCCCTGGCTTGTGGCTCTTTATTTCTAACATGGATTGCCTAGGGGTTAAATTCACATTGCAGCTGATGTACAATTTAATTCTTCAAGGTTATTGTGCTTTGCAACAATGTTGACAAAGGAACCAGAGATTTTGGTGTTGGAACTTGGTGTGTATGGCGTTCACCTTCTTCTTTCTCTTCTCCTCCTCCTCCTAAAGCTTTTTTTTCTTTTTTTTTTTTTGTTTTTCTGGGCATGGGCTCATCCCGCAAATCGCATGCAATGCCGTCGCTTGGCTTCCAAAAGAGCGAGATACGTCTCTCCGACGAATGGCTTGAGAGATTTATTTATGACAGTGCTTTCAATGCTCAATGAAAAGCCATAGTGTGGGCGCTGAGTTGACTGATGGAATGTTTTGATTGTGGAAATGACACCTTAACCAATCATGAGGCTTAGGGCTCCTGCTAAAGCTCTGCATGGCATATCCAACCAAGATTCCCCAAGCCAATCAGAGGCCAGATAACCTAAAAGAAACCCTAAGAAATCCTAGAAAAAACCCTAGTGGGATTTCATGTCACACACACTGTACAAAGGTAGCAAGCTTGCTCTAACTTTAGGGGGACTTCGGATGATGGTTATATATTGCAACCCTTTTAGATGGAGTAACTGAGAAGCAAGCAGGAGACTCTTCTAGGTAACATCTGCAATTTTGGCCATGCATCCCTGTTCAAGGTGGCCTGAAATTGGCAAAGAAAGGGTGCATGCAATTGGGTCTCCTTGTCTCCCAAATCCAAAGCCAGAGTTTTGTGGGCTCCCTTTGTCCCTCCTGGGTCATTTCCAAAGAAAAGTTGTCTGGTATATATGCACTTCAAAGCCACAAGTTCTGGCCATGGTTGGGATTGTTGCTCTTGGGGTATCTGGGTTGTACCATGAAACCATTGCTCTTTTGTGCTCCATATCACATGCAAAAGACTAGATACTATTCATAAGTGAAAGGCCATATCTTTTATAACTAGGGTAATGCCCATCGTATTTCTCCAAAAAAAAGGAAAAAGTTGGGGCAATGTCCATAAGGTACAAGAATGAAGTATACTGCACATGCAACACAGGCCACCAGTCGACACATTTACAAGATATGGCAAGTGATTGACAAATTCTAGTACTGATTTTTATGAAGTAGTTTGAATTTTGAGCCTTTATGACCATAGTTCAATTTAAAAAAGGCCTAGCCTAGAAGAATAATTAACCCAGCAGTCGTGCATCACATTTCTCTCTCTCTCTCTCTCTCTTGCTCTCTCTTAATAAGAATAGAAAGTGAAAGGTTTGATGGTCATAGTTAACATAGAAGCCTATGAAGGTTCGAGCTTACTTGCGAAGTTTCTTGATATTTTGTGATAGAAACATGAGATCGAGTTCTCCCGCTTTTCTTTTACAGAGCACTTGGTATGGAATGAGCATCTCAAGATGAAAGGTAATATAGGTAAAGGAAATGAGATTAATGTATTTGGTTGCATCACGATGATCTCATGTGGCAGTGATCCAAATTGCCTTCACTCCTCAAAGATCTTGAGCTAAAATTTTGGAACAAAAATGCCCCTCAATCTAGTAAAAATATTGATACATCAATATACCATTAATATATTATATCAATATATTATATTATACTGATATTATATATAAGTATTTATGATACAATATATTATAATATATTATCAATAATATTATTTTCATATTATTATTCAATGATAATTTTAAATTACAATAAAATATGTTATTGTATTCTATATTTATATAATGAAATTGTTTAATACATTACTTCTATTTACCTTATTTTCCTAGTCAAAATAAATATTGGTATTAAAAATAATATATTATAAGTATAAATAAAAATATTAATTCGATAATAGCAATTAATATATCTTTATAAGATTTATAATTTACAAGATTAACAAATATACTTTTATGGAATATATTAATAATTAATATATTAATAAATATATTAATATTTTATTAAACTATATTTTATATGATTAATTAATAAATTTTTATGGAATATATCAGGCGTAGTTTTGATATTATATGGTCAGTGATCTTGAATTTTCATGAAATACCAATCAGGTTATTCGTTGATACCAAAAATTTTTAATCATTGGAACATAACATACCAAATGTGGTGATCTTATATCATCAAAGATTAGATTACTCCGGATAAAATCGCTAGTGACCTAAGATTATCTTATTGATCTTATTTGGGTTACCAAACGCCACGTTAAGGTTAAGGAGGCAGGGAATGGGAAGCCGGAAAACCCCCAATCTGCAGCCCAAAATTCACAAGCCTTATCCACTTTTTAGCTAGTGCATCATCAAGCGAAGGACCAAATTGATCAACTAGAATATACTTCAATACATTTGCCAATGGCTGTATTGATCTCCTTCCTCCTAAGATTCTGCTCAAACCGAAGAAAGAGAAACATTAAACTCTTGGATCATGAAAGGAGCACCAAAGAGATTTCAAATTGGGGAGACAATATTTCCCAGTCCACAATGGGCATCTTTCCTTATAAAAAGGGAGGGGGAAACTTTATTTTCATAATTTGCTGTGAAAAACAAAAATCAAACGAAAAATGAAATGGAGTAAACAAATATGGTTAATGATCTGTTTGGCTGCATATTATTGGACTGCTGGTAGGTCTATTATTTCAAATTTACATGCAACTCCAACTGCCAAGCAGCAACTTCAGCAACCAACCCAACACCCAAGAAGAACAATGAGAACACCTATACATGTTTAATGAGTTGTCATGAAATAACAGAAGCCTGGTCCTTAGAGCATTGAGAGTTGTCAAAGCATCAAAACTAAAAGCAAAATCACAAGAACCAATCCAATAATGGCTTACCCTGTGTCCCAAAACTTTCACTGTGCTAGTCTCTTGTCATTAAACCAATGCCTTTGTTCCCATACTGCCCCACCTATCCAGTGCCCATTCCTCTCATGTGCAGACCGAGGAGAACTCAAGGAAGAGTTGGAACAAGGTGCTCCCAGAAATGGCAAAGGGCATATCAGTTGGCAGGTTCCTTGAGTGCCACATTTGATAAGCCTTGCCCATTTATAGTAACAGACATTTGCAGGTGGTACCGTGAATGAGATTTTCAGTTTCGGGGTTACAGTTTGATGGGCACTTCTGCAGCCCCATTACTCTCCCGTCAGATGAAATAATAATGCCAGCAAGTGAAACCAAAGAAAAGTAGAAGAAGGAAAGACATAAGTAGACATGGAAAGAGAGAACAATAGAGGCTTCAAGTTCATGTTATGATTACACTGCTCAGGTGAGTGAGTATTCAGTACTTGCCTTCTCATTTGGCTACATCTTTCTAAGGTGTTATAAAGTGTCTCTTTATCTGGTTCACCAAGGCTAGAGCTCTTGTGAGCTTTGTAGGTTGTGCTGAACACAAGGGATCCATGGAGAGATGTGGAAGAAGCTCCAGAGACAACAGCAACAAGGTTAGGGAGCCATGGAGTTATAGCCAAGTGGGAAAGGGGGACACTCTTTGCAGTGGCTTGATAGGAGGGTTCTCATGGCCTCCAAGGTCATATACTTGCAGCTTTTGCAAGAGGGAATTTAGGTCAGCTCAGGCTCTTGGGGGTCACATGAATGTCCATAGAAGGGACAGAGCTAGGTTGAGGCAGTCTCCACCATGGGATCTCCCACTTTCTAACCATAACCCTAACCCTAATCCGAGTGGTACCTTCATCCCTAACCTTAATGTTTCACCACCTTCTATTGCTAGTCATGATACTAAGCTTTCTCCAAGGACTTATAGATTCCCCTCCCTTCTCTCTCCTCTCACTCACTTCTCTTCCACATCATCTTCGGCCTCCTCGGCTGAACTGTTCTGCTCGAGAGGTGGAGACTTGAAGGGCATGGAGACAGTGAAGACCTTTTTTGGGGTTGAAGAGTTCAGAGATCTTGTGGAGGAAGGCACGGCTAATGTGGTAAGAAAGGAAAGGGAGCTTGTGAGACTGGACTTGGAGATTGGAACTTGTGGTGATGCAGAGGAAGATGTTTTGGATTTAGAGCTTCGACTTGGATACACTTAAGTGCATTATTACGTATTGTGGTATTTGGTTATCATTTGCTTTCTTTTCCCAGCTGCAAGTCTACATGTAGTAGAAGAATATATGATGATCAGTATCTAGATGAAATGTTTCTGTTTAAGTTGAGATCTCTATCGATCATTTGGTAGAGAAACTAGATGGACTCGTCTAGAAATATGTACTAATTCAGGAAACTGTGGCTGCACTTCTGAATGAAATGGTGCTTGTAGGCAGTATGATTTTTTGCTTTCATTCTTAATAGTGTGCATTATGTGGAATTCTATTATATAACTATGCAATGAGCTGAACATATATCGAAAATCCTCTCTCTCTTTGAACTTTCTTGCAGTTTCTCTCAAGGAAAGGAGGACCGTTGCTGTAGTGCTTTTGATCTTCAGAATAGGAGATTGAACAAAAACTATATGCTTGGTTTATCGATTCCCTTTTTCTTCCCTCCAGAATTAGCTTTTTAATATAGAAGAATGCATCGAATCATATGTTTGATTGCACTAAGATTGCAATATATACTTGTAGTCCTTACCAGTTAAGAAAAAGAGAGTTTACTTCAATAATTTTCTTTACAAAGATTGAGTGCATAATTTCATATTTTCTCATTGATGTATTTAAAAGCGTTATGTACACTAATGGTAATGTGAAAGATAAAGCATCTATAATTAGCATAAAGGTATAGCATACTGCTTCTTTGAGATCATCATTCATCATATTAAATGGTCATCATAGAACTTGTCATGCTATTAGAACTTTTAGACTGAACTTGTTCATGCAAAGAAAAGTTCCATGCATAAGTGAATTGTGATATAACTTCCTTCTTATAAGTTGGAGTTAGACTGAAGGTAGATCTAGTAGCTCTTTTTTAAAAATAGAAAGGCTATGTATTATCTTAAAAGGTATGGATCCATCATTTTTCAGAAAAAACATAAGGCGGATGAATACAATTCAATCACTTTCCATATTGATGCACTTTACTCTGCAGAAGCAAGATTTTTTTTTTTTTTTTAGATTAACATCTTTGAGTTGTAACCTCCATTTACTAGAGTATATTACTGATTTTCCTTGCATGTGTCCAACTATTGGTTTCTATTGAACATCACATATATGACGAACACTAGGCCCACATTTTGCAATGCAACAGGCATGCTTTTGGCTTCTAATTCTGTAAGAATATTGAAACGAAGCATGCTTAGATGAGTGTCTTGGATGGATGAACCCCTTGAAAGTCCTGTAAGATGTGATTCCAAAGAAGATAACGTGGCACTTAATTTTTGATTGCAACGACAAATTTTCCAGTTAATGCACTTCTAATATAGATTTGAAATTGGTGTTCTTTGAGATAAACATCCATTGAGATTATCTACGAAAATTAGAGAACATTGTTCCATTTTTCACAAGTTCAGTTCGGTGCTCAGTGTGCAAGCTAACCATCATGCTAGCACCCTGGATCATCTGAACTCTGCAACAGAGCATGCTTGGGTGATAATAGTGTCAAAACGGATAGTCCCTCTTGAGAGTCTTGTCATTGTAGTTCTAATATCTCATCTTAGTTTCTTTCTCCCCACAATATTACTCAGGCTCAGTATCTCTAGCGTCTACAAACTGATGCAAACCGAACTCCTCCTAATTCTAAACAGAAGTGAAAACTTGGAAGGTCATTAATTTCATCATCCACAAAAATCTTCCATGCTTACCTTGGAGTTGAAGATTGCAAACTCAAAGAAGTATACCCACTTGAAGGGGAAGTTTCACAAAATCGAAGTCATACAAGAATATTTCTTGTAGTTATATATTTACCCATTGCCCCCCCGCCCTCTCTCTCCCTCTCTCTCGAGTCGTGATCTTTCTCAGCCTTGGTTTTCTCTTGATATGCGTTTCCCAATGACTGTTTTTTTTTTTTTTGGTTTCATTATGTTTATGTATTTTGAGTGCTTATGGGCAGTGTTTGACGAGTCACGGACATGATGGCCGTTTCCATTATAGGGAGGGAAGGGATAGGGGTGTCAGTCCGAGGAAAAAAGCGAAGTATAAAGAGGATTGGGCATCTCTCCCGGACCATGACGGCCTTTGCAATAAAAGCAAGGAGATCATTACATTGAGAGCGTCAGGGGTTGAAGTAGGAGCCACGTTGTTAGTTCCCAGCTCATGAATGATGACCGCGTCACTTATTTGCAAGAAGAGAAAAAGTTTTTTTTGCAAATATTATTTAGAAAAAAATTACAGAGATATCCTTTCAAATTTGGACAGATTAAACTTAAATTCTAAAAATTTAAAAAATTTTAAATAGCAACCAAAATTTTATTGTATTGCAATATGGTGCAGTTGTCTATCTGAATCCTAACACCATTAATAAAGAAAAAAAGACAAATACTCTTGATTCAGAGAGGTCAGATCATTGCTTTCGCATGATCTCAAAACACTCCATCCTCCGTCATTCATCTATCTAAACATATTTCAAAGTACTACATCCTCTGTCATCCATCCAGCTGCAGAGATTTCAAATAAAGTTAAAGCAGGCCGGGCCGGGCCGGGTTAGGCCACTCTCCTACGTAAGTCCGGCTCGAAAACGTTTTGAAAATCCCAACTTGAGCCTAGGCCCGAGCTCGACTCAAACCCAATTAGGCTAGTCCGAATTATCCGTTTGGGCAAAAATTGGGTTGGACCAAACATGAATTGAAGCTTAATCTTTCAATCTTTTATGTTGTAGCTTCATTTTTTTTAATGAAATACTATAGCTTCATATCAACATCCATCCGAAGATCAGAAATATCTTTACCAAAAAATCAAAGTGATAACACAATTAGAAATGACATTCTATTTTCTAAGCAGTTCATAAACAAATACCCAAGTTAATTTAGGCTCTGTTTCAAGCTGAGTATACGTTGGGTTCGGGCTCCATTTTGGGCCCCATCTGGGCTTGGTCTTAGGCTCAGATCAAGCTTGGGATGAGCCAATGATATACCTAAGTTCAGCCTAAAAGAAATATAAGCTGTATATTTAAGCCCAAACTTGGTATAAAATCTTATGGGCCTAGCCCGTAACTCAACCTGAAGTCGACCCGGCCTAGGCCTAATTCTAGCCCTAATCTCAAATCACTCCATCCTCCATCATCCATCAGCTTGCACAAATCTCAAACTTTCTATCCTTTGTCATTCATCCGTCCGCATAGCTCTCAAAGCATCCCATTCTGTCATCTATTCATTTACACAGATCTTAAAGTGCCCCATCCTCCATCATCCATCCTGCACAAATCTTAAAGCACTATCCTTTGTCGTCTATCTACCTATACAAATCTCAAAGCTCTCTATCCTCTATTATCCATCCATGTGCACAGATCTTAAAGTGCTCCATCCTTATCAATCCGCCTACACAAATCTTAAAACACTCCATCTTCTATCATTTATCTGCTTACACAAATCTTAAAGCACTCCATCCTTTGTCATTCATCTACTTGCACAGATATCGAAGCATTCCATCCTCTATCATCCATCCATCTACATAGATCTCAAAGCATATTCATCTTGTATCATTCATCCGCCTGTATAGATCTCAAACCGCTCCATCATCTATCATCCATTTGCCTACCCATATCTTAAAGTACTCCATCCATTATTAAGCCACCCGCACATATTTTAAAGCGCTTCATTCCTTATCATTCATTCGCTTGCACCAATTTTAAAGCATTTTGTCCATGTGACTTTCCTTCCCCTCTCCTTCAATTCATGCCAAAAGAGGAGCTCCTTGTTAGTTGGAAGGGTAGTTATATATAGGATTTTATCGGGTGACCCTCAAGTGATAATGTTTTGTAACGGAGATTGACGACTAGGCCATATTGCAACAAATTTGATGTTTTCCTCAAACAAACATTTCTCATGCTACTATATTAGCACAAACTAGAAAACCAAGGTGATTACAGATTACCAGCTTACTATTAATGATGTCATAGATTAATTGAAAACAATATATAGTACTCATCATTTTCTCAGGAAGAAGAAAACAACAATAGATACCAGAATTTTTTGTGGAACATTTGTAGGTTTAGGAGCAAATGAGATGACAAGTGTCCTTCCACTTCATGAACTTCCTAGAAAGCCAACTTCGAGGCACCATCATAAATAGAATACGAGGTGATGCATACATTCACACTACTGGCAAGCACTCTAAATTAATTAGCGTGAGAGGCACTGCAAACTGAAAACTTAATGTCGCTGGTAACTAGTAAGTGCGGATCATCAGCAGAAAGTTCAAGGAAACCACAATCTCTTTCGTGTTATTTATTTATTTTTTTAACCCTGAGAAAAACCATCCAAGAGGAGACGGGGTTTTGGCAGCAAGAAAACTTATACCATAGTTACTAAAAGAGAATCTTTTTTCTTTTTGCTGAGGAAGACAAGAAAACCACAGACTTGATTAAACATAACTATTCACTCCACTACTTACGCCAATATGAAGTATTATTAAACCAAGACACTGCCCACTTGCATGATAACACAGATCAAGTAGGGAAATGGTGCATTTCAAAACCCTGAAATCGCACCATCACGTCATGCATGACCTTGAAAGCACCAGTACAGCATATATTGGTTCAACATGAAGAGCGATTGTTTTGTTAAAACTGATATGAGAAAAAGCTATATTGAGAACTAAAGAAAAAAATAAATCAATACATCTTGCACATCTAGTGGAACTGAAGACCAATATATTACATTACCAAACTAGAGCCTATGAGAAATGGCAGCGGTGCTGTTGGTGAAGTCCATTTTCCACTTTCTCTACCTTTTGCAATCCACTAAGCAACTCAGGACCTTGTAGGTGATAAAAAAGGACACCAAGATGACACATTGCACGACCACAAGTTCTCGTTTAATATGTTAGTTGTAGCTAAGCGACTCATGTATACTCAAATAAACATGGTAACCCTATATAATCATAAAAAGGGTATGCAGTTACCCTAGCGATAATTGCGTCATAAGACATTTATGACACACTTTGAGAGATTACTTGCGGTTGAAGACTCTAAAAAATTCGAACAACTAAAACATAATGAGTGAAACGAATAGATGAAGCAGAATTAAAGCATTCGCTGCATTTCGTCAAATTTCTTCAGAATCTCTAAAGAAACTCCTTTAAGATTTTTTTGAGGGTAAGAAATTCATATTTTATCTCATGGGAAGTTTAGTACAATGAAATTATTCTCTCTAGTAATTCGTACTTTTTGTTACCGGCTCTCTGGAAGTTAAAGGCTGTCATGCATGTTGGAAGCCTAGAACAAGTAATAAACGGAGAGCATTGTTTTGAGTAATATTGTCAAACAAACAAAATTTTCGAGAACTCAAGTAAAACTACAGATATGAAAACTTCAAATGGCTCTAACGTTCATCACAGATCTATAATACTCACCCCTCGTAGATTTCTCCTTCAAAAATCCCATTTGAATTCAATCTATAATTCCCCGTTGCTCTTTATCTTTGCCAACATCAGTCTTCATCACCATCTTCTCCTCCCTGTTCTTGATCTCCTGATCTCATTCTTCTTCTTGTCTAAAGCACTGATGAACTCACATGACAAAGAAAAATGTTTTTTCCTCGTAAGAAAATCTTCTGTAGTCATATACATATAACCAAAAGCAAACCCTTACTGTAGAATGTAATGTAGTTCATATGACAGTATAGTCTATCCTAGGGCTGATGGCCCAACCTAAGCTCTAAATCCAGCTCCCCTTCACCATCAACGTCCTTCCCCTTCTCTTCCTCATACACAGCACTCGAGCCACCGAAATGCATGCCCAAGCCCAGCTGCAACCCCTGACCAAAACGGATCAGCTCACGTTGCCTCCGCGAGCCCATATCATCATCCCTAGACACCCTTGAATCCCTACCACCGGAAGATGATGCTGGGAAGCACAAGCTATAGTTCTTCAAAGACTCGGAGACCTGAGAATAGGCCTGGTGGTGGTACGAGTACGGGATATTATATCCATAGCCTTCCGAGTTCTCTTCAGCCTGTCCAGAGACTGAAGACACCATCCGACCATGCTGCATCCTAGCTCGATCTTTGCGGTGGATGTTCATGTGGCCGCCGAGGGCTTGTGCAGTGGTGAACCCCCTCTTGCAAAACATGCACTCGTAGTAGGGTCGCATGGTCCCAGCATCATCGGTTGTTGGCTCCGGGGAGCTGGCCTCGCTGCTCGAGGCCTTGGTGCCCTTGTTGTGACCACCTTCCATGTCCAAGTCTCAATCTATGGGGAGATAGAGGGAGGGAGGGAGGGAGGGAGGGATGGAGAAGATTAATTTGGGGGGTGTGGCGTTTTGTAAAGGAAGAAGTTGGTGTGGGGGAGGGGTGAAAAGAGACAATCACAAAACATTGCTACTGTCAGCGCGTCTTAGAATTGAAGGTGATCTGAGGGGGACACGGTATTAACGTCTAGTTTTAGGTAGTATTCTATTTGGCCGGCCTTGTTGCATTCTGGCTCACCGCGTATCCTTCCACATTCCGGTTGGTATATTATATTTGGGTAACACTTTCCCGCAGCTATAGGTCTTGTTGCTTCCAATCATGACTGTTGACCCAATGGGAATTCAGGTGAAACACCCTTCACCTTCTCCTCCCATCTATATCAAAGTAGTTTTATCTGTATGTAAATCACCATATATTCTATGTATAGACTCTTGGACCTTTTAGGAGAAGTCCTCTTGGACCTTGTGACTCCTATTCACATTAGCATACTAGGTTTTCTAGTTTCATAAACGCTTCAGAATTGATGTAGCCTATGACTATGAGTCTAATTTTGAACTTTATATACAATCTTTGACAGCGTACGAGACCCGGCTTATAGATCGAGTGCATTATATACACTGAATGTTTGTCGATTGCAAGTGAAGTCAGAAGTCTCTCTTTAATCATGTGAAGTGTTGAAGGTCATCAGCATTATGAGAACACTTCGTCAACATACATGGTGACTTGAGAGTCGTGCTGTCATATGCGTATGTAGGAATTCGTCTATAAAGTATTCAACATTTGACTAAGTAAATGGTACCTAAAAATACATGCTTTTATATACATATAAATGTGGACTTGTGGACCGTCTTGTTTGCAGATGTTAGCAGTTGGCTAGTTTTTGTGGTTGCAAGAAGAAGGTTGTAACTTAACAAACAAAATTAATTTTGGAAAAGCTTATAAATTAAATAGGTGCAGAATTCACTTGGAAAGTGCATGTTGTTTTTTGGTCTCTAGCAAGTCTAGGAACAGAGACTATGGTTTATTTGCATGTTATTTTTAGTCACTGAATAACCATCTGGCCTATTCAGAACTTAAAGGATTCTGAACATAATATTCCTTGCCCATTGTACTTCTTTAATGTGTGCATGTTATTTTTGGTCTCTAGCAAGCCTAGGAACAGAGACTATGGTTTATTTGCATGTTATTTTTAATCACTGAATAACCATCTGGCCTATTCAGAACTCAAAGGATTCTGAACATAATATTCTTTGTCCATTGTACTTCTTTAATGTGTGTTAGGCCCCAGATGAGTAAAGAAATTGGGTTGTTTAAATCTAATGGTCTGGTCAAGGAGAAGGTGTTAAGACCCATGATTCCACTGTTCGGCATCCTCAACACTTGTGCTGAGGAGAGGTTCTGAATTTGACTCGAAATAGTGATGCACCAACTATTATTTTTCAGGGGAAAAAAAGGCGTCGTTAAGGAGGATGTCTGCCATAATTTCCAGTTTTCAATATTTAGGTGACATTTTTACTTTATGCAAAAACCATTAGAATTAAACTATGGAAGAATATGTTTGTATTATTTACAAGAAATATGGGGGCAATGACACCTTACAGCTCAAATCTCAATTTCCCACGGTGCATACACTGAGGGGAGGATACCAAACAGTGGATCTCAGTTTTGTTGGCTGATTGTTTAAACTGTGATATCCATTAGAGTTCTAAAACTTTCTAGTAAACTCTTCAAATTTTCGCTAGCCAACATTTAATTTTGCAGGGAGAGGATGGAAGGTCTGAGATGTGCATTGTAACCAAGAACCGAACTGATCAAACATTCCCTGCAATATTCTAGCTGGGTTATATATAGGAGTTAGAAAACAATGAGGAGGAAACATGATATTCTAGAAGTGTATCCTAATGGAAGGAGCAAAGAATGGATTTGGCACTGCTATTGACCTCTAAGACAACCAAAGATGAGCTAGTTTATTAAACACAATTTGCCATCACGTAGCAAGCCACTTTCATGCATATGGCATGCAAAACCGATTGCTCCACAGCTTCACTGCTCAATGCTTTATGTAACGTAGAAAACAAAGTCCATCTATTCAAACCCAGCTGCCATTTAATCAGCACAAGACTGGAACCTTATGCATGCCATTTCCCAGTCAATAAATTGTGTAATTAAAGCTTCAAAAGAATCATCAGAGCATTGTAAAAATTAGTAAGACAACTTGTGATGAGCTAGAGTACTACTGGAAAGTGGGCCCCTCAACATTAGATGGAACTTGCATGGCTTACAAATTTGGCCTTGCACATGGAAAGCTTCTCCATTTCTTTCTATAAAACCCTGTAAATTAAGCTGAAGACAGCGTAAGCGATGACACAAACAAAGCGTCATTGCCTGGTAGGGGAGCACGAAATGAGCTTTGGAAAACCGCGTTGAGGCTTTGAACGACGGGAATTCGAACGGAGAAACATAGATGGGCGGCACTGGGCATTTTGAGGTCATGCGAGTTGGACGCAAGTAGAAAGGCTTCACTCGCTTTCCAACTGCTCTCGCCTTTGCTCCTTGGACGTTCTATTGTTTTGGTCCGTCAACCGATCGCCAGGCTTCTAGCTCGACCGGTGAACTATATTATTAGAAAACAGGAGATGACACTATTGACCGGGGCTTAGCTTATGTGATTAGTATCTCTCGTTCGTATAAGAAATGTTTTTGAGCGATCAAACAAGATGGCCTGCCATCAAACAAGATGACGTTAATTACGTGTTATTTGGTTGGTCATACATTGTATTTTCTACAATCCTATTAAAGGGGGAAGCTATTAAGATTAAAAAAAAGAAGGAAAAAGAGCTACTTTAACCTAACACTACTATGATGATCCAACCAAGATCCACTAAATGCATAGCCAATATAGCTTCTTCAAGCCAACTTATTTAACTTCAAACCGAACTTAAATTATTCATAAATAACTTGTTTAGCAGATCCAGTAAGAGATTTGAGATATTTCAATACTTTTATTTATATATTTTGACTTTTTTTTAATTATTTCATAATCATGGAGTTGATATACATTCTATTTTATATAAATTATATTTATTTATTAAACAAATATAAAGATAAATTTTATTAAAAATTATATATTCATATCTCAAGCTTAATCAAGCCAATTAGTTCGGGAAAGATAATTCTAGCACCATCTTGGCCCGTTGGCTAGTCAAGCAAACCAAACTCAACTTAGATTTTAAATTGACCATGACCTGGCTCATCAACTGTTTGCTCATTTGGCAGCCTTAGTTCCAAACCATCTTGGTCGATGTATAATGAAAAGAGATTGGAAATGTAATAATGCATTGTTGGGTGCTAGGATCAGTCCTACTGAAAACATATCTAATTCAGCAACTATGAAGAGAACATATCTAATTCAGCAACGAAGCAGTCATTTACATTTCTCTTGCGCATAGAAAAATCATAGCATAATTCAATAATGTACTTCATATCGTGTGATATATAGGCATGGAAACCAGCCTAGTCATCAATCTAATGGGACTGGAATCGAGCGTAGCCTCATTAGGTTAGTAAAATATTTAGAGATCAAAAGGTAAAGCCCTTGAGCCTTCATGATTTCATACTGAGGGCAGTTCCTTGGTCATTGCACCTCTAAACATTACAAACTTTCAATGAACTATTCAGCCATTGGTAGCCCAATCACCAGGCCAGCGAAAGTACAATTGGAGGGCATGCTTACCTCTCCCTCTTTGGGGCTCAGTTGTCAGGACCCATACAGGCATGAGTTTAGTCCCATATTGGTTATTCGTCAAGAAGATCTTGCATACTTATATAAGATCGAGAAACCTAAAATACTACTTTTCGGTTAACCTTTCTGGGTGAGGTTCAGAATTGTAATAGAACAGTATCAGAGCAGATCCGACTTATAGTCTATGTGGACTAGGAGACACTACAACACGTGCTTAATAAGGCTGGTCACAGGTCGATTGTGGTACTTGTGATTAGATTTGAATGGATTTGGACTCTTAGCCTGATAAAGATATTAGAGCTTCAATGGAGGGAGGATGTGAAGACTCGTGCGGGCACGTGTTTAATCCCATATCGATTATTCGCCGGGAAGATCTTTGGTACTTATACAAGACTAAGAAACTCAAAAAAATACCTTCAAGCTAGCATTTTTGTATGAGGTTCAAGGTTGTGACATTAGTTGGCCAGGAACTCGGTTCTAACATGCTCAAGGAATTCACAAAAATACCTTCCAGCTAAACTTTTCGTGTGAGGTTTTGGGTTGTAACATTAGTTGGCCAGGACTCAGTTCTAACATGCTCAACAAATAGTATGAGGGATAAATACGATGACATCGTTTTTGGTCCTCTCACATAGGTTGAAGCTGTGCCGTGATGAATTTGACTAGTTCTACCCAATCTTTTCTCCGGGTCAAAGATATGTGCACCAAAAATTGGCACAGGCTAGAAGCCTGGGGACCCGGTGGGCAGGACTTGGGCCAGGCTCCAAGGGGTTGGAACCTCTTTACCTTTTTTGAGGCCGTCAGGAAGATGCAAGGCCTTTCTAAGGCCAACTTTAAGTTTCTTATCACAATTGCAAGCCCCTGTTGGGCCCAACTTAGGGCAGCCAGCTGCAAGGTTTAGGACTAGTTCAGTCCAAGGGTCTAAAATAACTTAGCTTAGCCACCTCGCAGTTAGAGATGTTTCTTTACACAGTTACCCAAAAAAAAAAGATTTTCTTTATACTAGGATCATCGTGTATTAAGTAGATTAATGCCATTCTGGATCTCATCCAAGGATTCTTTTTACATTAGTTCTAGACCTTGACCTAGATCGAGATATCGACAGTATATTAATCAACTTGAATTTGAAATATTAATATCAAGGAGCAAAGAGCAGCTTACTAGCTAGAAGCTTCAAAAGGTATTGCTAGAAAAAGCACAGAAAGAAAGACAAAGAATATTCCATTACAAATAATGGAAAGATAATTTTTTGATGAAATAAAAAAAAGGTTCTATTGAAGAATTTTTGACAGAGAGAGAAGAAAAAAGAAAATAAGGGGGGTCACACAAATGTAAAGAAGAGGTTTTTATATACAACTAACGTACAAAATTAATGAAATTAAGGTCCTTTATAAAAATCTAAAAAATAAATGAGGAGAATAAATATAAGGAAAAGCATGCCTTATAGTTTCTGCCAAATTCCGTCTCGTCTTTGCTAGGGCCTGTATTGAAGTTAATAAAGCAAAGAAGCTCCCTAAGAAGGTTTGGATCAACGTCGGAAATGAAAGCCTCGAGGAACAATGTGTCACAACCATCGCAGTATATCAGCAAGCCTAACAAATACCACCACCGTGTCCGCATGCAGGTGGTTTGGTTAGGCGACCCCCACAATCTTGAGACCCACTCAACTTATGGGCGACAACATGCATGAGCGGTGAAGTAGTAAAAGTTTTGTATCAAGCAGACCCACATATTAATGGGATATAATGTGGTTCATGGTTTGCATAGATGACTTGGGTGTATGCATGCACATCTATAGGTTAAAACCAGCTCAGCTGATGCCATCCATTTAGGGATCAGAGTTCTCCAGCCAGTGGGCACATTGGATTCCAATTCCACTCTCACATCTCGTAAAAAAGAGTTCTAAAAACGTCCAAGTCGATACCGTTCATGGGCAATGGACTGAACTTGGACCACATTGATGTCAAGCTCTGCGTTGGGTTCACTCCACTATGGTAGGTGGCCCAAAAAAATCACATGACCTTCCGACCAATTTGATTCCCAGCTTAAGGCCGCGCGTGAAAAGAAAAGAGAAAAGAAAAGAAAAGCAAACGCGCAAGTGACTCCTTTTGTCCCATCTCCTATTCTTGCCTATGAGCACTTGGGCATTCAACAATTCTTGCTCCTTGGCGAACCCTAGGTCTAGTTAGGGCAAAACATAGGATCTTTTGGTCTCCCACTGAAATGGTAGCCGCACGCTTTGCCTCGTGATGCATCGCATCAGCCGGCAGATGGTGGGCGAGAGGTGGTGGTGGAGGCCATAGTTGAAACACTACCGAAAATTATAGAATTTTCGATGGTCGAAAATATTGAGAAAAATTAAAAAATAGGACCCATTATATACCTCATATTTTCCAACTATGTGGGACAACTATCGGCTAATGGTAGCCATACACTTTGCCTCCTGATGTATGGCACCAGACAACGCAAGATAGGGAGCAAGCAATTATCAGGTGGTGGAGGCTCTGGTTGAAAAACTAGAATACTTAAGAGATGATAAAGATGATAGTGACAGTAGTAATGGTGATAAAAATAATATTAAAGTGATAGAAAATAATAGAAGAAAGATATTAATATATATATGTTAGATATTCGAGAGAGCTTCAACATCCAAATTTTCAACCGTATATACACATATTACACTTGGAGAGGTGTTTTGTCTAAATCTAGTGACTCCAATCAATAACATTTACACTTAGGCGGATAATAATACAGTAGTTTCAATTTTTTGATTTGTTTAGTATCATAGTTTTAATAATATAATTTTTTTATCTTTTTTTATTGCCTAGAAATTAAAAAAATAAAATTAATAATGTATGTAAAGAAGTGAAAAGAAAGAAAAGAGAAGGAAAAAGATTTTCTCTTGTTTGGTAAATAAGGATAATCATAAAGCAAGCTGCAAAACAGTTGTAGGCTGCAATCCAACCCGCCATCCTTCTATTGTCTTATATATTTTACAATTAGCACCTACTACAGAAGAAAAGTATAGTTTTTTTTTTTCTGTCAGGATTTCTGTTTTGATTTTTTTAAAATTATTAAAAAAGAAGATCCTTCTCTGACAAGCCATTTCATTTGGTCCATGAAAGTCAAAAAAGTAAAAAGTAATTCCAAATGAGAAAAGAAAATAACTTATAAATCTTCTCTTATTTGGTTGAATTAGACTATAGTTGACCTGTCTTTGACTCTTGATGAGAGAAAAATTCGTAAGTATTGTAGAGAGAACTTTAGCCCCATATTATCTCAACTTTCTCTTCTGGTACTTTATTTTCTCTTATTTTTCTAGCAATCAAACAAAGCCAACTTGCATTATTTTTCTAGGATGAGTGGCCATATTGGAGTGAGGGTTAAATTAAACCCAAGCATCCCCTATCAAGACAATAGGCTAACAAGTCAACTAGTTGGAACCCTTACATTATTTGGTCATATTGATTGTTCAAATATCTCATGAGAATTTCGTTTTTTGAAAAAAATATGATACAAAAATTACTACACTAGTAAATAATAATAAATGCATCCTTGGAGAATAGGTAATAGGTGCATCACTATCTTGAAGGAACCTCATCGTCTAGCAAAGTGAATTAAAAATGATTTTATAAATTCAGCTAACATTTTTTTTTTGGATAATTGAGCTTGAAAAAAATAGTACAGCCTCCTTGGATAGCATCACATAGATGCACTGCGTATCTTCTTTGTATCATCTATGAGTAGTGGGGCAAAAAGAACCTATCTATGTAATCTAATGAATGTTTTCTTCTGATTTTTGCAGTATTGAACATATAAATTAGATAAAACGGCTCCAAGTTGAAGCATCTTGACAAGATCCACAGTTAAGGCCTTCCTAAAGAAGGGAAAAAAACATGTAGATTATGCCCAAGTTAAAATCACATAGATTTTCAACAAAATAAATTATAAATTGAACATAATTTCTTGCTTAATTACAAATTTAGACTTACCACGTATAAATTTAATCATTAAATAGTTTTTAAAAATAACCCTAATATTTACTAATTATGAGCTTTAGGTTTAGATGGCGGGAAAAGTGCTTCCCACTTAAACAAGAATTTTTTGGAAACCCAACTAAGAAACAAGTGCTAAGATCTTAATACTCTTTTCCCCAAATGTGGTTTAGATGCAATAGGGGTAGATACTGCTACCCCAAGATGATGAGCGCCACCTCATATTTTCTAATCTCAAAACATCTCACTCCCCAGCCCCCTCAAACTCTATTACTTTTCGAGATTAGACTCTTAGGACTGGAGAAGAGAAAAGTGTGGTCAACAAAAAACAAATAAATATTTCTTATTTGATTGGAGTTTTCAAAAGAGATAGATGGAAAAGTAACATTCTCATGTGAATAAAATTTCATAATTCATGAGAAAGAAAAATCTATAAGAGACATGAAAAAACTACTTTTTCATTGGTTGGAAATTATTATTATTATTTTCAAAACTACTCTTAAACTATCAAAATCTATAAATAAGGTTTTTTTCTTTATTAAGGATATAATAAATATTTCGCACAACTTTTCCATAAAATGGATGCTCAACCAAACTTAAGCCTTTCTGAAATATATTACTTTTCATGGTGAACTAAATATATCGGAACTATTTATTCACACATCATATTAGTAAAAATCAACTTTTCAAAAAAAAATATTTTAATAATTATTTTTTTTCCCGTGCACCAAAAAACTCCCCAAAGAAAATCAAGCAACCGGAAACATTCGCAGCACCTCTCCATCATGTCGAGTCACGAGAGGCCATGGGGTAGGATGCAGTACTAAACCTTCATGGAGGAAGATGATGGGATGTTGAGAAGGAAAGGACATGGAGCATGATCCATGCTCCATGCCATAGCATGGAATGAAACGGTTTCGATTCGCAGCCGGATTCAAACAAAATGATAAGAAATCAGATGCAGTTTGTAGATCATGTCCTTCGACACGTCGTCCTTCTCCATCATGTCGAGCATGAGAACACTCTCTTCACCAGGATGCTCACCCATGCAGGTTCAACACCATATCCCTCCCAATGGCTTTGAGCATGACATCTCCTCCATGGCATCGAGTCAGGGAACTGCTCCCGTGCCCAAAAGAGTCTCATCACCACGAAGGTTTGTTGCTGCATCCCAAGCCATGGCCTCTCCCTTTGAACATCCTATCCTCTTCCTTGTTAAAGATAATGAATGCTGCCATAGCAGAGTCCTATCTATCTTGAAAAATTTTATTATTTTATTTGGAGAATGGCTCCACTATTAGTATACTTTTATATGGTATAGTATGAGAGTCACCGTACGTCCAACTTTTATTCATTCTTTCTCTAGCTAGTTTCTCCTTATTCTATGTAAACCTTGATATCATGGCATCTTAAGGCCGAGAGGGTGAACAAGAAAAAATAGTTTCTTCTATGCATACTAACCGGTATATAGTGACATGATAGTGTTGATTCTGGGATATCAACCATAACATTCCTCCATCAAGGTTCAACGCTGTATCCCACGCTATGCCCCCTTGTGCAAGGTTCATCCAAGTGAAGACTTGAAGATCGAAGAGCTGCAAGTCGGATTTGCTTGTTCTTATTAGGAGATTAGAATATATGAGGTTGCATCTAAAGTGTGCCTCTCTTCCTCATGCACCTCAGTCCTACCACCTACGGAAAGGATAAAAATCCCTTCCATTTAGATTTTCAAGATATAATTTTTTTCAATTGAACAACACTCACTGTAGAAAAATACATCATTTTCAGCATTTTTATAATCTTTACCGATGTTTATAAGCATCGGTTAAAGGTCTACCGACCCTTAACGAAGCGTCGCAGAAGCGTCGGCAATACTGAAGTGAAAAAAGTTTTTGCCGACGCTATTTGAAAGTGTCGGCAAAAACTAGTATTTGCCTATGCTTATAAAGCATCGGCGAATACCAGCAGAATACCAACCAGACGCTCAAAAAGTATGTCTCTAGTTTTAGTACATTAATTAAGAACAAAAAACACATTCATCACTAACAAGCAGGCTGGTAGGAAAAAAAAAAGTATTTCTTAGTCTACATAAGTACCTTTGAATCCATCTTACACTTCCTATCTTAATCAACTATGTGAATAACAAGCATTAAGGTACTGAGTTTGAACTTACCAACCAAATACTGTAGTTCACATACTGAAATATCCTTCTCTGATGCCTTAAAAGTGGCCCTTTAAAAGAAAATCACACATTCTTCCTTAGTCCATTCCCATTTTTTTAGAAGTGCAGTGGATGAACATGGAAGAACGACTACTTGGATTGAAGCAGCAAATGTTTATTCCACTGGATTTAGACATCCAAATGACTGTCTCATGCTGGTCTTCGTGGAAGCAAAATAACAAAGCGAGGAAGCTCTAAAAACTTTAAGAAAAGAAAAAAAAACGACATAAAGAAGTAAAAGAACAAAGAAGGACCATTAAGATCTATTAGACAATGCTATAACCATAAAAATCCTAATCCAATACCTTCTATGGATCCACAAAAACAAAAATCCAACAAAGAGTTTCTTCCCAAATGATCAAACACAAGAGGAATTCAATCAAACATACCAAGAATTTGATCAAATCGAACAAAATTAAGGGATTACCGCGGACAAAAAAGGGGAAGAGGAAGGAGAGAAGATGGGAATCGAAAAAGGGGAAGAACAATAATACCTCCAGGGCTCTCCCGGTCGGCGCCGCAGAGGAAGAAGGAAGAGAGGAGGTTGCGGACGCATGGTTGCTAGGCACTGGAGAGGAGAGAGGAGGAGAGGAGCTCGTTGTCGGATGTCGCTCGACACTGGAGAGGACAAGGATAGCCATGGCTTGATTGAGGATGCCGATCGAATAAGGAGGAAGCGGGGCGGCCGTGCTGGTTTTGTTTGGAATTAAATTTTGAGGACGCTTATACGCATCGTCTTAGTCTGTAACTACGACGATGCTAATTAGCGTCATCTATTACCGACGCGTTTTAAAAGCATCGGCAAAATTTAGCATTAGGTCGATCTTTGTCGACGCTTGTAAAAAGTGTCGGTAAAAAAGCATCGGTAAAACCAACTTTTCCTGTAGTGGCTCTTTCTCAAGATTCCTTCTTCAATTGTGTCTTATAAAACTAAAATTATTTTAAACAAAAATAACTTATTATCTACTAATATAATAGATCTGAAAACATGCTAAATATATATATAAAAAAAACATTCAACCCCTTGCTTGGTTTTTTTAGAAAAATATATTAAAAGCACTTAGGCAATATCGGGGAGAGGATCCACAATGTTGGACTTTGGGGCCTCTCCCTCTCTTGGAGTAAAAAAATTGTTTATGGATTTGTCTCGACTAATCTTTTTTTATGCATATATTTTACTAAAGATTTTTGAGAAGATGGAGAAGGGAGGATTGTGACCAGGATAAAGTTTTGAATATTATTAAATTTTATTATATATATATATATATATGGCGAATCCACCCACGCGTAGCAGCCTCCAATGGATCCGTCTTCCACCAGAGAATATTCGATGCGGGTTGCAAATTTCCGCGTACCCTCTCTGACCCGTGGGATCAACACCCATGTGTGAGTACATTACTCCAGCACCACCGAAGCTATCAGTGGACCAATAAACCCTTCCAGTCCACGTGTCCGAGCAGGGAGAGGTAAGTTTCGCCTTCAAAAGCTGCTTGTTTTTGTGGACCTCATTCAACAAGCACTCAATAAATGGCTATGATTGGTGTGGTGCATGTTGTGTTGGATAAAATTTCTCCAAAAATATGAGAGATTTATTTTTCCATAATGCCATGAAAGCAGCTCAGAGTGTTGACTCGAAAAAGCAACTCAAGGTAACTTGAAAAGTATGTGATTAATGCAGAACAAGCCTATCTTCAAAGCCCATGCTCACACCCTGCTACTAGCATGCAAATGCCCACTTATCAGTGATGCCTTAATCCAAAGGAGACCTCCTATGTTAGTAGTGACAATGTACCAAGTGGGCTTGTAACATTTTCAATCCCCAAAAATCATCATGTTGCAGCAAGCAAAGAAAATAATGAGACAACAAGAAAAAGAAAAAATAACAAGAATGCATAATATTTATGTGGTTCGGTTGATTGACCTACATCCACAAAACAATACAAAAGTTTCACTATAGAAGACTAAAGATTACAATGTACAAGATTTTCTCTCAAATCCTAACTCCTAGTACACCCAATTTCTAGAACATTTATGTGGTTTGGTTGATTGACCTACATCCATAGAACAATGCAAAAGTTCCTCTATAGAAGATTAAAGATTACAACGTATAAGATTTTCTCTTAAATCTTACCTCCTAGTACACCCAATTTCTAGAACACTCAAATTGTTCCCTTCTTTTATGGGTAAAAGATATATGTATAAAATATAGTGAAACGATTTGAATTCGAACTATTATCCTACAATAATCAGGTTAGTCTGACAGCTCCACTCATTTTCTTCATTGCTCTACACTCCAGTCAGTTCTATTCCAGAAAAAAAAAAGTTCCTTTTTCCCTCCTTGAAACTTGTAAACTCAAGATACACGGAACACATAAGATTTAGAAACTCATGATATTTATAAGTTTATGATGTACTATATATTACCAATATTGGAAGTCCATTACTAGTCATTCTTGTACTAAAATTCTATTCCTAGTTTATTCTAGTTTTTTATTTCAATTCTAGTATAGTTTGTCTTTTAGTGCTACTCCATGATAAATTAAATTGAGTCTTAAACTTACTACATAAGAGTGTCTTCTAGTAGAAGAGAGAGATAACGATGTTTTTGTCTTGTAATGGAAGAGTATGTTGTTATATAAAGAGGAAGAGAAAGTAAGTGTAATGAAGTATCTTGGGAGCCAAATTCATTATTTCGGCTTTCTTTTTTTAAAAATAAATTTATTTTTTAAATTTTTTTTATTATTTTTCTTTGGTTTGTAGTTGTTATTTGTTCTGAATGCGGACGGGCGTGTTTCATCTAGTCCCTATAATATGCTATTAGACAATCAAAGCATACATGCAATGAATGTGAACCATTTCTAGATGGCAAAGACTCAAAAAGGACAAGGATTTGGTACCCGTCCTTCCATCAGTGCAGGGGACCAAAATAAAAAAAAAAAAACTCACAAGACCATGCACCTTCCCATGACTCTATGACCAAGGGGAGTGCATCTGTGGAAAGACTTCAAATCGCTTTCCTCTTGGGTTTGGCCTCTACTGCATTAATAGGAGCAAGTAAGGTGGTGAGCACCTACTTGGTACTCGGCTGCAGCGGATTGCAGCAAAAGAGGGTGGCATTTCACCGGCAACCGCGCCGAACGCTATAGATAACATGATCTGCACTTAGGACTTGAACCTCTTTTTAGGGTACCACCTTTAGCTGTGAGCGTCTCCCTCGCTGGAAACCAGCCACTGAGATTTGAGCCCCGCTTAACAAGTACCTTTGCCCATCGTGGCCGGTGCTTGCCTTTGGTTATCTGACGCCGCGTATTACTCACAGGGGACATCTGGTTTTGTTATTTGTAAGCCACCAATATTTAAAGATGGCAATTTACCATGACTCCACCAATTTGATTCACAAACGACCTGATTTAAGTAAATTTGAATTTAATATAAATAGATTTTGATCGTAGGTCAATCTGTCTAGATCTATTAATCAAATAAGTTGTGTTTAGATTTACATTTTTGATTCGTTTTATTCGTTTGGACTTGTTTAATGATTGGGTCGGATCATTGCCCGATCTATTTAATATGTGAACAATATGTTTCACCTATTTGAAATATACTTAATCTATTTCTGACCTGTTTAATATGAACATGTTTAATCTATTTAAATTTATTTAACTCGTTAAAAATCTGTTTAAGCCATTTAACTTAACTTAACTAGACCTATTCAATAAATAGGCTACGTGGGTCAGATCGAATTATCTGTTTAATAAACAGGTTGAATCTGAATTGACAAATTTTTGATTCGACCCGTATTCGACCTAATCTGTATCTGACCTGAGCCGACCTGATTACCACCCCTAGTAATGTTTGAACTACTAATGATAAGGTGGATATATGCTGCATCGAAAAAATTAAATGGAAATTAATATCATAAGATGGGGCTTGTTTGGTATTGTTTTGTTTTTCTTCTTCTTTTAAAAAATCTAAAAACAAAATAATTACATTGAAGAACATGTTGTTAATTTTCAAAAATTACCTGTAAAATCTTTGGAGCTTTCAGAAACAAAGATTTATTTTTTTGAAAAAAAGAGTAAAAACAGAAGCAACGGATAGAAAAGCTTCGTGGAAATGCTATCTTCCACACCAAACCTCATGCGCTATAACAGTAATTTATAGAGGAACGGCCATTCCAAGACAATAAGAAGGATGGCAAGCAAGCCATTAGGTGCGTGTTTGCGTAAGATAAGAATTGTGCTATGAGTTATCACCTTACCAATTGTTTATTTTGTTTTGAAACTAAGATCAATTTTTATGAAGTTGAGCATGATATATATCAACACCAAACTTAATTTCTTAGTGGTAGTGTTGAAAAAATAGTTAAATACTCATCAACTTTTATTCATGCATGCGGCCTTATGCGCTGAGATGGCTGCATGTGATTAGGCATGTGTTGTATAAGAGCTACCTTAATGTGGAAATTGGTGCAGATGGATTGTCTCCGATATACACAACCACATCCATATATATGTATAAGATGCCCTCATGTAAAGGTCTGTGAGTGTAGAGTTTTCCTTTAAGTATAATCTTGAAAGATAGTAACAATGATCCTGAAAATCTTGAAGAATCTAAAGCGTTTTGACAAATATAGCCTAGTTTACATCGTTGATCATAGTTGGGAAACAGTTATTTGGTTTAATTAATGACGAAGTTGAGGTCTAACTGTAGAAAATGAAATTAGCTGCAATTGAGGTGATCTTGGAAGTTGGCTTAGTAGTAAATGAAAGTAATCTATGAATAAAACCTAAAAAAACATATAACATTGCTGCCCCAAAAGTTGTCCGGCACTATCACATATATACTTTTGATAACTTAGGAAAAGCCTTCCAGATGCCAGGCAAATGGTAAGAAAGTGAAGAGACAACTCCCATAGTTCAGACTTACCTAGAGAAAGAAACAATTAGAGACAATCAAAGAGCTCTGAAAAACCTTAAGAATGTCCATGTTAAAGCAGTTAATCTCTAACATAACACATTAAATAATCATGTATACCATAAAAGTTACTAGATACAAGTATCATGGATTCCTCAAGAAGCATAAGCACTATAGTATGTAAATCAACAATTTTCAACTTGCATAGTCTCTTTTTTTTTATTATTATTTTTACGTATTTGGATACACAATAAGGTTAGATCCCCTCAACATATCTAAATCAAGGGTTATTGGGTTAAAAACACAGCCTCCATAATGTTACAATAGTTGTTATAAGGGTTTCAAGTGGCACCATTACTTTATCTCTAAGAATAAGTGGGTGCCAACTGATTTAGCTAATCATGTCAGTGAGGGTTGATTGGTAGTGTTTGAGTTCGAGTTTTACTAATACTACATTATAATTTAATATCTCGATAAAACGGATGAGGACCAAAACATACCCCTTTGTATTGCCTAAAGAGATATTTTACTTATTTATTGGTTATAAGAAGTTAAAATAAAATCAGTCTTCTCGTTATTTTGTAGTAATAATAATGGTTCAAAATTTTTTTCTCAAGAGATTAATCATGGTACATAGTTGTTATTCAAAATTATCACTACTCATTTGAATAAAAATAATATTTTCAGTTTCAAATACCTACACAAGCCAAAAAAAAAGTATTTAGTAAAATATAATTTAAGCAAATAATTCTCTTGTGTTTCATATGATGTGTTATTTAATGCGATAATAGCAAATAACAACCTTTTCAACATCACATTGTTATCTTCCAAACAAATTAAAGCAATGATGATTAATTGTCATTTTCAGTATAGTCTCAATTATTTCCAAACTGTGATGGGATGTCAGTCAAACTTCTATCATCTTGTATCATATGCACCTTCAGTTCTTTTGATATTTTCTACATCAACCAGGACAGGTGAAAATCTGCAAGATCAAACCTAGATCTCTTATATGATGACATTAGTAATTCAGTCACTTGACACCCTACTATAAAACAAAATATTTAAAATTAAAAAAAATAAAAAAGTAATTTTTTTACCTCTCTCATGCGCATGTTAGACCCATCTTTCTTATGCTTTATTTTGTTATATATGCTTATCCATCTCTCTCTCTCTCTCTCTCTCTCTCTCTCTCTCTAAAAACCTTCCCCTTGCCCACCATCTTGGGCAAATGAAGTAGGATTTCTTTTTAAAGCTAAGATTATTTACTATACAACTTTTACACCCTAAAATATAATACCATGCATAATGGATAGCTGAGATGAACAGTTATCACTTATTTCTAAAATATGAGGAATCGTAATTGCGATATATAACGCATCACGATGATAAAATTTTTTTTATCGATATCATATTTTACGGTACAAAAGTTGCATCACGAAGGATTTTTTTTTTTTTTTACGTGCATGATAATACCCTAAGACACACTCTCTCACTCACGTGCATGGTAATAAATAACAATAATAGATAGAACCAAGTACTAGAGAATATCAACACTGCCATTGATGTAGCTATATATGGATATAAATTATAACTTAGCCAATTACTCGAAAGAGACTTTGTCATCAACCTTCCATGGAAGACCCACTCAAACCAACAAGATATTATTTATAAAACTCGTGATTTGTTTAACACTATAATGATTGCATTGCACGTATCCTCACCTTGGTGCAACGCCAGAGATGGTGAGATATTACTTAACTTGGATGAGTGGTAGGTCCCATGGACACCCTGAGGACAAGTCGCAGTCATGTCGCGGGCTGCACCTGCCCAGGATGAGGTATATATCTCCATCCGTGGGATGGAGGTGGACTTGCGGAAGCCTCTCCGTGCTTTCGTGGAAGATATCTCTGGGATCGAGACGTCCGCCCGAGGGCGTCTAGGTTCTCCTCCCATGACCCATCCAAAGAAAAGTATTGCAAACCAAGAAAAGGCCAGGGATCTCATCAGAAAAAAGAAAAGGCCAGGGAACAGCTGAATAAAATAATGAGTGTGGGGCCGATGCTTTCCTGTTTTTGGATTTGGACCACCTTTTTATATATTTCAGGATTGATATCTCCACTCTCGCCTTATTTGGTATTGGAAGATTTGGAGAAGATGAATAGAGAAGGGAGCTTTGTTGAACCAAAAAGGGAAGAGTTCATGCATCTTTCTTGGACGGATAGATTCTTGATCATTTCAAAGAAATAATAGGGAACTGCTTGGTTAAACACTTGGAGAAAGATTATATATTTTGAACATGAGGCCTCCACCACATTGGAGGGAGGTCAAACAGTTAGGCTATGGCCCAATTTGCTAAAAATGCTTCCTATTGCTCTTGGTAAAAAATTAGATAACAAAAATTAATCATATTCTAGATGAATGTCATTGCTTCAATAAAATATATTTGCTAATCAACTTACATAGCAATCACCATATATATGGATATTATTTTTTATCTAGGTAATAATGAAGCTTTTCATTATTCATGAAATAAAGTATTATGTCATTATTATCTTTAGAATTGATAGAGAAAATACTGGACACCTGGACCTCGAGCCTGATCGACCTCTCTGTTCTCGAACATAAACTGAAGTGAATGACTTCGGCTCCAATCAAAGAGTCGCTAGCCGCAGAGAACTATCGGCACGTGTCAACAAGAGCTGACAGTCCCAACAACTAACATTAATCTTAATAGTCTGCGATTATGGCAGCCCCACGTCTCGCATCAGATCTGTACCGCACTTTGCCCACATAGACTGACCCCTACGCCGCAGCTGTACCACCAGCTGTTGTCTGGCATTAATATACGTCATGTCGATTTAGATAACGACAAGGCTGATTCTCCTATATGAAAGGAACAACCAAAAAGACCTAAGGTATGCAATACATTATCCTTCTTACAGAGCCCTCATTCTGCTAAAATCTCTTCCTTCCATACTATTACCTTGTTGTTCTGACTTAGGCATCAAAGGGTCTCCAATCAAAAATTCTCCAGCAAGTAGACTTCTTGCAAGCCACTCAGTAGAGGAGTCCAACGCTCAACCCCTCAACCAACTTACTCAGCCCGTCTCTAGTCGACCTTGGGATCGTCCGAGCTGTGCTCTTACCTCAGTCCAGATACGGCGACAATAGACATATATAAAGATATTAAGATCAACAATGTAGGAGATGAAAATTTTATTGTCAAATGGCATTACTAATTCATTTCTAGTACTCAATATGAATACTAGTCAGGATCCTAGTTCAAATATATGTTGAGTGGTGCATATTCAAGATTTGAGCCTATGTAATTAGATTTAGAGTGGGCTTGCCCTCCCTTTCTCTCAAAGTAAAATAGTTGAAGTATATATAACTGTTTTCCATGATCCAATAGTATTTTTATATTGTTCTAATGGTCGATAGTAACAACAGGGGCGTGGGGGTTGTTAGCAATATTTTTGTTATCATGACATGAATCTATTTGGTTAAGAAAAATTCATTGGATTAAGTAGAGTAGACAAGCCTTAACACAAATGCAATTTATTCATTCAGACATACATATGTATGTATGTACGTATATACATTCTACTCCACGAACAAAGTGCAGGTAGCCATATGCTATCTACCAAGATACTCTTTCATGCTAACTTTGTTACAATGGATACAATCAAGTTACCATTGTAGATTTAATCTTTCTCTCAACAAAACCATCTCTTAACTAGGGAAGCTTTTGTTACAAGGGAAGTGTAATCATGGAACAAGACTTGTGCATATGAAATCTCACGATCACCTTTTTATTTTCACAACAAACGATATGTTGCAACTATTGTGAAAGATTGTCATAGATTGTAGATAAATTTTGAGACAATGACCCATGATCACATCTACCAAGAGGCAAACGAAACAGCATAAGATGACCATCTGTATGAGACAACATCTAACTCTCAAAGCCTAGCCAAGTTGTTAGCTTTTGATGTATTCAGAGCAGACCTGAATCCGACCCGTTTACCGACGCATCTTCAAAAATCTATCACCTACAGCGGATGTATGTCGGGTCCGGGTCAAAAATCAACACCTATTCTTTCCCGGTCCCTACTTTTCTTTTTTAGGAACTGACCCTAAAAAAAAAGAATAAATACGGCAGTGGCGTAACGTCGGGCAGAGAAGAGGGTGAGAATAGGAGGAAAGAAAAATTAAAAAGTCATTCTTTCCTTGGAAACTCCCGTTCTTCCTTTCTACCACTTCTTGGTCCCCCTTCGTCCCTGCTCAGCTCTCTCTCTCTCTCTCTCTCTCTTGCTAAGAGAGGAGATGGATCGACTCAAATTCTTCCCCCGTTCCCTCCTCTTTGAGCGCTGAAATGCGAGCAGGGAGGCAAGGCCTCGGAGGAGGACGGGGGGAGGACGAGGTCTGAGGAGTTCAGTGTCACTGGTGGCCGAGGAGAGACGGACCCACTCCCCTTGAGGCGACTAGGGGCCCTTCGCGAAGCCTTTTGGATGGGAGGCGGATTGGAGACGGCGGTTTCATAGTTAACCGGTTTGCGATCCCTCTTTGCCGCTGGTTTTGGGTATCTGGCTCTCTGGTTTCTTTCTTTTGACTTGGAAAGGTGGAGTCTTTATGGTTTTTATGGGATATAGAAGACCGGGAAGTGGAAGGGAGTCAAAAAAGGTGAGATTTTTATGGGGTTTGGATGTCGTTTTAGATGTTTTGTGTTGATGGGTACGTTGGTTTGAGGTTTTTTTTTTGTGTGTATGTGGAGAAAAGAGGTATCTTGACACTTGTTTTTAAGAAGATTTCAATTGGTTTTGTTGATGACATTCCTTCGCTCTGGGGTTTATGAAATTTTGATCTCCTGCGAAGCTGCACAGGTTCAAGGTCAGATGGATTGGTACTTCTTATTTGGGTGGATTTTGTCTTTCTTCACCTTTTTTTTTCCTAGGACTAAGGATTCTGAAATCTGTGACTTTATGTTCATGTTTATATTCTCTTTTGTATCAGAATTAGGCTATGGGATTTAAGTTTTGTTAGATCTGTTGGAACTTCCTTTTGCCATTCAATTTGACAAGCAATCCTCCAATATATGTATTAGTTTGGTATTTTCCAGAAGACCAGAGGGGTTCAGGTTATGGTTCTTTTTCTATTCCTCACAAGGATCATTGAAATAGATAACTGCAAACTGGGATGCTGGGGTTTTGTTTCCCAAGATATTGTCTTTTAGAGAAAAAAAATGGCAGATACCCTTGTGCTTGATTTTTCTCTATTCATCCATTGATGGGATTTCTTTATATTCAATTGTAGGGAACATGAAGGAATCTTTTCAAGTGGATAGAAAGGTTTAAGCTGTGCAACACTCTGGAAAACTTTGAGATCTGCTGATGGATTGAATGAAGCTTTCCGGTACAAATGTTAAGAGCATTGTGCCATGGGCTTCTGATTTTGTCCCTCCTGTTCTGTGCATCGGCCATAGAGATTGGATTCCCCCGCTGCAACTGTGATGACGACAGCCTCTGGAGCACCGAGAGCATCCTCCAATGCCAGAAGGTGAGCGACTTCTTGATTGCGGCGGCCTACTTCTCCATTCCTCTCGAGCTCATCTACTTCGCGGCGTGCTCCAACCTCTTCCCCTTCAAATGGATCGTCTTCCAGTTCGGGGCCTTCATAGTCCTCTGTGGACTCACCCACATGCTCAACGTGTTCACCTACGGGCCCCACTCGTTCCTTCTGATGCTGAGCCTCACCGTTTCCAAATTCTTCACCGCGCTTGTCTCGTTCGCCACTGCGATCACCCTCCTGACCTTGATCCCTCAGCTCCTGAGAGTGAAGGTGAGGGAGAACTTCTTGAGGATAAAAGCCCGGGAGCTGGACAGGGAAGTTGGGAAGATGAAGAGGCAGAAGGAAGCCACCTGGCATGTGCGAATGCTGACCCAAGAGATCCGCAGGTCGCTCGACAGGCATACGATCTTGTACACCACTTTGGTCGAGCTCTCGAACACATTGGGCCTGCAGAATTGTGCTGTATGGATGCCTAGTGAGAACAGAAGGGAGATGAACCTGACTCATGAGTTGAGACAGAGAAGCTCATCCGATTTGTACAGTCGTTCGGTTGCAATTGATGATCCGGATGTAATGGAGATTACCGAGACCGAAGGTTTGAAGATATTGAGGCTGGGGTCCATGCTTGCCTCTGCAAGCAGCGGAGGTACGCTTGAACCGGGCGCGGTAGCTGCTATACGAATGCCAATGTTAAAGGTGTCCAATTTCAAAGGTGGGACACCGCAGAATGTTGAAGCGAGCTATGCAATACTGGTTCTGGTCCTTCCTGGAGATGATTCAAGAGTTTGGAGCAACCAGGAACTAGAGATTATTGAAGTGGTGGCCGATCAGGTTGCTGTTGCCCTCTCTCACGCAGCGGTTTTGGAGGAATCCCAGTTGATGAGAGACAAATTGGAGGAGCAGAACAGGGCTTTGCTGCGTGCGAGGCAGAGTGCCATGATGGCAAGCGAAGCAAGGAACTCATTTCAAAGGGCCATGAGCCAGGGGATGAGAAGGCCCATCCACTCCATCTTGGGTCTGTTGTCTATAATGCAACAAGAAAAGTGGAGCCAAGAACAAAGGCTTGTAGTTAATACAATAGCAAAGACCAGTAGTGTTGTGTCGATATTGATTACTGATGTTATGGATATATCTACTGTCAACCGTGAGCGCTTTTCTTTGGTTATGAGACCCTTCCTGCTGCATTCTATGATTAAGGAAGCTGCTAATGTTGTAAGATGTCTTTGTGTTTGTAGAGGTTTTGGTTTTGGATTTCAGGTTGACAATGCAGTGCCTGATCGGGTTGTTGGTGATGAGAAACGGATTTTTCATGTAATATTGCATATGATAGCTGCTCTATTGAATGGACATGATGAAGGGTTTGTCACATTTGGGGTGCTTAGTTATAATGAGGTTAAAGATGGTCAAGATCAGGAATGGGTTCCATGGAAATCCAGCTTTTCCGATGGACATACCCGTGTGAAGTTTGAAATTGGAATAAAAAGATTGCTAAATGATGAGCCAAGTTCATCAACAGTTCAACTTGCTCCAAAGCCCCACTCTGAAGGGTTTGAGATGGGCCTCAATTTCAGCATGTGCAAGAAGCTTGTGCAGGTATGCCTGATTGCATGCCATTAAGTACTTAAAAATATTGTTATTGTTGTTAAACATTTTCTTGATTAAGGAAACTAATTCCAGTTATTGCATTTACATTAATTTTGCATCGAGTTTAGATTAACATGCAGCATAATATTGGTGATCACATTTATCATGGTACTTTTTTGCATCTTTAAAGCTGTCTTTTGCGATAAGAACTAGATAGAAACCTTTCTGTGATGAGATGCATGGACTTTTTAAGTACCTCCTTGAAATTGGTTGGTTTCTCATACTCCAGCATGCTCACATTTTATTGAAAACTCTTCTTTCTGTTACCTTTCGAAATGTGGTTAGATGCATTTGCATGCTTCTGATCTTTCAAGCATAAAATCTTTTTCCTTGTCTTTTATTTTTTCATTTTGTTTTTTGTAATAAAAATATTTCCCATATTTTTCAGCTAGAATAATATGGTTTCCCTGGAATTTCAACATCAGTGCATATTAAATCCTTAATGCATAGCCTTAGCTTAAAAGCCTGAACGCATCTATGGGGTATCGACTTATTGGCTTGAAGTGTAATGCTTCTCCCCTTTTTTGAGAAAATTTAGTTCAAGATTGATTATCTTTCAGTGGGGAAAATGAAAGAAGGTACAAAAAGACGAAAAAGAAAAGAAAGGAATGAAAAAGAGGTGACAACATTCAACATGAAACAACAGCAGCTGAACAGCAAACAAAAATTTCATCAAAGAAAATGCCTAGATAGGGGTGAAAGTGGACCAGATAATATCCGTCCATATTCATTTCTGTATCCGAATCTATACGGATATAGATAGAAATTTGAGCGTCCAACAAATATCCATATCCATATTCGTATCCGTCAAAGGATATGAATATGGGTAGACAACTATCCTATTTGTATCCGAATATCAGATTTCATTTGTGATCCTATTTAATTTTATATAATACTCATAAACTTTTAAGAGAAATAAATGCTATTAACTTGATTTACCTTTCACTTAGTATTATAACGATATTTATATCCATACATTTATTATCCGATTTGTATCTGTATCCATTTAAAACAAATATGGATATAGATTTTTGCATCTAACTAACATCTATCTTCAAATCTATATTCGTCAAACAGAAAAATATAGTTATGAAAATACTAGTATCCGATCCATATCTGATCCAGTTTCTGCCCTATGCCTAGAACATGTGTTAACAGCTTTGATGACTTCTCTGAAGAGGTTTTGATGCAACCTTTGAATACGAATATGATATTATCAATTGCCTAGCTTGTTGAAGACTATTTAGCATTGAAAAATCTTCCATTGCATTCCAGCCATAGACACCAGCATGTACTAAATTCCACCCCTTCTTCAAGTACCTGGGAACTTTGTGCTTCCTCCAACTAATCCACATCTCCAGAAAGGGCAGCAGGAACCATCGGAGTTCTAAGCATCTGACAGCAAATCCTCCTAGTATATTAGAATAGGAACAAGATAAGAGTAGCTGATTTGTAGTCTCTTCCAGCTCATAACAAAGCAGACATAAGGTGGGGCACTCCAGTTTTTCTTAAGTTCTCAGCAGTCAGAATCTCATTATTAATAGCCAGCCAAGAGAAACTTTCAACTTTTTCAGTAAGTGGTAGCCCATAAATGGGATGCAAAGTGTGACAGCAGGGCTCCATGGACAAGAGTAGTATAACAAAATTTAACTGAAAAGAAACTGTGGGCACTCCATCTTCGGCTCAGTTGGTCGTTCCAATCTCCCAACTGAATCCTTGATAGCAGGGAAGCTAAAAGGAAAAAGTTCCTCCGCACTTGTCTGCTTAGAAAATGTCCATTGAAATTCAGACACACAGAAGACTCAGAAGAAGACTGAGGGAAGAACCGGAGAAAGAGGGGGCTTCTGTGCAACATTGAGGAGTAACTTGCAGGAAGTATGCCTTACTGACTACACACTCTAAGCTCATCGCACTGAGATATAGCCCTTAACAACTCGAAGGAAAGAAAAAAAGACTTTAGGAGCTGATCATAGAACTAATGCATCAACTGTTTAGTACATAAGAACCGAAATTTATCCGTTCAAAATATTTGAATCATTGCCACTGCAATTCATAGGGATGCAAGTTCCTGTGCACCATAATTGGAATTCACCCATCCCGATGCATTGGTCTTCTTTCTTCTGATGCCATCATTGATCCTCCAGAAGATGGTGGCTTTTAGCATTGGTATGACACCCAGATTTCCAGCTGCTATTTGTTCTATATATTAGATTTTCTATTTTGTAATTTGGGGACTGTTCAAGGAAGCACATCAAGTTTAGCAACTGATTTTTTTTTCTTTTTATGTTCTTCATCTTTAATACCTTTTCTTTTAATTTGCAGATGATGCAGGGAAAAATTTGGGCAGTTCCAAATTCCCAAGGCATTGCACAAAGCATTGCGCTTGTTATCCAATTCCAGCTGCAACCTCTGACCCCAATCTCTGATGTTGGAGAGTCCTCGGGTCTCTATCGTACATCTTCAATCCCTAATTTCAAAGGACTCAGAGTTCTCTTGGCTGATAATGACGATGTCAACAGAGCTGTTACTGGAAAGCTCCTTGAGAAACTAGGTTGCTCCGTCTCCTGCGTCACATCTGGCATCGAATGTCTGAGCTCCTTTGGCACTGCTTCTATGCCTTTCCAGCTTGTAATGGTGGATCTTCACATGCCCAACATGGATGGATTTGAAGTGGCCATGAGAATCCGGAAGTTTAGAAGCAGGTGCTGGCCGTCGATTGTGGCTCTGACTGCAAGTGCTGAGAATGATGTCAGGGATAGGTGCTTGCAGTGTGGGATGAATGGTCTGATTCGAAAACCAGTCACTCTACACACAATGGGAGAAGAGCTGCATAGAGTCCTTCAAAACACTTAAGACAAAGGACAGCTCTCCATTATTTCTCTAGGATTAATATATCAGTTATTCTCATGAGTCTGCTCTCTTTCTGTTTTGGATAAGCAGGGTTTTGGTAGTACCATAATTATACAAGTAGTTTGCACATCAAGGACATGTATAGAGAATTTGGATAGGATTTTTGATTTAGCCATATGTGAACAGATTATACACTTAATATTGAAGATCAAATGCAGATAATCACCCCAATCCATTTCTTGAACTTCTTTAGTTCTTTGGAGGAGCCGGCGAGTGCCGTCCAATAAATGCTCTGAAGCTAGGATGGAACTTAAGATGGATGGCCCTCATCAATCACCTGCATGATATGATGAGTAGTTGGCTTCCAGGTAATGTTGCATTATATCTTGCTGCACTTTATTTCTAATAGCTGCTTAGGTAACATGAACACTAGCAGACGAAGCATTCATGTGCTTAGGTTATAGTTGCCATATATTGCATGCACAATTTTAGTATATTAGCTTAGATCAATCTTCAAAAATCATTAGATCTGATTGTCATATTCAAATTTAGTATTTGTACCAAATTATTGGATTTGCCTATTATTTATACTATATCTGGCCCTAGTATTTTTTTCATAATCATAGAATTTTGTTATTGTATTCTACTATATTTGAGGCTCAACTTGTATATAAAGTACACCAGAACAGAACATGTAATTCAAATCTTATTTTCAATACAAATTTTTTATTGTATTAGATCGGATTATTTCTTGATTAGCCAACCCCTCTTTTTTTTATTCTCCTATCATCCTCTCGGTGTTTGTTTTCATTGGCCCTCTATTCTCCATTTTATAATCATGGCTTCCTCTACTGTTATTTCCAATCATAATATAATATCACCGTTTTTTCTTCCCCACTCAAATAACTCAAGCATGGTCTTGGTCTCTCAAGTCTTCATTGATGACAATTATCCTTTATGAAGACTGCTCTTTTAGCCAAGACTAAAATTGGCTTTATTGATGGCTCGCTTGAGAAGCCTGACAAAAGTTCAACAATATTTGATGCATGACAACATAGCAATACCATGGTGCTTTTCTGGATTTGGAGCACAGTCCACAAAAATCTTGTGAGCAGCATAGTATATTTTGAAACTGTAAAGGAGGCATGAAAAGATCTGGAGGAGCACTTATTATATCAAACAAGATATTTCAATGCATATTCAAGATCAATCTTCTATTGCTTCTTATTTTACCACACTCAAAATATATTGGGATGAAATCAACGATCTATGTCCAGTTCCTACTTGCACCTATGGTGCAATGAAAGAGTTGAATCGGATCTTTCAAGATGAAAAATGTTTTCAATTTCTTATGGGGCTCAATGACTCATTTTCGATCACTCAGAGCCAAATACTCATCATAGAGCCATTGCCTACAATAAGTAAAACTTTTTTTCTTATTTTGCAAGAGAAGAAATAGAAAACACTGCAAGTCAAACAGATGCAATCTCTTGAAGGCACTGCTATGACCACTTCACGTTTTGATAAGCACAATTCTAGTCACTCCGGTAACCAACGAGGAGGTCATGGCCTTGGAGGTCCTGGCGGTCAAGGACGACCACACTATGATTACTGCAATAACTTTGGTGACACACGTGACACTTGTTACAAATTACATGGCTACTCGAAGTACTCATTATGGAGCCACTAGCTACAATAAGTTTTTTCTCTTATTTTGCAAGAGGAGAAATAGAAAACACTACAAGTCAAACCGATGCAATCTGTTGAAGGCGTTGCAATGACTACTTCGCGTTTTGACAAGCACAATTTTAGTCACTCCGGTAACCAACAAGGAGGTTGTGGCCACGAAGGTCCTGGAGGTCGAGGATGATCACACTATGATTACTGCAATAACTTTGGTGACACACATGACACTTGTTATAAATTACATGGCTACTCGAACCACCTAAAGGAACCAAAACCTCTACTTCTATTGCAAATTATGTTGCCAATAGTGAAAATCCTCTTGGCCCATCTATTGTGCCCCAGCTCACGTCAGAGCAGTATGTCCAATTGCTATAATGTTAAACATCGACAAAACCACCACTTTCATCAACATGATAGATATTTCTTCCAACTCACAACCCGTGACATGGGTAATTGAAACAGGTGCTTCTAACCACATGGTCTCCAACTCTAATCTTTTTTTATTACTTGAACATTTACCAACTTATCAATTCATTAAACTACCTACTAGAGATGCAGATCAAATGACCCTAAAAAGGACTATTAAAATGTTCCCTTCTCTCAAGTTAAAAAATATTCTTTATGTATCCACTTTCAACTTAAATTTATTATCCATTAGTAAGTTTACTAAAACACATAATTGTGTTGCCATCTTTTTTTTCGGACTTCTGTGTTTTTCAGGATTGTCTTCACTATTGAAAGGATCCGGTTTCTCCTACTTCTATAGCAATTGAGTCTTTGGCATAATCGTTTGAGTCATCTATCGACTCTAAGATTAAAGATTTTAGCCTAAGATATTTTTATTTCTCTTTTTACTTTTCAAAATAAAATAGATTCTTGTAATGTTTGTCCTCTCGCCAAACAAATTAGAGTTCCTTTTCCTATAAGTATTTCTTTCATTTTTGAACTTATTCATATTGATATTTGGGAAGGTTATTCTATTTTATATCATATTGGTGCACGTTATTTTTAAAAAATTATGGATGACTTTTCACATTACACATAGATTTTTCTCATGCAATTCAAATCCATGTAGCAACTTGTCCCCTCTTCCTCTCGTTTCCACCCAATGTTGGAAAATAACAAAATCACCTTTTAACCCCCTTTTTGAGCCATATCCATTCTTACTGCTCAACATAGGAGTATTCTTAGAGTTTTAAATTTTATCAAAATTATGAATTCTACTTATTTTTAAATATTTATTAAATACCACTAACATATGTGCTCCCATGCTCTATGCAATCCTGAACTACCCACATATTGCAGCCGCTTTTTAAAACCTTGCCAAATTCCTTTCACTAAGAAAATAAAAGAAGAAAAGGATACATCAGTAATGTCAGAACAAGAAGAGAAAGAAACAAAAGAGGAAAAATCCTAGAGAGAGGAGGAAAATATTTTGCAATTTCATTGGAGCAAACTGGTCCGATCATTAAACAAGAAGTGGACAGAGTTGAGATCTTCCTGCTCCGAAGAAGCCTTAAAGGGTGTGGTTTTTTGGTGAATGTTGCATTAGTACTCCCAATTTTTTCTGCTTTTGAACTCAATTTTATTATTCCTTTCCTAGTATTGCTGCATTTTCACTGTTACATCTTGTATTGCATTAGTATTCCTAAATTTCATTACGCTGTTTGAATAAGATTGCTCTAATATGTTATTTGATGCTTGTCTTATAAGACTCTGCTAGATATTGTAGTGATCTCGTAAACTTTATCTAGTCATTGCATTCCTTGAAAGCACCCTTATATCTTAGCATTCTTCGGTACATTTGACAAATTGTGGTGATTAAAACATCAAAATTTTGGGTTTACGGAAATTCCAAAAGCCAACATGCATAATGCTTCTTGCTTCATTTTAATATCTCTTCGAGGTAGTTTGTTATGAAAATATTGCATAGTTGTGTTATTTCCTTTTCGTCGGTTGTATTTATGAAAATTAATTGTCATTATCCACGCCGGTAAGTTTTGAAGCTAAATTATGATTCTAGGTTCATAGACATTTTCTAGATGGTTTCTGGATATTTAATCAATAATATGATTGTTTGAATGCATTTTGCTAATTTAATGTTGGAAAATCAATTTTTGGGAAGTTAGGAGTTAAGAATCATCATAATGACAAACATGCGGTAGTTTTTGCCTTCAGAATAAGGACACATTAAGGATAAAGTAAGGCTTTTGGTTTGTGAACATTTTCATGTTAGATAGTATGAATGCAAATTTGTTTCTATGATCTTCAAGAAAAAACAATGGAAAAATTGCCATTTTGCTTGTATGGTAACCTCAAGTGGTGCAAAATCATTTAGAAGTGACAATGAGAAAAGGCTACTTAAGGGCAGTTTAGATTCTATTAATTTTAACAATGAAATAATCTAATGTGTAACTATGAGTTAAATCTTCTCGCCAGTTAAATCTTTTTATCTATTTGAAGCATGTAAAACTTATTCTTAATCATCAATATGTTTTAAGTTGGGACAAAATTTACCCAGAGGATGATTCCAAGCATTTTCTTCCACAAAACACTTGCGTAGTCTGTATGAGACACAAAAATATTTGTTGACCCAACCTCTTGGAAATTTATTGTCTGTGGATTTATTTTTTTCAGCTTACTGTTTATTCCCCCACTAAGCAACAAGAATCAACGGGGTGCATGGTATAGGATTCGGGGGTGGGGGTGTTGTTGGGGGTCAGTTCTAAGCATTTGCTCCATCCGAACCACTGATCAAGATAACTCTGTCCATCATGGAAAAAGATTCGGACTTCCAACCCTGCAGCCTATCACTGATGCTCTGCAATAGCATTTAGCTCCTTTAAGTTTTCATTGATGTAGCGAACAAGTTGGTAGCAATAAAGAGAATGACTATTCTTGGTTCAGTTTGGCTAATAAAGAGATTCCAAGTCTTTTTTTTGTTGTGGCTTTTGCAATGGAGTAAGAACATATTACTGGAACAGAACATAATTGGCATGCGATTCCTAAAGGACTGGAATAGAACATCTTTTCCTAAAAACTGATGCACAATTTCGTTTCAAAAACATAAAACATTGGACAGCAAGGAATGCCTTTTGATAGAGTAGTTTCATGTAAAAATAATGTGATATTTATATTTTAAAGTTTTGGAAGTGGAGGGAGTCCCTATACAATAAAATGAATTAAACAAGATGGTGCATCACCAGAATAAGCATATCTGCAATGTTTCATACTTATAAATAATTGAAAGTAAAGCTTGACAATGTTGCAATAGAGGGGTTTCTCTTCTTAAGCACTATAATGTTGACTAGCTTTATATTCCTAGCGACAGTGCAACTACTAGGACAAAAACATCAAAGTTGTGCACCACCAATTAACCAACACCACATGGAAAACCATCAATGGGATTATACGTAGAGACGTAGACCATGCATTATTTTGCTACTTCATCGATTGGTTCTGAAGATAATGTTGCTTTGTGATTAAAACGTTAATTTGTAGGTTAGGGTAGAAAAATTGTGGAGAGTTCTTTTCTGCTGTAGTCCAACTGAAGAGGTAGGTATCACCTGCAATCTGAGGCTTTTCCACAAATGGTTGGGCTGTAGAAATTGTTTTTTGGTCTTGTGCCTAGTAATTTATGTTAGTCTTTTGGTTGATTAAAGTAATATAGGACTGTTTCTCGATGGTCTGGTTCAGTTGGACAAACAAGTAATCTAATTTTTTTGGTAGAATGACTATTTCTAATGCTATCTTTTTTTTTTTCACCTGCACTGAGAGGTGATCATGATATCAGTTAATATGATGTGATAGCATTAGTTTGGTTGGAGAAGTAGTCGACAATTTGAATCAACCATTGCTGCAATCCATTATTCTTCTGTGTTAAAGGGATTATGTTTGTTTCTTCTGCTTTCCTTTGTGTGAGTAGTCAAGAGAAAGAGTTAGAGCATTGAGACTGTGGAGGGATATCGTTTATCATTAAATGATAAATAGGTGAGTGTGGGTGACTGTAGAAATTAAGAAGCGAAATCGTTTATCATTAAAGACTACTTCGAGTGAGGGGATAAGCATGAGACTGATTTTTACTTATAATGGAATACGCCAAAGTCAATGTAAGTCTTCTTCTTTTTGTCATTAGTGCAATCTGAATACCTTCATTGCTGCAATTTAAATTATCAACCTGATGTCTATCAGCCTTAGGGGTGAAATAGATCGGATCATATCCATCCGGATCCATTTTCATATCCGAAACTATCTAAATATGGATAAAAATTTGAGTATCTGACTAATATCCGTATCCATATATATCTGTCAAAAAAAAATAGATATGGATATGGATAGATAACTATTCCATCCATATCCGAATATCTGATTTTATTTGTAATCTTAATCAATTTTATATAGCACTTATGAACTTCTAAGAAAAATAAATGACCATATTAACATGCTATTAACTTAATTTATCATCCATTTAGTAATATCTTTGATTTTGTGGTCATAACGTTTAATTATCCGTATTTATCTCCATACTTTTGGTATTCTATTTGTATCCTTATTTGTTTAAAACAAACATAGATATAAATTTTTGCATCCGACTAGCATGATCCATATCCATATTTATATTTAGCAACCAAAATAAATATGTATAGTGACATACTAGTATCCGATACGATTTCAACCCTAAGATTCAGTCTTTTAGAAGTATTATGTAGACTGCTAGATAATTGTGGAAGCGACCGGCATATATCAGATGCCCTATAACAATCAACTTACCGGATTTTTCGTCCTAATCAATAGAAGATGAGATTGGGTTATTCTTCCTGCAGGTTTTCGAGATGGATGAAACTACACATTGCTTTCTTTCTTCTCATTAAGGAATAATTGGAAAAATTTCTCTTTTATGAGACCATGTCCTTGATTATGGACTTTCCTGGTGCACTGCAGATCTTTCTGTAGTATATGCAGCCATAACTTTGTTATTTATTTTCTGCCTCCAAACTCTTAGACCAATTGAGCAAGTTGTCGGCTAGATAATTTATCTTATTCCCTATAGGTCTTTTCCCATTATCAGACAGGTTTGGACCTTTATCCTTTGTCCACACAGAGTGTAACTTTTTCTAGTCTTTGCAAAGAAGTTGTTTGGTTATAAGAGAACAGAGATGACAGCTAAACGAGACTGCACCCGCACCTTTATCGAAAGAATAGGTGGGAATCATATCCAGTGTTAAACTGATTAATGACTAATATACCAACGATGAGTCACCCTTGCTGACTAATTTAAATGGTTTGAGGATGAAAGCTTGATAGTAATCATGTGTACCATGGTGTTGAAGGAAAGGGTGGTGGGAGAAGCAGAGGAAAAGGTATCGACAGCCATTGGATCGGTTTGGAGGTTAATCCGAAAACAGCTCTGGTACCATGGCAAGATTAGAAAAAAATGATTTGGTGAAAAACCACAGCAAATTGCTTGTGTTGTAGGAGACTTTATTATAGGAAATGATTTACAAAAGGTCAATATACAAATTGAATGTCATTAAATAGCAATTGCTGTACAATCCATATAAATACACCATAATGCATTATATTCTGTCATGATGTATTTCCATGTTTTGGCATGATATTCTGTCATGATATATTTCCATATTTTGCTCCTTCATGATTATTCTATTGTTGTACAATCCATATAAAGACACCACAATTTCAGCTGTATAATATTCTGTCATGATTTGTATTTCCATGTTTTGCTCCTTCGTGATTATCTCCATGATGATCTCCAAAATTATCTCCAACACCCCCCCGCAAGTCGAGTGTGGGAGCTCGCACGCGAAGCTTGGAACGGAATAGTGTAAACAATGATTGGGATGGATTTTTGGTGAAGATATCCGCAATCTGGAGATTAGAGGAAATATGCGTAATCCGCAAAACACCACTGCATACTAATTCACGAACAAAATGGTAATCAAGGTCAATATGCTTAGACCTCTTTTATGTAATGGGATTACGTGTCATGAATATAGCACTTTTATTGTCGCACAATAAAGTAGGCGGCTTAGAGAGCGGTATGTGCAATTCATGAGGAGGTGCAGGAGCCATTTGACTTCAGCGGCAGTAAGTGCTAGAGCATGGTACTCAGATTTCGTACTAGATCGAGAGACAGTAGGTTGCTTTTTAGCACTCCAGAAAACTAAATTTTCACCAAGAAAAATAGCATTGCCAGAAGTGGATCGTCCTGTGTCCGGGCAGCCAGCCCAATCGGCATCGGAATAGGCAAGGATATCAAATTGGTTGCTTCGACATATATAAAGACCAAAGTGCATCGTACCTTTGACATATCAGAGGATTCTTTTCACAGCTTGAAAATGATGCTCAGTGGGAGCATGCATAAATTGGCTGACAGAATTAACAGCATGGGCAATGTCGGGCCTTATGATTGTGAGATACTGCAAAGCTCCAGCTAAAAAACGATACTTTGTAGGAGAATCAAAGGCAGGACCATTTGCACTTAAATGATGTGAAATGATCATCGGGGTAGCAACTGGTTTGCAATCAAGCAAATTAGCCCGGCTAAGGACATTCCGAGCATATTTCGTTTGGCTGAGAAATAAGCCAGAGTTATCTCGATGTACTTCAAGACCCAAAAAATAATTAAGGGGCCCGAGATCCTTCATAGAAAATTCTGATATCAATTTGCCGATTAAGTGATCAAGAAGGTCCACATGGCTACCTGTGAGAACAATATCATTAACATAGAGAAGCAAAAGAATTGTTCCCTTAGCCGTGAAGTGAACAAAGAGGCTGGAGTCGGCCTTGCTGCATACAAAGCCGAGCTTGAGTAAAAATTTGCTAAAGCGATGGAATCATGCACGCGGTGCTTGCTTTAAACCATAGATTGCCTTGTTTAGTTGACAAACATGATTCGGATGAGAAGGATCAATATAGCCCAGTGGTTGTTCCATATAAACCTCCTCCTTTAAAAAACCATTTAAGAATGCATTGTTGACATCCAGTTAGAGATGGGCACTGGGCCGGGCCGCCCACGGCCCGGCACGGCACGGCACGAAGCGGGCCGTGCCTGGCACGGCCCGCCAGTTACAGTGCCGGGCCGTGCCTGGCACGGCCCCTTTGAGAGGGCCGTGCTGGGCTAGAGGGTCCTGGCCAGCGGGCCGTGCCTGGCACGGCCCGCTTCGGGCCTAGGCCGGCACGGCCCGGTCTAGGCCCGCGGGCCAAGCACGGCACGGCCCGCGGGCCAGCACGGCACGGCCCATAAGGGCCTGGGCCGGGCTGGCACGCGGGCCTGGCACGGTCCGGGCCTGGGCCCGGCTCGGCCCGATAAAAATTAATGCTTCATAAATTTTTTTAATAAATTAATAAATATTGAACACTAAGAATTTATGATTTATGAATATAAAGCCACCTTAATGGTGGGGGGTTTGGCATAGCCCCTACCAGTTTATTAATTTAAATCAAAATGGTACATGAAGGGAGGTTTGGACCTTGGTCTGACCTCTAGAATACAATAAGAAACTAAGAAAGGGCCGAGGTTTGGACCTTGGTCTGACCTCCAGAATACAGTAAAAATGTACAATTATAAAAAATTAAGAAATCTTACTAATCATCAGTGATTCAGTGAATCAGTATTCACTCTTCAGTCTTTAGTCTTCAGTCTTCAGTAGTGTTTGTATCATCATCATCAGAGGATGTTGTATTATGTCCACCTTTATCTTGAAGTCTTGCCTCAGCATCCAGCCAATCCTTGAAGCAGAGAAGCATCTCCACCGTTTCGCCCGTCATCCTACTTCTCTTTTCGTCAAGAACACGCCGACCTGCACTAAAAGCGGATTCCGATGCTACCGTGGACATCGGCACAGCTAAAATATCGCGTGCAATTGCAGACATAACAGGATATTGATTTCTAACACTCTTCCACCAAGATAATACATCTAGATTCTCTATTTGATTTTCATCATATGCAGAATGAAGATCATTTCGTAAATAAAATTCTAATTCACTACTTAAAGATGAAGAAGATGAAGAGGAACTTGAAGCATGTGTGTGTCTTCTCTGTGCAATGAATGAAAAAATAGATGACGAACGAGAACTACTAGAAGGAGAAATAGAGGTTTGTATTTGTGTTCTAGATCCACGAATTTTTTCATCATATATAGCATAAATATCATAAAGAAGTTTTTTTACCTCATCTTTAGCAGATTCAGCATCTTGATTCATATTTTTAGAGTATGCATCAAGTAAAATTAGCACGCCATTTAATTTAACTCTAGGATCAAATACAGCAGCTAAGTTATGCATAGGACATATCCTGTCCCAATACTCATTCCATTTAGATTCCATTAGGTCAATAATAGGCATTAAAACATCATCATATCTATGTTCTGCAAATTTTTGACTAATTATATATGCTTGTTGTAAAAATGAACATGAAGTAGGGTAATAAATACCAGAAAGAACATTGGTAGCATTATAAAAACTAAGCAAAAAATCTTCCAAAATTTTTCCTTTATTCCAATCAGTTTCAGTCAATGTAAATCCTAATCCACGATCATTAATATATGCACTTAATAAATTTTTATATAGGTATGCATCATGTATCATGCTATATGTGGAGTTCCAACGAGTAATTACATCAAGTTTAAATTTTTTAAAACGTTTACCATGATTTATGCATAATTCCTTAAATTCTTGAAGTCTTGATCTAGAAGCATGAATAAAAGAAACTGCATTTCTAATTTTTGAAATCACATCTTGAATCATGCCCATGCCAGCTTGAACAGAAAGATTTAAGATATGACATGCACATCTAATATGCAGTAAATTTCCATCTAATATGGGATGCAATGAGTCTTTTAATAATACAACAGCAGAATTATTATTAGATGCATTATCAAAAGTAATAGACATAATTTTATCATTAATATTATATGAACATGCAGTTTGATAAATTATATTTGAAATTTGTTGCCCAGAATGTGAAAAATCAAAAGCACGAAAAGCAAGAATACGTTTATTTAATTGCCAATCATTATCAATATAATGAGCAGTAATGGCAATAAAACAATTACTACCTACAGATGCTGACCAAATATCAGAAGTTAATGAAATTTTTACATTTAAAGTAGAAAGTGTTTCAATTAAATTTTGTTTCATTGCTAAAAAATTGGTCATAGCTACTCTTCTAAATGTACGCCTACTAGTTCTTTTGTAAGCAGGTTGTAGGTTTAACTGAACATATTCTTCAAAATTAAAAGATTCACATAAACTAAAACGTAATTCATCCTTAACTATCTATTTTACAAGTGCTTTTCTTTGATTTTCATGATTATATGCAAAATTACCTACAAGTAATCCCCCTTGTATATTAAGGGTACTTTGAGTTTGAGCATGAGAATCATGCATCCTATGACTCTCTTGATGTCTTTTTAAATGCCCTGTTCCCCCACTACTACTACAACTATAAAGTTTGGCACATTTTTTACATTTAGCTTTCCAGACTCCCTCAACCATAACTCTATCAAATTCATTCCATACAGTACTAGTCCTCTTACGAGAAGAGGTTTGACCTTCACTCGGTTCACCAGTTCTAGAGGAACTAGGAACAGGGGGTTGGGGATTAGTTTCTTCTCCCTCAGAAACAGGAATGCCAAACTGACTTTCCTCAAAAGATGACATATCTATGATTAATTCAAAACATAAAAACTAACCGCAAGGAGGAATTGAGTAGAGGGTCGGAGGGCAGAGGCAGAGCCGAGATTCCGAGCTTCCTCTTGTGCTCTCAACAGAAGCGACCTTCTCTTCTCAACAGGAACCTCCTCTTGTGTAGCACTTGAACAAACTAAAAATTAAATTGCTAGAAGAGCACTTTAGAAGAGAGAAATAATAGCAGTAGAGAAGGAGAGAATGAGAGGTTTGGTGTGGTGAGAATGAGGGAGGAATGGGCTATTTATAGAAGTCCAAAAATTTTTTTTCCCAAAATACCCCTCAATTCAGCCGTTATTGGACTGTTGGGAGGGGTAAAAGGGTCATTTTCACGAAAATAGCCGTTGGAAACGGCTATTTTCCTCCCCCCTCTCCAGACGGGCCGTGCCTGGCACGGCCCGTCTGGAGCCGTTACGGGCCGTGCCAGGCACGGCCCGTTTGCGCCCGTTACGGGCCGTGCCTGGCACGGCCCGTGGCGTGCCGTGCCCGGCCCGGCCCACCAATAGAGGGGCCTGGGGCCGGGCCGGGCTGGCCTTCCGTGCTGGACGGGCCGTGCCAGGCACGGCCCGTTTAGTTTTTGGGCCCGGGGGGCCTGGGCCGGGCCGGCCCGGCACGGCCCGTTGCCCACCTCTACATCCAGTTGATGAAGAGGCCAACCGCGAGAAACTGCAATAAATAGAACAATACGAACTGTAGAGGTTTTAACAACTAGACTGAAGGTGTCATGAAAATCAAGACCATAAAGTTGTGCATAGCCCTTTGCCACAAGACGAGCTTTAAGCCGAGCAATAGAACGATCAGGGTGAAATTTGATGCGGAAAACCCACTTGGCTCCAACCACATTTTTATCAGGTGGTTGGGGTACGAGTTCCCATGTTTTATTGATAGTAAGAGCTCGAATTTCATCCTCCATAGCAGTAATCCATTCTGGTGATTTGTTGGCCTTTTAAAACCCTTCGGTGCCTTCATTGCTAATAGTGAGAACAAAAATGGAGAATGCAGAACTTCACAAACATAAGTGTAAGTCTTGGGTTTGGAAACACCAGCCTTTCCGCGGGTGACCATGGGATGATCATTTTGTACGGGTGCAGAAGTAGTGATCGGGGCAGCCAAAGAAACGGACGTAGTGGCAGGAGATGCGTCAGGAGCTGCTGCAGGTGTGGGAGTAGTCTTAGGAAGCATAGGCACAACAGAGCGTCGGACATGGCTCAGTTCCAAGGCACAAGGCACACAAGGGTTGGGCGCAGTTGATTGCGACAATGGAGGAGAATCTACGGAAGAGTGAGTAATAGACAAAGAAGATGCTATAGGGGAAGGGTCAGAAAAAGAAATATAATCTGATGGTGGAGTATTATGCTTTAAATTTGACGAGGAAAAGGGGAAAAAGTTTTCATCAAACCGAGCATGACGAGTTACAAATACTCTATGTGAGATGGGATCAAGACAGCGGAAACCTTTGTGAGAGGTACTATAATCGGGAAATATGCAAGGTAGACTACATGGTGCTCATTTATGTTGAGCATAATCTCATAAATAAGGAAAGCATAAACATCCAAATGGACGAAAAAGAGCATACGTAGGTGACTTACCATACAAAACTTCAAATGGAGAGACCCCATGTAGGACCGGTGTAGGCAAGCGGTTAATTGTGAAAGCGGCTGTGCTAAAGGCCTCAACCCAAAGTTTTGGGGGGCATGGGCATGGAAAAGCATGGTGAGGCCAGTTTCGGTAAGATGGCGGTGTTTTTTTTCTGCATGGCCATTCTGGGAAGGGGTATAGGGACATGAAATTTGATGATGTATAGCGGATTTATTTAAGTGTGATTTAAATCGGACACTTGTAAATTCACCACCTCCATCACTTTGGAAAGCTTTTATTTTAGCTGACAATTGATTTTCAACGGATACTTGGAATTGTATGAAAGTGTCATAAAAGTCAGATTTATTTTTTAAGGGATAGAGCCAAGTGAAACGAGAATGATCGTCAATAAAAATGACATAATAACGATAGCCAGAAATGGAAGTTATGGGAGCAGGACCCCATAAATCGTAGTGAATGAGGCCTAATATAGAGGGGGATCGATTCTCACTGATAGGAAAGGAAAGTTTATGGCTTTTTTCTTTTTGACAGCTTACACATAAAGTAGGAGTAGGCAAAATAGAAGTGAGAGATAAATGACCTGTCTTATTTAGCATGGTAATTATTTTTGGAGAAATATGCTCTAAACGTGCGTGCCAAATATCAAATGAGGCACACAAATTATGTTTGTGGAGAATGGAGGAAAAGGCATGGTGTCCACGCTGCAACACGTAAAGACCATCAATACGTTTACCGCTTGCCACCACCTTTCCAGTTTGAAGGATCTATATGAGAAAATTAGTGTCAGTAAAGGAAACTGAGAAAGGAAAATCAGAGGTGAGTTTACTGACAGACAACAGATTTTTGGTTAAGTTGGGAACAACTAGCACATGTGAGTAATGGGTAGGGAGGTTCCATTGCCTACAATAACCTTGTTCTTACCATTATATTGTTAAGGAGAGTTGAATGGTGGAAAAAATGGAGAAGTCATGGCCTAAACCACGTAAATACCAATGAACTTTATCAGCATCATCCACCGAACGTCCCATCGCAGAAAGTTGATCACAATGAGCTTTGAAGATTCGAGAATATTCTTCAACACTATGAGAGCCACGCTTCATTAACTGAAGTTTATCTTTGAGTTGCAGCTCTCGGACCTTCGATTTGTGACTGAAGGCGGATTCAAGGGCACACCAAATGTCTCGAGAAGAGGTGAGACCGGTCACTTCAGAGAAAGCTTCTTCCATGAGAGAAGAAAGAAGCAGACTTATGACCAGTTGGTCGGTTTGCTTCCATTCATCCTGCTGCGTTGTCGAGGCTGTGGAATCAGCAGCAAATCTAGGCAGCTCTATGGTACCGTCAATGTAACTATAGAGCCCTTGACATTGCAGGAGAGGAACTACCTGACTGCGCCAATGGAGGAAGTTTTAGGATGAAAGCTTGATAGTAATCATGCGTACCATGGTCTTGAAGGAAAGGGTGGTGGGAGAAGCAGAGGAGGAGGTATCAACGGCCATTGGATCGGTTTGGAGGTTAATCCGAAAACAGCTCTGATACCATGACAAGATTAGAAAAGAATGATTTGGTGAAAAACCACAAGAAATTGCTTGTGCTGTAGGAGACTTTATTTATAGGAAATGATTTACAAAAGGTCAATATACAAATTGAATGCCATTAAATAGCAATTGCTGTACAATCCATATAAATACACCATAATGCATAATATTCTATCATGATGTATTTCCATGTTTTGGCATGATATTCTGTCATGATGTATTTCCATATTTTGCTCCTTCATGATTATTCTATTATTGTACAGTCCATATAAAGACACCACAATTTCAGCTATATAATATTCTGTCATGATTTGTATTTCCATGTTTTGCTCTTTCGTGATTATCTCCATTATGATCTCCAAAATTATCTCCAACAAGAGCAACCTGTTTGACCTGCTGATCTCAAAACCAAGGACAAAAGCCACCAACTTTGTTTGTCGATCAGAGTTTGGAAGTAGAGGTACTTAAATTAGCTACACTAACATAAAAAACCAGATGCTCCATGAGCTGAATTAGAAAGATTCAAAAAATATTTTTTTCCGAGTCAACAAAAAATAGAAAATAAAAATTGTTTTGAATATTGTTTTACTTTTTGAAATTATTTTAATAGATGTGATCTTGTCTACCTAACATTTCAATTTGTTAGGAGAACTGTGCTAGTAACAACGATTATTCATTCATATCTTGGTAACCATTCCAACTGCAGCTAGCATTCAGTAGGCACTAAAATTCTATTAAGTAATTCCAGGAGGAGTAAGTTTGCGTCGATTCGAGTACCGATATGGTCGTGTAGAAGTCTATAAAATACATGTGCTATGCGATCCACCACGAGAAATTGGCCACCTTCTCCCTCGTTCGTGTGTTCTCTATAGCTGATGCATCCGTATATAAGAGAATGGAATGAAGCCTCCTTGCATGGCACCAGTGGTCTAGTGGTAGAATAGTACCCTGCCACGGTACAGACCCGGGTTCGATTCCCGGCTGGTGCAAGTCTTTTTTTTTATTATTTTGTTCTGTACTTGGAGGATCTTTTAGAAGGACAGGTGTCGTCTTAATCGGGGATCCACTAAATGCTGCTATTGCCTCCATCAAATTTGGCACTAACTTTTAGTCAAGAGCACCGGACGAAGGAGGCCGGATGGCTAACACCAACCATTTCTCTTCTTCCATTTAAATTTAGGGAAAGATTCCTTACCAAAAACTTCATGGAAAGATCAGGAGAAGTTCCAATGGAAGGTGAAAAATCTCTGGTACAGAATTGTGCAGGTTTGAAAGAATGGGATAATTACAGTTCCACAATTATCTTACTGAGAATTCATTAGAGACCTCCACCTTTTTTTTTTATTTTTTTTAAGTACATCGGCTGCTCACACTAATCTCGCATGAGCATAGCCAGCATTATTAAGAGAAAGAAGACTACTCAATGATGAAGGAACATCCAACTCTCGTATCCAGAGAATCCCTCCAGTGTGCTGGGCGGCATAGGAAGCGACACAGTCAGCCGTTCTATTCGCTTTCCAGTGTACATGGACAGCCTGAAAGGTATCACACTTTCTCACCAACTACCAGATATCGCCGAGAAGCTGGTGCTCTGTCTCCTTAAGAAGCATATCCTAAAACATAATTTTGAATGGTTTACATCATAAATGCTCTTCATTAAACCAATCGAGTAATATCCATCTATATATCAAATAGATAGGAGAGAGAAAGCCATCCCCTCTTTAGTATTCATAAAAAATCTGGAAAAAAAATAATTTCATGTAGTAGCCACACCATCCTTTTTTTTCTAATGTCTTATTAAGTTTTAAGAAATGAAAAGAAGGGTTGGATTTTAGTGTTTGTTTCTCTTTCTTGATTTGGTCATCTTACATAAAGCTTTTGGCGATCTTTCTCCTTCCCTAATTATTCCACAGGCCTTCTATCTATCATTAACTCTTTTTCCATTTGCTTATATATCTTCTATCTATTATTGTAATTATGATGCGAGACTTTTTTCTCAATCATATTGTATTTATGATATCGTAAGGTGAAGTAATACTTTTTGTGTACTTCTAATTGTATTGGCTGACAAACACATTGGATCTTATGGTGATCATGGTAAATGGATTTTTTTAAGATAGAAAGATTATGGTTTATGAGCCTATAAAAGATTCTTGTTAGTTCGGTAAACTTTTAAATATAGAAGGGATAATGATGGTCTTCCGTACTCTCTTTTGGATGTCCTAGGGCATCCTAAGAATTGAAGTTATAATCATTAATTACGAAGAAAAAATTTTCATTCACCAAGTTTATTCAACAGGACATGCGTAGTTTAAAATTATAAGGACCATGGACCAATAAGCTTTTCATTTGTAAATATTATAAAACTGTATCAAAATCATAGAAATTATGATTTCAGAAGAGAGTAATTAAAGAATCGACTCAGTGTATACATTGCAGTTTTGCACATATTTTGAAGCAGGAATTCAAATTACTATATGATTTTAGCTCTAAGAGGATTATACTTTTATTATAAAGTTCAGAAATGCATGGTATGATAATCAAAATGAATTACAATTGCATCTACTAAAATGGATCAATACCTCTAATTAAAATACAATACATTTAAATCAAATCTCAGTCTTAAAGTTGATAAGGACATGTCTACTTGTTAATCGAGCACAATCTAAAGTTGACTATGATTTTGAAATTTATATCCAGTCACTTAGTGAAAAATAGGCTAGGTTTACATTTAGAATGGATTTATGTCTACTCTAAATTTAGGAGACTGACCTACTTCTTTGAAATTTTTTTGTCAAATTTAATCAAGTCCATTTGGTGTAGATTAGATCAAGTCCCATTTGTGTGGTCAATTTTTTTACGTATTCTTAATTATCTTACTTCATTTTTTATTTTTTTTAGTATTATTGTTTTTGCCCTCTTTACTATCCCCTAAATAACATGTGTATTTTGCCAATAGTTCATTAACTGAATCTCCAGAAAGTGTACATGATATCTACTTAGACATTTCTTTTAGTTAGAGATAGTTTTGGATAAAGATGCATAAAAATATAATAAATAGATAAATAGATAATAAATAATTCCTGAGAAAGCCAAGTAGATGGCGCACAATAAAACTCATTTGAAAAAAAAATGTCAAAGAAGTTCAATGCTTACAGAAAGCAAATATGAATATGAGAATTTATGAATGAATTAACGAAATAGATCATAATCATCTTGTGAACTATGAGCCAATCATGGAAGGGCTTATTAGAGCCTATTTGGTGCGTTAGAATGCAGAAATAGGTTTGGAGCATGTATGTGTGCCATAAGAGGGTGGAACGCAAGAAAACAAAAACGTACGTTCCAAATTGTATATGGCCTCATCTACCAAATTAAAAAAGAAGAATGTAAATTTACTTCATTAAATAATGGTTGTGAGCTTAGCTTTACATTGTAAATGGAAGGAAAACAACACCCAACAAAGGGGCACAATTATCCAAAGAATGTCTCTACCATTTTAATAAGTTTGGCACCTGAATAAATGAAGGTGATGCAGAGAAAAAGTCAGCATGATTGAAGGAAAAAGGAGAATCAGATAGAGCGAGATTAGAACTTTAGGCTTTCAGCTTAATAGGTAGTATAATTCAAAGAAGTAGCAAAAGTCTTCTTATTACTACTCTCTTGGGAGTTTATGTTAGATCTACAACTCAAAACCTATAACACTTGACCTAGAAGGAACTTATACATAGGGCTCCAGATCCTGTAATAAAATAGAACCCTACTAAGTACTACAAATACTAAAGAAAAATTCAAGGCAATTGAAGGATCATTAAACCATCTGTGGATGGTGCAGTCACATTTTAACCAAATCACTCATATTGATGAAGGCTCATTATATCCATTAACTAAACATACATAATCACTCTGAACATTGACAGATAACTATAAAATTTTGACCCTGGAGCCATAAAGACATCAGTCTAAAAAGCTTGCTAATGCATGCGTCACAGCTGTAGTTAATTTGAATTCACTAATCACTGTTACAAAATTACATCACTACATATGGTGGATGTTGCAGTCAGACATATTATAATGATGGCAGAATCTTCATCGACACACCTTGTTCCTTCTTATGATATTATACCTTTTTGAGAAAAATTATTAAGCAACCATGATTTATGTGAAAGTATTTCAGAAAGCCTTCATGCCCTAAGAGCTGTAGTTTTCTTGCCATGGTTAACCCACATATGATGAATAGCAAATCCCAGCTTAACTATCATCTTCCAGTTATTCTTCCAATATGCTTATTTGAGCAACTATATCATAAAGCATTGCTGCTACCTTTTCCAAACAAAATTAACTGGTGAAAGTGATGCGCTTGTGATAGCATCCATTTCGCACTCCAAAATGGCTAATGAAATTTTTGGAAGCCAACTAGAATTATTTGAGTTCAAGCCATGGGTATGACAAGAATGCTCTCGCCAAATTTCTCCAAAATTTTCAACATTACTATTCATTTCAATATCTGTCTTCCTTTTTCTTTTTTTCCCTTCTTTTCGGGATAGCTAACCCTTCCATTTGAACTAATTGATTTATCTCTTTCAGAACCAAACATAAAATACAACCGATGTACATGAGTCTAAATTGAATTTCCAATGGAAATTAGAACTTATGGCTCTATTATTGAGGATCTCTTCTTTTAATCGAGTGACATATCAGGCTGCACCGGTCCTCACTGAAATTTTCTAACTTGGAAAAGAGTTAGACCATAACTGATCTAGAAATTAGCCATTGTGCTCTGGTAAAGTATGATAACCAACTGAAGTACAATCAGACTTCCCTATGGTGCTTGAATAGAACAATAAGGGCACAATGATCACCCAAGTTGTCCATGAAATAGACCTCAATTCTTGGAAAGCATTCCAACACATATGCAGGGGGGGCTAAAATCTAACCTGAATTAGGCCAACTGCACTAATCCATCAAGATAACTCCCCAACTCAAGACGTTAGCTGTTTGGATATCGATATCAAAAGTGAACTGAATTGTCAGCTAATTAGGTGCAGCTGGTGCATTTCCTCAGGGATGGACGCTGACACCATTAAATAAGTATTTCCTCCTAGATTTCTTTCTAGTGATGCACACCTATCCACTCTTAGGTCTTAATATTTTATATATTGCTAAGAACTGATAAGATGGTCCACTCCACCTTTTTTTTTTTTCTTTTTCTTTAGTGAAAGACAAGCTGGGACTAGGCATGGAACCCTACCTATTAGTTTATTATTTTATGCAGCACCAATAATTTATTAGTACGAGTTCATGTTTAGAGGATAACTTTTTAGGCTCTAATTTGATTGGCACCTTTGGATCAAAGTAGCAAGTGCCGACGAGGGTGAGCTTGGGAAGGCTGGTGACTCAAAAAGTGGGGGAATCATCATTCTGGTGGATGCAGGAGTTTTTTATTATTAGTGGATGCAATAATTTCACTAGCATTCATGGAACTGAGTCCTTACCATTGAAGTGTTAGATCCATGCAACCTCTGCTCAATTATAAATTAGGATAAACGCAGTACTTCATGTGAATCCATGTGAAGATGGGGACCTCTTATTCTCCATTTGAAACTTCTTGCAGTGTGGTAAGTCAAATTTATAGTGTCCCGTTAACACTTTTAAATGCATTAACCCATCAAGGCAAGTAATGTTGTTTTTGGGAGCGCATATGAACTGTAATTCTCTTTTTTTTTTGTTTTTTTGTAGAGAAAAAGCATATAAATGTATAAGCCAGTTCTTAGTAATAACTGCAATTCACATAAGGTATTAGAATAATATTCTTGTAAAGTAAAGCAATACTTTTACTCCGTCAATCGATCTCTCTTGACATAAAAGATTGAATTTTAGATATATATTACCTGTTATCAGATAATCACATAGCTAAGATCCTCATTCTTCCTCATCTAAGGCTTATTATACACATGGCTTTCTTTAAGACTTTCAAAAAGAAACAAATACTTAGATCAAGCACCATTTAAATTCATTTGATAGACCCCAGCTCTATCATATTAATAAATAAAGTGGCTTTGTTAAATATTGTCGACAACTTTACATTACTATATTAAAGAAAGAGACTTCTCCAACTTGGTGGTGATGTAAGCTTAAAATTAAAACAGCTTGATGCAACTTCCTATGTCTCAAATTCCACATGGTTGAATTCAACCTAGAAACAAAATAAAGTAACAAATTTTGAAACCAGCCCCTACTCGATGAGGGTCACTAGGTGGACAAAAGGACTTTTAAAGTCATCTTCTGTGCCCGAGACTTTCTTCCACATAGGTAAAGAGAATAGTTAGCCCAACATGTGGTGCATTAGATAAATGGAAACCTACAAATGGATGCCTGAAAACCCTAAGATCAAATAATCTAGTCAAGTAGACGATTTCTATAGCATTATTGGCCTGCATCGATCGCAAGTTGCCGATTAGTGAATCTTCCAGCTAATATGGCGTAGAACTTAAGCTTGTAATGACAGCCTTCATCAGATGATCTCGATTGATTGATAGGCATCTATGCATCTCTTGATGGTTTCAACATGGTAATAAAGCACAGAATCAGTGACCAGCACCATTAAGTCATGGTACAATTGCCAGAAAATAACACATGTTACAGCTAAATATTGCGGCGCAAGCTCTAACTTTTTTTTCCAAGAAATTTGAGTTACGAAAGTTGTTCTAGGTGTTTCTGAAAAATGAAACTAACTTTAACAAAAGTTCACAAAGGAAAATAAGGGTGACTTGAGACTCAATCACCAAATAAGAGGATTCCATCAACAACATTAAAAGAACTGGCTAACAAAAAGGATTAATACCTCAAGGAGATAAAATTGGAGTGTTCCTTGTAATGATGTCCCTGAGCAACTCGTTCATGTGACTACTAACAAAGTTGAACGTTCTTCAGAAGATACCTAAAACTGTAATTAAATGGCTCTTGACGACATTTTACCCCCCTCCCCCCTCCCATGTGCATGCGTGTTTCTTTTCGACATGATTTTTCTTCGATTATCAGTCTTCAGATTTAGGCTTCTAAATTTATCTAAACAAATATGCAGGCTTCATTTAGGTTGCATGGATTTCAGTTCAGGTACTTGCAGCATGACTGATTTTTGCATTGTCAGCGGGTTATCATATTGTTTGAAGGATGTGAGATAACCCTAAGCTTTTTGTCTGTGTAAAATGTTCTTCCTCCCAATTTGATTACAATCTTAGAATTGTTCTAAAATACTTAGCAGTATTTAGCAAAGTGGATGGTGATCCGCAAACTTGTCAAAGTAAGTTGATTTGATTTTGATGGTGGCCTCAACAATAATTAGTTTGGCTTTTGGAACAGCCATCACAATCTGATTTTCTTTTGATGATCAAAAATGTAGTTCAAAGCATAGCAAAAGGATCTAAAGGAAACGGAAGACCATATATAGTCTGAAGCAAATAACACATAGTAATTAAATATTCCATGAAGAATCGTCTAGTTTGAATACAAAGATTATGCCCTTTGTTCTGTATTGAAGAAACCAACTTCTTATATTATCAAACTTGCGAATGTTATTCCTTTCTACATTGCATGCACTGAAGAAGCCCTGACATACTCATGAACCTTCAGAAGAACTTAGTAAAACTAAAATTTTAACAAGAGTATTGAAGGGATGGATAGGAGAAAAGGGGTCGAAAAACCACCCAGACGTAGGTACCATAAGGTTGCCATATGCAATCATCAGAAGGTAGCTGCTATGAAGAAATTGATAGCGGCGATGATAATGATGATGATGATCGATGTCAACATAAGCCGGGAAAGGCAGAGATGGGTTTTGAGAGAACAGTGCAGATAGTATATGAGAAAGACATTTAATCCATATGAGCTCATCAAACAGAAGCCATACAGGTCATTATCTCTATATGTCCATCCTTTGAAGAGCATTAAGTCAGTATATAAAAGAAGATAGATATTGATGATAAGGAGTATCAGCCTGAGGTTATTGTAAACTGAGGAGCACAAGGCAAACTAATTCAAGCATGGATATGTTAAATAGGTATCTAGAGTATGTTTAATAGCATCTATATGGCAAAACGACAGAGTACTACATAACTGTTAGACTTTACAGGATTAAATTCTTTTATTTTATTGTTGTTTTATTGTAGATCACACAAACTTACATCTGCCCCCATTTTTATAACCAAACATGTGTAAGTTGATGGGTAAAAATTTAAGAGTTGTTCTGTTGTCTGAGTTGAACATCAAGATAATGGAATATAATAATTGAAGAAAGATAGAAGAAGATATTGGGTCAAGGAATTAACAATTACTTAGTTTATTCTAACTGGAAAACGTATCAGCGAAAATAATAAAAATGAATCTATCATCTCTGATAGACTCCTTATTATAATCAAACACAGAACTTGATTTTTTTTTAAAAAAAACAAAAAAAAGAGTAAGAACTTGGTATGGTAGAAGCACTTTCGAAGTACTTCATCCTGGGACTGTATGCATTGCATCTTATTCTAGGGAAAGATTTCCAAGGGAACAAAATGTAAATAAATGTGTACATGTGATCTTGTTCAGCATCTTCTACTTATTTTGCTATATTAGGATATTCTTCTGTCCAATCTATCCCTTGTGTACTAGAATATAAAGAATAATATAAATCACAAAAGTTTTTAAGTTGTTGACTTTCATATTCTCTTTGAATTTGTTTCCCATCCATCACCTCTAAGTTTTGTAAAACACAGTCTATATTTCATTTTTTTATAAAAATTAAGAAAAAAATTAGCATTTGCAATCTTTGATAAGCATGAAAATATATACTAAGGTTTCTTATAGCTAAAACAAATAACAGTAAAGCAGAATTATAGGCATAGACTTGCATCACATCTGGCTATCATCACGTTTCCGGTGAAGGTATGAATAGCTTGATTTTGGTGGAATGATGTGCAGAAAAGTACATCTAGCACTCATATTGTCATAAATAGCGCTGATAAATGCCTAGAGATGTTCCAAGTACCTACTGCTGCACATAGTGAATTAAATTAGGAAGCATATAAGCATCATAAGGCTATAAAGTAGAAATAAAATGATTTTATCCAGGTCATGGTGATCAAATAGCTGAATCTGAACAAACATGGGAAGTGACTCACAGGCCCTTCTCACAAGATTTTAAAAAATTAAAAACATTCATGCATAAAATGATGAAATTCTGCAGGCCTACTGTTGTATGTTGAAGGCCTATCGTCTGGGTTTTAAAAGTGATTCACATACACATTTTTCCCCCTTCATTTTTTTAGCGATGTTACACTTTCCACCAAAATGATTATTAGCATCTTTAGTGCTTGTATTTAGTTGTCTCAACATCTTGTAGTTGAGAAGATATGGGATTTAGGGGTTCACTAATTAATAAATAATAAAACGATATGGCTGAGACAGGCCTTGAAGCAGCTTTCAATATTGCTGTTTCCCACCCTTCCCTAATTCCAATCTCCCACAATTATGATACATCTTTGACATCCACTTTATGTTAGAGCTAATAAAGGCAATAAACTGATTATTATTTATTAACACCACTTCTACCCATTTCAAAGGAAACAGAAATTATAAAAGCTCAACATGAGAGTATTCCATATCATGAACCATCATGCATCATTTACACACAGAACTGGAGCTTTTAGATGAGATTGCTTGCTTCTCCTTTCCCTTCTTCACCAGATAGAATAAATTTTAACAGGATCTCTTACCTTCTCCGTCCCTTCTTCTCCTTGATACCCTTAGGTTGTTTTAGTACGGCGGCCGAGCATGAGCCCATGCGAACGCGTCATGGCCCAGCTGCGCGAGGAGATTTGCCGGCAAATTATAGATGGGGAATGAAGACGGATCGGGCAGTCCGGCCCCTATCGCCGTCGGTGAGCCGCCAGGCAGCTGCCCGCCGCCTTCCTCCTCATCCTCGAGCGGCAGCCGCTCGTAGGTGGCGTTGGCGAACGTCGCAGCAACCACCGTGACCGGCCCCGCCGCGAGGAGAGAACCTACGACGCTCCCCCCCACCACCTGGCCCTGCCCGCCCGCCAGGTACACCGTCAGCCCCGTGGACCCCGGCGGAGCTGGTCCGGGCAAGAAGGCACCAGTCAGCGAGAGGATCTCGAAGCGGCCGTGTAGCGCGACGACGGCACCCGCCGCAGCGGGCTGCCGCAGTGCAACGTCGGCCACTGCACCGGTGCCGCTGAGCACGCAGACGCCACGCTGGCGGCGGCGTGCAAACTGGGCGATGCACTCGGCGACGTCTGCACCGCCAGCGACCTCCATCACATGGCTGCGGAGGGCGTTGGGGCTGTCGCGGGTGATGAAGATGGGGGGCTTCGGCTTGTTCTTGGAGCCCGGAGGGCGGCCGCGGGGCCGGCGGGTACCGATCTCGACGGCACCCTCCTTGGGCTCGTCGCTGTTGTCTCTCTCCTCCTCTTCGTCAGCTCGGGAGCCAGGGTCGGTGTCCTTCTTGGGCGTCTCCTGGTTGAGCTTCTTGGGGCCGGAGGAACCGGGGGTTGCCGGGTCAACTCCCGGAAGCCCCAAGTGCCCGGCCCACCAACGATTCGCCAGTTTCTCGATGGAGAGACTCTTCTCGGTTCTTCTCCTCCTCCTCCTTCTCCCACTCTTGTTTTCTTGTGTTTCTACGGAAAGACCCAGAAAGACTCAGATTTCAAGAGAAGATGAGACCAAGCTGACAGAAGGAAGCCCAAGTAAGAACATGAGCTTTTCTAGTCTATATCTCTATATTCACTCAGTCATACGAATATCTATACTTGCTATATGGGACGAAGATTGTGCTTGACATTTCTTCTTTGACAGGAGTAGGAGAGTTCAGGAGAAGGAACCAAAAGTAGGAATATTTACCCTACTTAATTCATGGACAGCAATGGAACAACTCTGAAGGCCTACTATCATAGGAAGGATCTCTCTTTCAGTGCTATTATTCTTTCAGCGTATAAATACAGTAGAGAATAGAGGGAAGTACTGAAGGAGATAGGTATTCTCTTCCTAAGCCAAGAGCCCACGAGAAATGTTGCCAAGACCAACTTAGAGAGCAAGAGAGAGATTCGGGATTGGTTTGGTTTGCATTTGATTAAAATACATTTGTTTATTAAGTTGTCATTTTAGTTGCGGTGTTGTTAGTGTGGAGATGATGGGTGCTTTGCACTTTGTCGGAGAGTAGAAATGAAACAGTAGAAGGAAGGAGTTTAAAAATTAGGGTTCGTTGTAGGGCCGCGTGCGCGTGGGCAGGCGGGGAGCACATCCCTTTCTCAAGCCCCGACATCCCAACCACACACAATGAGAGCGAGAGCGAGAGAGAGATGATATGCGGGCCTTTCCTATCGTTTTCCTTTCCCTTACACTATTCATTGAGATGCTTGGAGAAGGGAATCAATTACTTAGAAGTCACGAGAGCACATTCTCTCACCCTCTGTTGTAGTATTTCCTGTACCCATACCTACTCCTCAAGCACGAGTATTTAAGAACTTAGTTCAGATATGCATCATGAGGGACTGTGCGGACATGTGTTTAGTCCCACATCGGTTATTTGTAGAAAAGATTTTGGATACTTATACAGGATCAACAAATCCAAATAATACCTTCGGACTAGCCATTTTGGGTGAGCTCCTGAGTTGTTACAAATCGTATCAGAACGAACTCGGTCTATAGCTTATGTGGAGTAGGAGACACAGCAGCCGGGTTCATCAAGGCTGATAACGGGTCTATCGGAGTATTTGTAATTAGATTTGAATAGATTTAAATCGTGTGCACATATGTTTAGTTTCACATCGGTTATTTGCCGAAAAAATTTTGGATACTTATACAGAATTAAGAAATTCAAATAATATCACGTTATATGCATCATGCTGCACCTCACCACTGCATTTGCCATTCCGTTCCTCATCTGACGTGAGAGGAAGAGATTTGTCCGGTTCTCGTGGGGTTGACAAAGAAATATATGTTGGACCATCTATCACGTGCCACGTCAGCGCTTTGGCCTAGCATTTTCAAATTCTTGCTGTCGTCGTCATGTCATTTTATTACCCTTAGATTTGTGAACGGAGACCTGCAGCCCACAAAGGTGACCGGGTCGTTGGAGAGAGAAATCACGTTTATATCCCGAATTATTGAGCCGGCTTTGGATATGACACCTTAATAACTGATCGCATACTTATATGCGATCATCGAAATTTTATATACTTTGCATCTCAATAGTGTTATTAAAACAGATAAAACTTAGAAGTATGCACCAAAAAAATAAAAAAAAAGTGTATTCTTTCTACTTTAATGTGCGCACATTGCTCAAAATACGTTGACGGTTATAGATGCATATGGGCATACTCCATATTAAATGTCAAATCAATAATGAACAAATCAATTTGAAGATCTATGTTGTGAATCGTTGTCTACAATATTAGAAATACTTAAATCTATGATCATGATGCCCAATATTAAAACTACTTAAAAGCTGAAAATCATATATGTTGGAGGTTTCCTATTTATAAATCTAGTGAATAAAATATTGACTATTTTTATAGCGTGATAAAAATTTTCTAAGATATAGGCATGTTTAAGAAAAATATATATATTAACAACAATGAATTTCAATTCATGCACTTTTTATATATTCTATTATATAGCCCGGCATTATTTTGCCATCCATTTTTGTAATCATTTGACATCTTAAATAGAAGGCCCCCAACATGTCTTTTTAGCCATTTTTATTGCTATAAATGATCATCAATTTTTTGGATCATTAGTTTGGGTTCACCAATTTAATGAGCAATTATTATTTGTAGCAACCACACAAATATCAAAGATTTAACATAATTTCTCTCTCTTACACACACACACACACAATATACTCACACAATATTCATTACAATCTGCACACCTAAAAACATATGGAAATCATATTTCAAGTGCTTTGAACACTCTCGCTATATGTTATGCGGAATCTTTTGTTCGACACTATAAAATATTTATTTAGTTATTACTTGATCTTTAGATAACAAGTTTACGTAAATATATAAAATAATTTTAGAAACACTTTTGATATTATAGGTCATCATTACCCAAAAAAAGAAAAGAAAAAAGAAGAAAAAGGTGTGCATCAGCAATGTAATGTCCTACAGTTGGTTATATGTAAACTGGCCTGAAATAATCTCAAATCAGACCAGTCTATTTGGACCAGCCTGGTTTTACAGAAATGAAAACCAAGAATTGTCTCCTCTACCATGTAAACAATGGATACCCTGTTGTAGCACAGTGCGAATGGCGATAACCAACTACGGCGCCATGGAATTGAGTGTGCCTACTAATAGCCTCATCTTCTTGGAATTGTTAGTCGGTCGTCACTAGCACTCATGTAATTGAATGGAGAGTGAGGCCACTACCTCTCTCTCTATTTCTTCTCCTCCCTACTCTCTTGGGGCCACCGAAGAGCCCCCTCTCCTCATCATGAATTCACTGCCAACATCACTGCCTTCCCCTCTCCCTCTTCCCTCTATCCAGCTGAAGAGTGTGGTCGACTGCCACAGGCTTGACCTCCTGCCTTCTCCTACTCTTCAGACCGTCAAGGAACCTTTTCTCCGCTTGCTTCATTGGTTGCACTATGCTCCATTCGTTTTGCTCCCTCTACTTCGAGAAAAAAAATACCTATTTGGCTTTCTAGGCTTTGTAAACTCAAGATATACATAACACTTAGTTTTTTTGGCCTTCAAAATGTATTGTTTTCCTTGCTTGCCGGTCGTTATTGGTATTATTAGTTTTCTTTCATGGGCTTCACTTGATATTTTTTTCTCAAAAGGGAAAAAAGAAAGAATGAAAGAAAGGAATGATGTCATAAAACAAAATATAACCCAATTTTAGTTGACAAGATTATATTATACTTTATGTCATGCAGTCGATATTATTCTTACCATCCCATAATGCTTCCAAAATGATCTATTCTTAAGTCATGGAAACCTTTTTATTTATCTTAAGAATTATTTCAATAGGAGGATTCTACATTTAAGCTCTGCCTGATCAATTAGATAAGAGAGGTTATATTCAAATTCTATTAGATTCTATTCCTAGAAAAAAAAAATCTCTATGAAATACACTTTTCAGATTTTAAAATCCAAGGTCAATACTTGTTCTTTGAATTAATAGCTTAAGATCATAATGGATGATGGTAGGAAGAATTTATAGCACCACCTTTAAACTCAACAACTTAATTCACAATAACCTGAAGAGAGTGAACATAGATGACCTAGTATTACAAATACCTACTCCTCAATGTTGAGGACCATATGCACATAATTAAAAAAAATGAATGAGGTCAAACCTACGTGCCAATGGAAGCACACATAAACACTTATCAGATTGGAGAGTCGGCACCTTGGAAATTTTTCTATATCGGGAGAAAATACATACAAAATTAAATAAATAAATAAATAAATTACAACGGCAGCATGGTGTGCCAACACATCCCTGGAATCTGTGTGGACCACCCCAGCTCAAGTAGCTAATTTTCAAAAACCTTGGTGATTCAGCATCCTTAGAGAAGCCTGCTAATTACTGGGAAGTTCATTGTATACGAAAACCAGAAAGAGGACTGAAAAGTAAAGATATTATTTTCGATCTTTTAGTAAGATTTTAGTTCTCTCACTTGGCTTAAATTTCATGGGAATTGCAATCTTAAATTGTCAACTTGGGATTTTGTGAAACCACACCAAGTGCGGAGCAAAGCTGTGTTGGAGGTGGACTCCAACACCATGGAATAGATCGAAAACTAATAGTAACAGTGGGACCATGGATAGCTGCAACTACTATTGAGCTACAACATGCGTCAGCTGATCGGGATGATTGCAGTAATCACAAAGCAAGTTGTAGTTGAACGGAGAAGACCAAGCCATGGAGATTACTTTCCAAAACAAAATTAGTACAAGGTAAGAAGAAAAAGGAAGAACGATGGGGCTGGATCTGTCTCCATGCTGACGCTATTCTACTTTTGAAAGAGAGCCTGTGCAAGGACCTACCATTTGACCATTAGAATTCCCGGAGACAACTCAACCAGCACCATGCATCCATTTGGCTTGCAGGTGAGATGTCACGTCCCCATGGGTTGGAGGAATCATCGCAGAGGAACCATAAATTGTTTTTTAAAAATATGAGATTCATTTGGTTTGAAGAATTTTTTCTTACTAAATTTTTTTTTTTTCTAAAAAATTGATATTTGAGTATATGATGCCTACAAAATAATTTTGCATATTTAGCTGACCATGAAAAAATGGTATATTTTAGAGTAGCTTATGTTTAGTTGAGTATCTATTTTTCTAGGATAGTTATGTACAATATCCGTTATATCCTTTAATAAAGTGAGAAACTATATCTTATTCTATCTAAAAATTTAAGGACATTTTTGAAAAAAAATTATCTCGATTTCTGGCCAGCGAGGATTGGACTTTTCCATTTCTTATAAGAGATATTTTTATAAAATACAAAAAATTTAGTTTTTTTTTTGAACAAATCAAACGAGTCCATGGCACTAATTTGGATACATGAATGGGGTTTATTGCAGCTTGCAAGTACAACGGCTCCGGTTACGAAGACTTCCTTGCGCCCTTTATTGAATTCTCACACGGAAGGGGAAAAACAATGACAATAATGAATATAATGTATGTTTTTTTGGAAGAAAAGGAGGGTAATGGAACCCACTCGGATATTATTAAGAATGAAATCAGTCAAAGTAAAGAAATGTTAAGGGGTGAAATATTTAGTACAAAGACAGAAATTAGGCTAGAGAAGAGAGGGATTGCGTTAGCATGCCGCCGATGGAGGAGACGCCCTGCTGGAACTTCTTCAGCCCAAGGTTGCTTGTCCAGAGTGAGAGCAAAGAGAGGGTTTGGTCACAAGTTTACCTTGGCATCTCAGCTTTCACAAGTTGAGATATTTAAGCATCACTTCAACCTTGTCTCTCATGAAGAACTCCTTTTGAAATGGCGATTGGCAAATGCCAAACTTAACAGGAGCGACTGGATGAATATTCCTCATCGATGAGGTTGTGGCAAAGTTGATTAGAAGGAGAGCTTTGACTTGTTAGAACAGTTTTCCATCATCCATGCATATAATATTAGAACCTCAATCGAAAGCAGCCAATCAATGGATCTTCTTCTGCACTGGTGCTGGCTAATGATTAAAAGATTCCAAGACACAAGGATTGATGACAGACTTAGAACAAATGAGGTGCACTCTGCCAGAAATATCTCGTTAGCAAGCACGCAGAGCACACTCAGATGTATTAATTGAACAATAATTCTCTCAAGCATTTTGAAGAGAATAAAATTGAAGAATAACTCACTAATACATTTTCAAGAGAATAAATCGAGTACAAGGTTTTTCAGAACCTGCCCACTCACAAACACTCATATGTATGTACGTATGTATAAATCAACAATAAAATTGAACAATAATTCACTCAAATATTTTTGAAGAGAATAAATCAACAAGTAATGAATAAAGGAAGAGAAACATCTTGTGTAGATCTTTTTCTTTCTTCCACAGTCAGCATTATAGATTTTTGACTGCTTTCTAGACAAGGAATACTGTTTTCCTGGTGGTTCAACCACTAGACCACAAGTCTTGCATCAGCAGCGGACAACCAAGCAATTAGATAATTGCTGGATAGTCTTTTTTTGATGAAGAGATAACTGCTGGATAGTCAACAGAACAGCAATGCCATATTTAGCGACTAACAGATCCAACGTGTCCACTGAGTGAATGATGACTGATTCAATTCAAGAATTTTAAGTACATGCATAATACACAAGGCTGCAATCCCTTGGTTTTATGATGAAATGAACACTAAATCACTAGTATGCCAAGAATCAATACCGGTTTAAGTTCTGACAGTAGGAGCTATAGTTTCATGTACAATGAATGATGGAGCAGCCCAGACAACTCAATCTTCAAACCGGAAGGACATTAAACCTTCAAGATCTCATATGTTTACACATAGTTCTCAAAGAAAATACTATATACACAAGCTATTGTTGCAACACTCTAGTAGTAGGATTGACAGTCTTTCAGGTCATCATAAACCTTACAGTGGCAGCCTAGCAGATTATGTAGAATCCTACTTGGTCAAGTAGTATATAAGCAAGAAGAGTGCCAAAAAAGATGCAACAAGTGTAGCCATTCTGCGACTCGATTTTTTCTCGAATACCTGATTGAGAAAACTAATGTCATCAGCAATCTGATGAAATAAGTTCCAAAGCAAAGGATGAGACCGAACTAATTTACCATCTTGAAACGGTCAACTGTTCCAGAAAGAACACCTCTTGAAGCATCCATATCATGGCCCTACAGTCAACCAGAAAATGTTAGTTGGATATCCTGACAACAAAGCACATAGCAGGACATTATATACATGCATACATATATATATATACAGAGAGAGAGAGAGGGAGGCAGGAAGGAGGGAGAGGAGTGACAGAGATACTGGGGGAAGGAGCACAGAAATACCATTCTGTCCAGTACGCGATTGTGCATCTCGACTTCTTCATGTATATCACCCGTCAACTGTCATAACCAAACATTCAATAACAATTTAGGATTTCTGATAACTTAGTTGCACAAGACATGAGACACAGAAAGAACATAAAGAAACAGAACGCCAATTCCAAATATCGATGTGAATCAGGCTTTTTAAATTTGTCATATTACAAGGTCATTCAGTAAAATCTTATTGTGAGTGAAAATATGATTTGGCTTGTTTTATTTTAAACGAAAAAAATAGGAAAATTATTAAGGCAGTAATAAGCTAAAACATGGAGAGCATCAACACCAGCATAAGATGACTTCAAGATTTATTTAAAAAAAACAGCAGCTCTGGTTTAAAAAGAGAAATCATATTCCTATGATCCAATCATCGAACTAACTTGTAATTTGGATAATCCTTGTCCAGCACTATCAAGAATATTAATCCCTCTTTGCTTCACAAAAATGCTGACCCATGACATTACAAAAACATTAAGTTTAAGTAGATAACCAAAAAATCATTTTCTTTCACTTTGTTAGATAAAAAATTGCAAGATCTCATGATGGTACACTAACATAATAGCAAGTCACATGAACTATTATTTTCAACTACATATGTTGAATAGATGATCAGCTAGTCCATTAACAGAACTTCTCATATTTGTTTGACCGAAACTGACCACAAGTGAAACTCCTCACTTTGTTTGAAAGTAAAAAATAAAAAATAAAAAGCATTTCCCAGTTACAGTCATTTAGCCTAACTTGACATCGGGGTCTTTCCATCCATTGCATTGTGAAACAAATAAAAATTCTAGGTTTTCAATGGGCACTTCTTAACTGTTTTCACTTTATTTCCCTATGAAGCATGGAAACGGGTACAAGAAACAGAAATAGAATGATATCAATAGCTCAATAAGGCGAAGATATAATATAGCCAGGTTATGACAATGAATACATTTTTATTTTTTACATATATGAATTAAAAAAAAAAAAAAAACAAAGTGGGTTATCCAAATATACTTTAAAAATAGCTTTAACAACATTCAAATCTATAGACCAAAGTCATCCTTTATATAATAATATCAACATCCAAACTCCAAAGCTAACCATTCATCATAAAAAAAAAAATCAACATTCATTGAAAGAGAGAGAGAGAGAGAGCGCAAAGCCCTCATCTCCTAAGGTATCCAGGAAGTATCTCAAGCCTATCTGAGAAACATCCAACACTTTGTTTTAATTTAAAAACAGGATAATTAATTATCCGACGTGTACCAGAAGCATAAAACAAGTATTGTTATCCAATACACATCTAATAGAGATACAACATGCGAATCCAAGGATCCATTCTTCAAAGGTTTCCATAAGCATCCTCTTGAAAGCCCAGCAGCAATGTTGGCAGTCTATATTACCTTCAAAGCAGCCATCAGATTTAACTTCTAATATTTCTGTTTAACATGCATTCACCTTGGCTCAAAGCCCAGGAACCATATCTTCTGTTAATGAAAAGTGATAACTGCATAGATAAATCCATGCTTCTTCAGAAGGTATGCACCTATAGAACAATCTATCTAATTATCTTCTTGATGCCTCACCCACCTCACTAATGGATAGTACGCCAGTTCTAAAAATCTCTTATTTCACTTCCACCCATACCAAATGACCCTCCAAAATCCCACCTGTTTGGACAGTAAGAATTTTCACCCTCAATATTAAAAGGTTATATGTTTCAGATTTTCATCTTGTGGGATGAACCTGAAATCTCATAAAAGAAAAACCTGACAGGTCTTCAATCCAGACTTACATTGATCCAGGGGTGATAAAATATATCATATACTAATAGTTGCATAGGGAAATGCAATGTAAGGAAATAGCATGCTACATGGAAAAGTTCAAACCAAAAATATCTTCACAGTTTCAATGTAATTGTCAAAGAAAAAAGGAGCAAGAAAAAGAGAGAGAAAGGTGGGTGGTGGTGGGGATTGGCCAATGGCCATGGTGGGAGAGAGGGCAGAGGCTAATTGGGGTCTTAATAGTGGTGGTGGTGTACTTATACCAAAGATGAGAGGGCGAAAGGTGGAGCGACAAGGTGGTAATGGCAACATTTTCATCTCAACCAATATCTTAGTATGTATTGTATCGGTATCGGGGGCCACCAATTCAATATATAGGTAAATTCTTAGCCCTTGTTATCTTGATCGACACATATTGATAAATTTTAAGATATAGGCTGACACAATATCAATATATCAACCAATATTTTTCAAAAACCTTTTTACTTCCTTAAATAGATGCTTTAATTAAGAAAAATCCCAAAACTAATGCCTTGATATTTTTTTTGCTAATTATGCATTTACATATGAACCAAGATTGCAGTATCACAACCCTAAAACATCAGTTGAGATCCTAGAAATCCTGGATCTTTCCAAATATGCCCACCTTTCATCTTAGTCGAGACAAACTAAGATATAAATTCAACTCGATCTCGGTCACCCACCAAGATGAACGATATCTTAGCTTTTTTCAAAAACCTTGGCTAGTGATGGCCAGTGATAGCCATGGTAGAACAGAAGGTAGGGGGGAGGAGAGAGGAGATTCTGATAACCTAGCAAACTAGGTTGGAGACAGCAGTGCAATTGCCTTAAAGATGGGACAAAGAGAAGAGATGGAATGCAATGGAGGAAGGAGAGAAAAGTGACTTGAGAGGTGCCTGATTATTGCAAAATAAGTCCTTCAAAGGACTTCTGCCCTGTAAGATTGTGTCATTCCCGCTATTTGTTAATCCTCATGTCTAGCTATCCAAACAGACAATCCTAATCATAGTAAGATATTTAGCCCCTAAGATTAGGAACCAATGGGACTCTAACGAGACTAAATGTTCATAGTGCTCATGGTCTCAATGTGTTTGTTAAGTCCAATTATATATTTATTAACTAATAAAACGATAGCAAATTTCCTGTGCCACCTTATTAGAAAATAAAATAGTTCAGACTTCAGACTTCTCAGCCAGTTTTGCACATAGTGCATGGTTCATGGTTGGTGGTTAAATTTTATAGATAAAACATGGTTCATACCCCTTCAAATTCATTCGCTTTGAAGCTCTTCCAACCCTTCAAATTCATTACCTTTGAAGCCACCTATAGCCATTCAATTCATCCAACATTAATACCCTCTCTTGTATCATCCATAACAAGGGCCTCGATATAAATTACCAATCCAAAAAGTTTGGTCATCAACCCTTAAAATTATTTACAACAAAGCAACAAGTGTTCAAACAAATATTTCATGCTAATTTCCTTGAAGCATTTCTTTTTCCTTTACAGAACGCCATGTTACAAAAGTCTACAATGATGTTAATTTCCTCCTACTTTGCATCAAAGATCACATTCCTTAGATATTGTTCCTGCTTTGCCTCTTGGGTTGGGATGGAAAGGAGAATTGGTCTGGATCAATATGCGGGCATGCCAGCATTATTTGTATCGAAAAAAAATAGATGGTAATGGGTTCCGTTGCCTTGACCTTCAAGGATATTTGCTAGTGGGCTACTTCCTTCTCGGGGAAGGGAGTGATAAATACAATGCTACACTATTAACTATGAACTAAGGACAAATAAAATTAAAGAAAGATAAGTGGAAGATAAAATAGAGATGCTGATCATTGATTCTGCAAAGCCGTTTTCAGAATTACAATCTAGCATTTAGGCATCTCCTCATTTACCATCAAACAGTTCCATCTCTAGCATTGATACCTATCATTTCCAGTTATTATCACCTCTTCCACTTTCTCCTGCTGGTTGCTGCAGCTAGTTCTAACCATTTGTCTCCACTTTCCACGTCCTAGTCTCTCGGTAACTGTCTCCACTTCACACTGCATCAGGCCAATGTCTTAGCATAGAACATGATCAGCCTTTAAATCAATACTTAGCCTCTCAGGTTAGCTATACTAGAAATTGGCCTATATTTACAATATCTTTAAGACTCGATTTATTCCTCGACTAACTACTCAACCTAGTTCAACCACTTTCCTTTAGATGTCACTCGGCCTATCTTATGTGGTGCCACATAGTAACTTGATCAGCCTACACATTTCTTGGTCTATCCTTTAACTATTTTCGACATTCTTCAAATCTAACTACGTGGCATCAGTTTTGTTGATCTTTACATCCTTGATAGGAACGTGATGTAAAAAGTCTTATCCAATGCTTAGCCTTAGCAAGTGGCCTCTGTGCTCATCATGTTAAATCAGTCTTGAGCGCTCAGCCTACTTTCATTACCCAAGTTAGAACCTCTCATAATATTGTCTTGGCACCACCACATGGATGCTATCTAACCGGCCTCTAGGCTTCCACTACAAGTTAGGATGTGGTGTAAACAGATACTTTGCTTTGTGCCAAAACTTGTTGCCTCTTATCAGTAAACCCTCAGATCTATTGGATGGAAGCATCCTATACTTTCTTCTAACTTTCCAATTACCAATTCTTATTATGCTAGCTCTTACTGTTTGCAAACAAAAAGTTGCAGTTTTTTTAATAGAATTTGTGTTCTTTACAGCACCGTTCAAGTAATAACCAAATGGTGTTTCCCGACTTGATCATCACAAGTAGGTGAATTATGACAGCAACGAACATAAACTATTAAAGGATAAAGATAATCTAACTTATGGTCTGTCTCTTCAACCAAGGATCACAACTCGAATGACTTTCTTAAAACTCTTTAATAAAGACTATCATTGCTAAAAATTTACCTTGCAATTAGGAACAATTGTGAATTCTTTGATCAACATAGCTATATTGACTTAATTTTGTGCAAGGTAAGATATGTTTAAGTAATAGGCCTACTAAACACTTCCCTAAAATAAACAATATGGAGAAAAAAGATTCTTTTGCCTTAACAACAAATAATTTAAGCAAGAGAGATAATCTGCTGATAGAAGACCCAACCATAGAAACCCACAAATATTTTGGCCATAGCTCACTAATTTCAGTTCATGCTTACCATTTCAACTCTAGGGAAGCCAATTTTCATTAAAATTCTAAAACTCATCTCACTTAGTAGGGCTAATTGACTTTCTAGTTTCTTAAGATGCTCTTTACAAATAATTTTGGAACTAGATTTGATCTTAATATATCAAGTGTGCATAGATTCGAAGACAGTTGCATCCCATGCCTATAAGTAGGCAAGCATGCTGAAGTAATGCAGGCTTTGAAACATTTAACTACTTAATTCAAGAAAATTTTTCATTCTATTCCCTTCTCCTACTGTAATGGTAGATTCTATGCCAAGTCTCACCCCACCTTGTCTAAACATTATATTTGTGGTTGAGCCTAATACAGGCCCAAAAATGGTTACCTTAGCACTTCCAGAACACAAATATAACAAGATTAGTATCGTGCAACTGCATATACAGACTATAATCATTGTCTATAAGGCAAAGCGGGGAGGTGACATCAAGAGGGAGGGACAAGGGGGAGGACGAAATAGGGAATGAGGAGAGGGCGGCAACGGAGAGGTATTAGTCTCAGTAAAGCACAAACGATTGGTTCATAAATCTAAATTATGGGCATATACTATTTAAGAACCATGGCATTAGCATTTTTTTATTAGAACCAAAGATAACTAATTAATGTTACTCAAACAAGTGATACAGGAGTCAAGTGCATGTGTCCCAAAAAGCCACTAACTTGGGATACTATATATATGTGTGTGTATATATGTATATATATGTATGTACATATGTGTATATGTATATATATGTATGTATGTATGTATGTGTATGTGTATATATATATGGTTGTATGTATGTGTATGTGTATATATATATATATGTATGTATGTATGTGTATGTGTATATATATGTATGTATGTATGTGTATATGTATATATATGTATGTATGTAAGTGTATATGGATATATATGTAAGTATGCATGTGTATATGTATATATATCTGTATGTATGTATGTGTATATGTATATATCTGTATGTATGTGTATATGTATATATCTGTATGTATGTATGTATGTATGTATATATCTGTATGTATGTATATATGTGTGTATATGTATAGATGTATGTATGTATATGTATGTATGTATGTATGTGTGTGTATGTATGTATGTATATATGTATATGTATGTATGTGTATATATAGATATATATGTATATGTATATCTGTGTGCGTGTGTTTATATAGATATATATGTATATATATATCTGTGTGTATATATATATATCTCTGTGTGTGTGTGTGTGTTTGTGTGTGTGTGTGTGTGTGTCTGTGTCTATATATGTATGTATATATATATATATATATATATATATATATGTATATATATATATATATATGCATATCTGTGTATGTGTTGCGCATGCATGTATATAATAAATAATCAGCTACACAAATTGGTCCATAATATTAAAATCGATAAAGCCTCTGCTCCATGTTATGCTAGATCTGATGAATGTTATGTCAAATTGCCAAAAGTAGATATATGACGATATTGATATCATAATAATGATATGAGGTATCAAGTTGTGTCATGTAGCGTCCCAAATGACTGAGACACCAGAAAGACCCAAAATTTTGTAGTACAGCTAACATTACAACTAATTCTCCAAAAAACTATAGTAGGAATAGTTGGTACAAAATGAGTGGAAAATATCTCCTAGGTGCATGTATCGGAAAATCATTCATACGGAAGAATGCCTTGTTACGATCATATCATACCATATTCAATCTTATTCCTGATATAACTTACTCTCTTAAGAATGTTCACTCTATCTTGCAGCCCATCAATAGCTCTATCATTTTCATGCTCATCAATTTCATGAGAGGAATAGTCTCGGATGCCACCCTCCACAAGGCCATCAAAAAGAGCAGCTCTGTTGCTTCGATAATCTCTGCAAATAATCAAAATCACCATGAAAAAGAAAGATATTGCTTATGTGAAAGTAGAGTAAACAAAATATACAATTCCATCTCAGGAAACAAAATTTTTTAGCTGAGTAGAAATACATCAGATCATGTCTGCAAAGAGTCTGGAAACCTGTATATCACCAATACTTTGACAGCAAATTCATCTAAATACAGATAAAATTGCAATTTTGATTTTCAAGGAATTCAGATAAATTATACTGATTACATATTGTCCCACTGAACCTTAATGATTGTAAATGTTAATTTGCCCATATATTTTAGTTAGTACAGATCAAATTTAAAGCAATTAGATCAATTTTATAACCTCTATATTAAAAAAAAAAGTCCAAGTATTTAATTGACACTGTGTTTCATTAATATCTACATGCATATACACACATTCAGGTAGAGAAAGATATAGATATCACTTTGTGACCCCCCTTTTCCTTTCATTCCCTACTTCTGCCACAAATGATCATTGAAATCGTATTGAACTAAAAAAAAAAAAACTACAACAGGGATGTCAAGCATCAAAAATATGATTATGGTTTCTACAGTTTGGCTATTTTGGTGGTTTTGGCTCCATTTTTAGCAATTTTGGTAAAAAAAAATTTAAAGATCGACTAAATCAGGAGAAATAAAGAGGTTAAAAAAAAAGTTAGAGCTCATTATAAAGAATTGTTTCAGACTTTCAGGTGTATCATTTTGGTGTTTTTGCATTGAGACAGTGAAAAGGTATCTTTTAAAATTGTTATAAATAGCATATTTATATCACAATATATATGGACTATCTAAATGCATATGGATGCAATGCAAAAAGCTTTACCTTCTCCTAAATCTTGCTAAAATTTAAGGTAGCAGTATTCCCAGAATTTCCCAAAACCCACAATATATCAGTTTACTTCACAACTTCAAAGTAAAAATGCTTCCAAAAAATTGAAAGATATGAAGAAATGACAAAAAATTGCCACAGATAACTCACATATAATGAATGTGGCCCCACAAGTTAATTGGTTCAAAACTCCAAGAGTAGCCATGATTTGAATTTATTCAGGGATCAGGACAAAATCAAAATGTTTTCATTTCATTGTGGAGTTCCAACCAAAACTTTGAACCATAATGGAAGTATGTATGATATTCTAGTATTCCAATACAGAAACAGGCATGATACCAATACCTTAACCTTATCTATACCTTAATGAAAGCTTCCAACATTATTTTTTTTATTTGTTCTAACTCACCACATGCAACATCCAACTTTGTTGCCCGCATCAGGTTAGTCCATTTGTCTTCAAATTACAAAATTTGGTGGTATAAGAACCCAGAAGTTTAAAATAGAGTTCTTTTACAAAATCAATAAGAGGGAAAAAAGAAGAATAAACGTTTAAAAGACTATCACTGAGCAGAAAACTTAGCAATTTAGCACTACTATAATTCAGATTACATATTTAAAATATTTCACAAAATAAATCAAATCATCTATAAATAATTAAATATCAATAACTAGAAAAGACATAGAAATCTTGATGTGTGAATCCAAAATCTCAACAAGGTCAATGACTACCAAATCCCGATAATTGCAATTTGCATTTGCGCATTCGTGCACGCATGCGAGAGAAAGAGAAAGAGAGAGAGAGAGAGAGATTGGAGATGAACCTTCGTGAATTCATGAACCCAATAGATTCAGACCACAGAAAATTTTGTTCCTTTTTTCCTCTCCTTTTCTCCTTTAAAATTTTCTTATATTTTTGTCATCCCTGTGCAAAAGCACAGATGCCTTGTTCCTCCTTTGGCCAGTCCAACAGCTGGAAGGATATGCATTGTTAGTTATTAAGTGCTCACAAGCGTGAAACTGCATGTTAAGGATGCAGTTCTAGATAGCAATTCATTTACTTAATAATGTAAAATGAAAAACAAAAAAAAACACTATTTTCCTCAAGCCTTCTCTCATTTTTCCACGGCATTAAAAAAGAAATTCCTCCAAATATAAAGAAATGGCATAATTTAAGTTTGGCAAAATCCAATCGTTCATGTTATAACACAGCCAAAGAAACCAAGATACACAAAAGTTTCCATTGCTGCAGCATTTCAAACGAAAGAAAAAAAAGAAAAAGAAAATTTAACTTTGAATTAAAAAACAAAGCCCATATAAGCTCACATGAATTCATATTCAAGAAGAAATATCATACTAGAATAGAACAACGTGAAACAAAATACTCACCAAATATCAAAATCCCCACATCGCAGGTCTAATTCAATTAAAAAAAATACCGAAAAAACGACCTAATTCATCCCTAGGTTTTATAAAACTTCCCTTAAGAAATCGAAATCAATTCCGTAACTTACAAATCAATGTTTTTTCACGTATCATCAAGAAACAAAGCAAAACGAATTCCACCATTCAAAATCATAGATTTCAATCGTTCAATTCGGAACGGAAAATAGAAAGGAATGAAAAGAAAAATAAGCCAAATTTCCATCAGAAAAGACATTAAATGACAAAACAGTGTATCTCTAAGCATAAAACGAGACATCACCAGCGAAACCGAAACCGAAACCGAATTCCGCGATTCCAAAGCGACAACCCTTCAATGTACCATCTATCACAATGGAAGACACGAACTTACCTGTGGATTGGAATGCTTCGATCTCCACCGAGGAGGACGCGCGGGGGGTGGGCGTGAAGAGAGCGAGATATGGGGTTCGGGTTCGGTCCCAGAGGAGAGCTCTCGGTGTCGGTGAGCTGAGGCGCAGAGAGGAGGGCGTGCGGGCAGAGGGACCAGAGAACGCCAACCTGTTTCTTTATGCGGACAGCTTTATACCGCCTGCCACCGTGCGACTCAGGCTTCAATTCGAAGAGGATCCAGCTCTGCTCGAATTTTACTGCTCAGCGTCCCACGTGGCAACGGGAGATTGGTTGAGACAGCTAAATTGCGGAAGGGCTGGGCCATTCAGCGGGCGCCACATAAGAGAGAAGAATAGATAGCGCGCATTTGTCTTTCCCACGTCTGTTTACGTACACGGAGGTAGAGATGGCAACGGTACGGAAATGAGACGGATGCGAGTAGAGTCTCCGGTTGGAATAGAGTGGGTAGAATTAGGCCCTGTTTGGGGAAGCTGTTGGCACTAGAGCTGTTGGAAGTAGAGCTATCTAAAGTAGAGCTGTTATAAAAAGCTGTTTGCTGTTTGGTAACTACATTCGTAAAGTGCTGTGGTACTTTATTTTGTGTTTGGTAAACAAACTGAGAAAGTACTTTTGTATGACAAAATTACCATAAAGGACATTGCATAGTATTATACAACAGAACATAATAAAACATAACATAAATTAATACATAAATATACGATATAGTATAATATTATTGTAATATATAATAATATTATGTTAATATAGCATAATAGTAATATAATTATTAGAGTAAATTAATATTTGGTAATATAACATAATATTAAATTATTTAAAAGATAGGCTTGAATAGACTTTTCTTCTACTTCGGATAACATATTAATGTATTATGATATAATGTAATATATATTATATTTATAGTATAATACAATAATAAAAGTATAAAATATTATAATTATTAGTATAAATTAATTTCTCATAATATAACATAATATTAAATTATTTAAAATAACATATTAATGTATTATAATGTAATGTAATATAATACAATATTTATAGTATAATACAATAATAAAGGTATAAAATATTATAATTATTATTATAAATTAATTTTCCATAATATAACATAATATTCAATTATTTAAAATAACATATTAATGTATTATAATGTAATGTAATATAATATAATATTTATAGTATAATACAATAATAAAGGTATAAAATATTATAATTATTAGTATAAATTAATTTTTCATAATATAACATAATATTAAATTATTTAACATAACATATTAATGTATTATGATATAATATAATATGATATTATATTTATAGTATAATACAAAAATAGAGGTATAAAATATTGTAATTATTAGTATAAATTAATTTTCCATAATATAACATAATATTAAATTATTTAACATAACATATTAATGTATTATGATATAATATAATATGATATTATATTTATAGTATAATACAAACATAAAGGTATAAAATATTATAATTATTAGTATAAAATAATTTTCCATAATAATTTCCCATAATTTTCCATAAAATAATTTTTCGCGGTCCAGGGGCTCTTCTTCGTGGTCCACGCTCGAGGAGGACCTCAGCGTGGGCCGCGAGGTTGATGATAAAAGAAAACAATAAATTGATTTTGGAAGGTATGGAAAAGGATTAAAAAAATTTTCTTCTAAAATGTGGTTCAAGAGATGCATACAAAAATTGAAAAGAAAAATACCTTTTCTTATAGAAGGGAGTCTGACGGCTAGGGTTCTTGGCTCCAGCAGATTTTTAGGTTTATAAAGGGACAAACTATGTAATTATGTTATTTTAATATGAGCATTTTTGTCAAAAATACAGCTTTCCGAAAAAGCTAAAACAGCCTCCTCCCAAAAGCTCCAAATTGCAGCTTCCTCCCAAAAGCTGTTTTCAGCTTCCCGCAAAAGCTGAAACAGCTTTTTGAAAAATTTACCAAATACAGTTTTTCATCTAAAAGTACTTTTGGAGGGCCAGAAAGTGCTTTCTGGCCCTCCAAAAGCTCCCCCAAACAGGGCCTTAGATGGAGAAGATGGACGCATGAGGCTTAAAAAAATAATTTTTTTGACAAATAAATTATTTTTTTAATTTTAGAAAGAGGATTTGTGAATAGTCAAACATATCCAAGTCGAATTCGAGATAGATTATACCATTACTCGAACTTGCCCCAGATCCACTAGAGGTCGAGTAAAACCCGCTCTATTATGGTCGGGTTAAATTGGATATCTACCCGAATAGAATAAATTGCCACTCTTATTGGAGAAGAGAGCTAGGGTGTTACCTCAGTAATATCACATCTCTGCCATCTAACAATATTCTCGATGTGCTAACAGCCTCGTGCATATTGGAAGGAGATTATTGATGGAATTAATTAGGAAAATAATACCTATCCCTTTGCCCGCGACCATTTGGAAGCTTCTCAAATTGTTGGAGACTTTTGAAGACAAACATGTTGTTTACAAGGCAAATAGTATGGTTGTCTGAATTGTCTTGTGTGTTGTAGGCCACTCAGAGTCCGAAGAGTTTTATTGAGAGTTCGTCTCCTCAATTTCTAGCTGGCTTCACCATATTTTGAGTATAGATACCAGCAGATGTATCCATTCCAAGGCCACCTGAATAAAATGTCCGAGAAAAAACCATAATATTCTTGATGGTTCTCTCTTTAATTCTTTTCTCTTTAAAATTAATAAAAAATAAAAAACATATGTTGCTATAAATATAATTTACTATATAATTACTTTTGAAAATTGCTATCCTAATCATGTTGTCCCATATCATTGGGGCATCCATCTTTCGCCCCATCGTGACATTTGCATGGAGACTACGGAGTCTGCATCCATGTCCTCATTGAACTCTTGTAGGCAACCGAGCTTGAAAGCAGGCTCCTATCCCCCAACGTGGCCATCACCCCTTCTTTCTTGCTGGATTCCTTTCTTCGTGACTTAAGAAGAGAAAGTTCAATGGGGGCAAATAGATATAATGTGATTTTCACTTGCTACATTGCATATCATGAATGGCTGGCAAGGAATGATCGTATATTTGAGAATTTACAATTAGATTTTTGCTTGATCTTGCAAAAAGGTACTCATGAGATCTTATAGTTTGTCCATACTAAGATCGTGGAGAAATCATTAATAGCTATGAAAATCTGGGGCTCTCTACCATTAGTCTCTACAACATCTCAAGTAATTTGGATAACTTGGGAGTCCTTACATCCCAGTTTCCTCAAAATCCACTTGGATGGTAGTGTGATCAGATCTAGCAATCATGATGGGACTAGATTTGTCGTATCATGTCTTAATCACGTGGTTGTGGCAGGTGTTATGCATCTATTTATTTATTTATTTATTTATTTTTTTGCTAAAAAAAAGGGAGCAGGAGGGAGGAAGGGACAAGCCCAACCCCGCGTAGCAGCCCCAACTGGGCCCCCCACCCCGCCAGGAGAATGTTCGATGCGGGCAAACCGGGTCGTGTGTTGGGCACGCCGACCTATTTTACTTATACCCTCCCCACCCGTGAGCCGGCTTGGTTATCCGACCCGACCCTCCGTGTGAGTACGTCACACCTGGCACCACCCAGGCTATCAGCCGACTAGTAGCACTTCCAGACCCCGTGTCTAGACGTGGAGCATTCGGTCCCCAAATTTAATCGACGCCCGCGCGTTTCGAACTATTTATCGCCACTGCTCCAATGGCTGAGTTATGGATGATTTGGGAAGGCCTTAATTATGTGATTTCTGGTTTTTCGAGCGACGCTTATTATTTTAGATGGTGACTTGAATTTGATTTGTTGGATAATTAATTCTGTGGTTCTTGCATATGGATCTCAACGGCTTCACATCTTGAGGCCCTCATCTAACCTAATTGTTTTTGAGACAACTCATATTTACAAAGAATCTAATAGTGCAACAAATTAAGTTGTCTCATTCGTTAAAGATCACATAGGACATGCTCTTTGAGAATCCCTCATTTCTGTTCCATGCCACCTTCTGGATTTATTGTATGCAGAATTTTATAGATGTATTTATACTAGGACTTATCATGTCCGACTTACCAAAGAAACAAAACTATCTTTAGAGATGCAAATGGGTTAGATTGGGTCGAATCATAAGTAACCCCGACCCAACCTAAGTTTTTATTTGAGTCCTAATTTTGGACCTATACCCAACTTAATAAAAGATCAGGTTGAGTCCACCGCTATAATTTTTGACCCAATGAATCATTTAGATTGGGTCGGATCCATGTATAACCCGGACCCATCCCAAAAAAATTAGGTCTGGTTCGAGTTTGGGTCGGTCCGGTTCAGGTCAACCCATCCATGGCTTCAGAATTTGTTTGCACCCCGCGGGCTCCCGCAGAGCCTAAATAAATTTATAGATTCGGATCGGATGGGATCATAGGATTAAAAATCCAAAATTATCCAAATTTCAAATGGGTCAGGTCGTAGGATTAAAAACACAAAATTTTTCAAATTTCAAACGAGTCGAATTGGGTTTGAATTCAATAAACCTAAACTCGATCTGGAAAATGAAATAGGTCCAATTTTAGGACCCGACCCAATCCCACGGGTCCTCCAAAACGGGTTGAGTCGAGTCTAATTGGGTCGGGTCGGATGGGGTCACCAGTCAACCCAACCCATTTGTAGCCTTAGCTCTCTTGTGAGGACCAAGATTTCGAACTCCAAAAAAATCTCCAGGCATAGCTAAGTTGAAATTGTTGAGGGAAAACATCACTCAAGATTCAAACCCCTGCCCCTTTGTTTAAGTTGTGTGAGCACGTTCAATGGAGCTGCATGCTTAACTACCGATTAAATTTTCACTAATGTTAACAAGTAAATATTTTAACAGTAAAATGACTTTATCACTCGTTTGTACCAATAATATTGAAAGATTTTACAACGATATAATGAGTAATGTCATTAAAAGATCTATTGGTTGCTAGATAATTGTAAAGATCAAAGTCTTAGATAACAACCTTCTTCTTTGAAAAAAGGGGAAACCATTGATTTCATTAGCATCATGAAATTAGACTAAATAACAAACATTATTTATCTATTATCTCACTATGACAACCATAGTTGAACATTTCTGTTGTTCATCAGAGTGCCATATCTTGTCAACAAAAGCAAATCTCAATTCCAAACATAAAGGAATTTTATTTTATAAAAGAATTAAAGTATTCTAAAAACATTAATCTGAGCTTTGGCGATTAGATAATCCCTTTTTGTTGCTGCTAATCTTGGCTTTCTTAGAGTAGTTGTCAAATGTGATTTTCTTGCCTTGATTAATATTTTACGATGAGAGAGGAGCATCCCATGGGTGATCAGACCAAACTATGCAGGATATACAAGGTTTCAACCAAGCTTTTAAACCCTAACCATGACTCGCGTGGTAATTTTCATTTTGTTTTTTTTTTGTCCAATTGATGTAGGTGATGGCATGGGGTTTCTAGTAAAACAGAATCCGCAGGGGTTGTAATAACCGTTACATAAATACATACAGACATACATAAATACATACAGACATACATATATACATACATATATACATACATATATACATACATATATATATATATATATATATATATATATATATAAATTTAGAAAGTATGGATGAAAAAATAGGAATCACCTATCCATTCTGACTCACCAATTTGCATCTTCTCAAATTGGAAGGATGCAAAAAAAGGATGGATTGAGTATGTGAAGGGTAGATTTTTACATTGACAAAATTACACTTCATTAGTTTTTTTGACGAAATTCTAACTCCTTTTCACATTTTAATATATTTTTTTTGAAAATTTTACCTATACTATTAACCCTATGCAATTAAAATTTATTACTAATTATTTAATTTTAGCATAGAATTTCCATAGTTATAAGTAAATAATTAGAATTATCTTCTGTTTTTCTATTTATATTCACTCTTCTTATTTAACTATTTATATAAAATTATTGGACTATTTAAATTAAATTATAAATTAATTAGCTATTTATATAATTAATATATATAAATAGATTAATTCTAATATAATTAGTCTATAAAATTATTTATTTAATTTAATTAAAACTTAATTAAAATTAAATATTTCTATAATTTTTATATAATTATAAATTAAAAATATTATAAGTTTACATTTTGCTCTACTTCTTTAGTATAAATAAATATTATAAATTAATACTAATAATACTTTTTATCAAAGATAGTTTAGTAAATATGTCATATAAATATGTCTATTCTTTCTTTCATTCCTCCTATACCAAACAGATGAGAGAATCATTTCCATTTATTCTTTCATATTTCACCAAATATATGTTCTCCTTTCTTTCTTTCCTATCCACCCTTTCTGTAATCTATCTTTCCTCCCAAATGGAAGGCAAAAGTTGACTATCTATCTGGCAACGAAAAGTAGAAATCATAGCTACCGTTTTGATCCCAATGTTTTGCATGCAAAAGCTGTCACCACTCACCCGAGACTCCAAACAGCCCTTTGTGGATATGAAAAAGCCAAGAGCGGTGCGGAATCATGAATGTTTCCAAAGGGAAAACCTCATAATTACTAAGCATTAGCCATTGCTCCAAGCTTGGCCGACGTATTCGATAACAAAGGCATGTGTGAGCCAGAGTAGGGGAGACACAAAAGCTATCAGTTCTCAAACACCATGAAAAGAGCATAAGTGCAAACAGTCTTCCACCAAACATGCACCGAGCTCCGAGCCATGAAACCTATGTAGGATATAGTACTTTAAGCTTATCTGGCATCAACAGTTTTCAATATGGTTAATCTTAGTTGCCTTTATCAAATTTATTTTAGCCTATATACTGCCTAAACATTCTGAAATTAGCCATGGCTTTTTACAGTCATCTACCACTGTCATAGGTTCTTTCTGGAACATGCAGCTGAAGACCAAGAAAGAGAACCAGAGTAAATTGCACAAGAAATGGTGGAGTAAGTCATCGTCCAATTCTTGGGTCTTGGATTCTCTCAGTTTAGCAGGTTGTCTATACCAAGATGAGCTGAGATACCAGCTTATCTCGGCCAACATATAATGACTGAGATGCCCCTGATAAACCTCCAGTTACACATTGCTTTGGATATCTATAAACTGAGTTGCTAAGAAGAGATTAAAGAAAAACAAAAAAAGCTGGTTTACTGAAAAAACTCAATCGGCTAAGACCATAGGAGTCGAAAAATTTTGCATATATCATGTTGATAAGTGCAATGCATATCAAAATTCTGGCAGAGATGAAAACCAGGGCTGGCATTCAGCAAGTAAACAATAAAGACTTTTCTATTTTTCTCGATAAGAGTAACAGTAGAGTACTTCAAATGTCTACGGTTAGCAGGCTAATCCCCGAGTCGAACGACCTTGTTAAAACCTTAACAAGGTGCAGCTTCCTTTATTTGTGAGTTGTGATACACCAGAAACCTGTTGGCAAAATATAAATGGTGAGGCTCCAGAATTAGGGGGGACCTCGGCCGAAGGACTCAGTAGTATCCAGCAATCGTGCACAGCAGTAACTGGACGGGGGGCCAGAAAAGACTCCAGTATGCCATTAAATCCGGCATCAAAAGCAACCACATGAGAAAGCCCATCTTCCCCACCACCCACCCCTTCATAAAAACCATCTACTCGCCTCTTAAAGGCTTCAACTACAATTTCCCGCATCCACAGAGAGAGAGAGAGAGAGAGAGAGAGATGGATTCCTGCCATAAAACCTCAGTAAAATGTATGGTCAATGACCCATGCCAAAGTTCAAAAATAATGGGAAGGTTAGCTTCCAAAAGAGGCAGCTTTAAATGTTACATATGAATGCCTGGTCCTCCGAGAGCCCCCACAACCACTAGCTCTGAATCCATAAGTCAAACAAGCAAGTAAATACTCAACTGCTACCATTCAAGTGACGCATGATCTTTCATGACTTGGGAAACCAAAAACATGTTGGGATGCTTGGATGCAACATTTGCTTGGAGATCAGAACTTTCTGAGGTCAGAGGTTCAATTCCAAGCACATCTGCCATGCAATGTTGAGCCATGTTACTGGATTTCTTTCTATACATATGAAGGATGCATAACTTCTGACGGTATGCTGTAAATGTATGCACTATCTTATTTTAACAGGCTCTACATTGCATACAATCAGAATATTGTGTCTGTATTTCCTAATAGCCACTATACAATATCAAGGGTCACCCTGAAGTGCTTAACTTTATATATCATGTATAAATTGATTATAGTATTTAGATATAAATATTTTCTACAGAATCACAGATAATACAGTCCTAGCAGAAAAGAGAACAATGGATAAATGTTAAATTAAGCTGGGGGGAAAGCTTTCAGAAAGAAGGATCTAAATATCAGTTGAATATAAACAAAAAATATATATGGAATGAAAATCTAGTGGGCATAGAATGAGGTCACAGATAGAATTTATACCCAAGAGATGTGCACTATGATGGACTTGAATACCCTGGAACTCGATGGATAACACAGAAAAAAAAAATGGAGGATTACACGAAGATCCATCCACCCAGATGAATCAGTGGGTTGTCATAAGATGTAATGTAATTATATATGCAAGTGATATGAATGGAAAAACAAAATTGTGTGAAATAATGAACTTGCATTTAGGACTCGGAGAACAAAAAAAAAAGAAGTAAAAAAGGATGAAAGACTGATAAATGGCATGGAAGCTTTGGAACAAGATCAATGTGGAAAAGCTACTATTGGCCGACATAGTGTCAACATAATTCCAGATAGTTGGCAATGATAATACTAGTTTCATTTACAGGAACAGAATAGTGTGTTCTTTTACCAAGACACATGACAATTCACTAGGGATAATTGATCGCCAGCCCTTCATCTAGGCCAGCCACTTGATTACCGTCCCTTGGTATGATGACCTTTTTACATTAATCCTGTCCTGTCCGTGAGTTTGTATAAAACAAGTCATGACTAGTACCAACAAGGTGAATTGTCATGACAAATCACAAAACATGGCCAAGGACTAAACATTAAGTGGCAATCAAACAAATAGCCTGGAATCCATTTGCTCAGTTTTTATTTTTCATCAGACTTCTTCCATAATGAGCACTCAAGTAGGTTTTTGATTACATTTCACAAGAACTGATGACACCACAAGGAAACCAAAAGATATCTAAATGCCAGAAAGAAAGCTTCGATTAAGATATAACACAAGGATTATAATACACAGAATCATACAATAGCACAGCAAGAAAGAAAAAAAACTTAACCATGTGGTGTGGGATCAAATGGATAGACAATAATTTACCTAAACTTCTAATGAATTACTCACAACAAGAATACAATGCTAACACCTTTGTGGGACCGAGGCTTCTAACAATTGTCTTTCCACCCCACCTCAATAATAGACATTTTAACAAACAATTCAATAGACATAAAGAGAGCATTAGATTAGCAGCAGAGCAGTTGAAAGAAGTAAGCAAGCACCAGATTTTGCTTGAATTTCTCATAGTCCTTCAATGCATTATATGGATGGACATTTGGGAAGCCTCACTAAATGACAGCCAGCTCATTCTGAAATCTATCCTTTTTATCAAGCCGGTACAAATCACATAATTAATGAGGAAGAGATGATGACTAGAAACAAAGAAATGCAATTACCAAGATTAGAATGGCTGTGAACCAAAATTCAATGGAACAGAGTGCAATTCTCTTAGCAGACTAAAGAGATAACCAGCTATTACTCACTGAGACAACAAACTAAACTACACGTACAAAACAAATAAGTATCAAGTTACCATTCAGTGTAATTCATCCATACTTCATAACATGTAATGTACTATAACGTACAGCTGTTCTCCTTGAAGTTGGCAATGGCAAAATCAAAATTATGACAAGCAATAAGATGCATACAGAGGAATAGAATCACAATGCAAAATTATAGTAGAATCCAATAAGAAATCATTTTATGGTACAAAATAATATAAAGAACGTGTCATCTTGGTCAGTGGGGGTTAAAACAGAGAAATCTCACTTCACTTGAACAAACTGAAACAATTGTGTAGCACATGATATTTAAACTTCTTTTAAGGAACTTTTCCTGCATAGAAAAATCTGATGAATTGTTGAGGAGTGTTTTTTTAGAACTTATATGACTGATTTCCAAATAGCTGTGTAGAAGTTATCTGCAGACCTCTCAAGGATGTATATCCAAATTTTCAAATAAACATTCATAATAACACATGGAAAAAGGGTAATAATGTCATGAAAGTCAAAATGGATGGAAATGCCAAAATTTTTGCTTTGTAAACTATCATGGATTTCTGAACAGAAGGGATTATGTACATTATAAGTCAGCATTTCCATACTTCAGAAAAAAACAACAATACCAAACTCTATACCTCATCCATGGGATGATCTGATAAGGAAAGAATTTCTAAACCTCAACACCATTTTTTTTCTTTTTGATCTTTTCAAACTTTAAGAAGAACCAGTGAAGCTAAGCTCAGTATTGCATATGCCACTCCATACGATCATCAAAGTCCACGCTACTCGTACCATCCAACAAAGCATTCTGTTGCTGCTCATACCGGCAAATATAGTTCAACCCAACAAGAAGCTCACATATAGCTGCCTCTGTCTTCTCCCTATCAGCAAAATATAATGTTTGAAGTAGCAGGACATTTTCCCTCAAAACAATCTGCTGCTGCTCAAAGTTGCGCTCGGTTTGCCACTGGATCATATTATGAGCCATCGGTGCGAGCCAGCTCAATATTTTCTCGAGTGCTTCCTTCCAATCATGCGCAAGGGGTGCATCATAGATAGCTAGATTCTTGACAAAAGCCTTCAGCCTCCTTCTCAAAGCCAACCTTAAGCTTGAGGGCAGCATCTGATAGAGATCATCCCTCACCTCCTCCCCAACTAAACATGGATAACGAAGTAACTTCTCAATGATAATTACAATATTTGCATAATGTAGTGCGAGAGCTGAACCGCCCACAGTGGAGGGTGGAGCAAGCATCGTTAATCTACTCTTCGGCCCAAACCGTGATCTCCTGGTCTTATCACTCTTGCTCGGCCCCTGTTCCCCACTGAAGGGAATGATAGCACCAGTCCCAAACTGGCTCAGGCAACTCTCGTTCTCGAAATGGTCATCGCTGTCCTTCCATGAAGCAGAGCTGCCCAAACTGAGGCACTCCATGAAAAGCCTCCCAGGGCTGGCCCCGCAATGGAACCGTAGACCCTCCCTGCGGAAATTGACACCAGAATCTGCTTCAGCTCCCATCTGTGGAATCTGCTGAGATTTGCCTTCACTTGCATCTGACTGAAGCAACCCAGAATGAACTGCGCAGTGACCGGAAGGGATAATCTGGCCGGAAAGCTGCCGACTTTGATCAGAAACCAGGGAATGCAAGCCAAGAACAGACTCTCCGAACGCATGGCGGATCCGGGAATAGATGGTGCAGACCGCCTGGGCGAGGAGGAGGACGACCTTATCATAGGTCTGGTTCCAGATGGAGGCATCCCTGAGGTGCCTCACGTCGCGCCGCTGCCACCGGATCTTCTGCTCCAAGGCCCGGCGGGTCTCGTCGTGGACCGGCGTCGGGGGGAACTTCTTGACGGACTGCTCGAGCTCGGTGAGGACCTCGAGCTCGGTGTAGAGGGCGGCCGTGGAGGAGACGAAGCGCTCCATCTTGCGGACGGTGCCGTCCATGTCTTTGGAGAGGAAGCCGAGGCCGGCGGAGTCGATCCGGCCGGCGAGGAGGTCGGAGTAGACGTGCTCGAAGCCGAGGAGAGCGGGGTGGGAGCAGCGGCGGCCGAGGCGGGAGGCGACGGCGGCGACGAGGTTGAGGTCCTCGAGCTTCTCGGCGAGAGCCAGGGAGAGGAGGTACGGCTCGTTGGTGGAAACAAGGAGGCGGACGGCGTGGGAGGCGAGGGTCTCGGAGCGGAGACGCGCGATCTCGGAGTCGGAGAGGGAGCGGTAGAGGTTGACAGCCCGCGACATGGCGTTGGCGACCTCGAAGGAGAGTATCCCGACGGTGGTGGTGTCAGCGGCGGCGCCGCCGCCGCCATCCTGCGGTGGCTTCGAGACCTCCTTCTTCTTCGCGGTGGCGGAGGAGTTCTCAAGGAAGAAGGCGGTCCGCATCTTGTGGATCCAGGGCTCCGCCACCATGGCCGAAATGTCGAAGCAGATCGGAACCAAGTCGATGCCTTTCCTCCTCCTCCTATCTCCTACGGTTTCCCAGAGGGATATCGAGATCTCAGGGGGCCCTTTTTTGAATTCAACTAGGGTTTTTGTCTCATTTACAGGGGAGCAAAAAAATCAAACGCCTTTCCAATCCACAAACGGGAAAGATCCAATTTTTACAGAAAATTCCAAGAAAGGAAAGGATCTCCACTGCTGGAACATTCGAAACAGGCGATTACTACCCAAAAAAACAGAGAAAAATCCAGCTCTTATCCTCTCCCCCTTCTCGATTTTATCGATTCGAGCCTTCCCGCTTCGATCCGAGCTCGAAGCATCACAGAAAACTACTGGATATCGGAGGCGACATCGGGGAGAGAGAGAGGAGGAAATCCAGCTTCTTTGATCCGGATTGGGCTTCGGACGCGCCGATTCAGGGACGAACCTTCGCCGTCTTCGAGTAATAAATGAGAATGAGAACGAGGGAGGGAGAGAGGAGGCCTATATAACTCTTCTCTGCAGGCTGAAGAGCAGTGGAGACGTTAGCCGTGGATATTTGTTTATTTGTTTTGCTTTTCTTTTTTTTCGGTGCCCATTGGTTTTGCTTTGAAACTCATACTAAAACCACACGAAGAAAGACTTTCTGACCCCTAACGTCAGGAAGTCGTAAGCACCAGCATTCGTCAATTTCTTTTTGACTTTTTTTTCCACTTGACCCTACCCCTGTTATGCGACAGTTGAGACTTGCACCCACTCACCTTTAACTAGGCGGAGCCCAAGCCCGCCTCTAACATGGGTAGGTCGGAAGAACCTCGATCTTCAGCCCGGCCCGCCTTCACTGCATCTTGGACCGGGCCCATCTCCGGCAATTTGAAACTAGACCAGGACCTTGGAGAAATCAGCCATGTGTGAGAGGCTGCTAAAGCAGACGATTCATACAGATCTAATATAGATACATTAAAAAAAAATCAAAGGACAACATATCACGGAGAGCTCTGGGCAACTTTCTTAACCCAATCCATAGGGCCTCCCTTAAGTGGTCTGCCACAAAGGAGGTCATCCAATTTGCAGCCCTGTTTGTCTCTCTGAAAACATGTATGGTTAGGAATGCCATCTCATCGCCCACTATAGCATGAATGTCCTGGAGTAGAGATGGAATCCGCCCGCACCACTCACGAATCACCTTCAAGAATGACTACTCTGGCCAGCAACACACACTGAGCGCTCTGACCCGGGCTTCGTGTTATCACAACCGTTCTCTCCCATGCCTACCATGACGCCTATGTTCCCTCCTTTAACAATTCAAGGATTTCTATGAAGTTCTCACTGTCCTCCTTGGTAATTTGGTGGGTCGTCCATGATGATTGCCAGGGCTGGCCCTATGCCACCCTCACCCACATCTGACCCCTCTCACCGATCCTAGGTGAGGTCTTCCCCCTGCCGATGTTCCCTTTTGCTGTCTTCGATCTACAATTACCCATTTTTTCCACCCGCCAACTATTCGACGGATAGCCCTAGTACATGCATGAAGATCAAAGCACTGCTCACCAGAGCACTCCCACAACCTTCATTTCGCCGCTCACTGTGATGACGGTATTTTTTATTTTCACTGAAAGAATACCTTTTCACGTAATAAACACTAACAACGTCAAATAAACTTCTTATTCTATTCTTGTTTGTTATTAATAATTTAATTTCCAATGAACTAGTTAAGAAAAAAATTAAGCAAATAAGGGTTTCCAAATGCGATAATTTGCACATATTCAAATCTGGATACTCTTTTCACGAGCAAGCTACTTAATTAAAAAGAGGCCCATATCTAGGAGGAAATGGTTTGGGCTAAGCCGGGCCATGTCTCTACCCAAGCCTGATCTGATTTTGTTTATATTTCTGAGCTTGAGGCCAAGCTCAAAACTGATATTTTTTTTATAGAAAATCTAGGCCCGAACCCAGGCCCGAGGCGGTCCAAATTTGTGGACTTAAACCTTCATCCGCCGAGCCATTCTAGAAAGATGATAGTTCGTCAGATATGAATACTCTAGAACAAAATAAATAGCATGTGATGATACTGTTGCCATCCAAACCATCATGTTCATAAGATTTAGATGATCTATATGCTTAATTAACAATTTTTGTTCTTTGCGAGTTCAACCCAAAACTTTTCTCAAATTTAACATAAATGAAGTTGGATAAACTTATTAACTAAATCCAGACTACGGATTCATAGGTATAGCTGATTTGGATATTTAAGAGCCTATGTCTTGTCCAATTCATTTCATGTGGAAGTCAGTAAAAGCCAGCAAATCACTGTTCAACTGGTCAGTTCAGTCTAGTTTTAAAACATCAATCTCAACCAACTAAAAGGAATCGTTCATTCAGTATCTATACACTCTTTTACACCGGGCCAGAATTCAGGCTCGGGCTCAGTCTAGGCCCTAGCCAGACCACATAATTTCCCGAGCCCGGCCTGAAAACTACACAAATCGAATTTTGAGCCCAAACCGGTCTTCCCCGATGGGCCACAAGCGGACCCGGGCCTACTTCCAGCCCTATCTGAATTCCCTATGTTCTTTTTAATAAGGCTTTTATAAAGAGGTTATGTAAATGCCACCATTTGGACGGGAAAAAAGAAAATATCTTGATCACTCTTCCATGGCCTCTTGAAAAGAAAATGAAACAAAGCAAGACTGAAATGTTATACGACGCCATCCTGATTCTAGGATTGACTCCAAGGACTCCATGAAGCTTACATAAATAAATCATCCATTTTCAGCAGCGTAGGTTTGTTTATGCATAAGATCAACTTTAATCTCCTTTGAGGTTAAACCGTCCCTTTCTTTAGTCTTTATGATATTATATTTTATTAAAAATATTTTTGGGTAGAAATTGCTATATTCTTATTTTATAAAAGTACTATAAAAAAATATACTAGAATAAAATTAGAAAATTAAAAAAAATTACCTGAATCGAGGTGTGTGATATATACTACTTTAAGAACGTAATTCGCCCCCTACCTGCAAATTTGCAGCAATCTTATCCTCATAGTACAACAACCCAGCTAAGCTCGATTCTCCTCTATCAAGCACGATCGTTGTGAATGCTTAACCCGACCGTCTCATTCAAATATCCAAAAATAAACAACAAGAAATTAAAGAATGACAGGATTTTTTATTTGTAGAAGAAACTCTTAGGAGATAGAGTATTTGTAAGAAAAGATAGGTCAGATTGTTTTTGAATTAATTTTGAAGGAGTGAAGACCATAGAGAAAAGATACACAATGTTTCGAAAACACGCCGTATCTTTTTGGAAACCAACGCTAGTCACAAATCTTCTGAAAAAGCGTGTCACAAAAAATATTTTAAAACATTTTAAATAATTAAAATTTAAAAAATAAAAAAAATATATTATTTAATTAAAACTCCAACATATTTTACGGTTGCCATTTCACCTCCAAAATGGAGAAGCCCACAGGCGGCGCCGCCGGTCCCCACGAGCAACAGCCATTAGCCGCCGCCGCCGCCGATAACCTCGACTCCGCCCTGACCCGCTTGCCACCTTTGGGCAAGTTGTCAGCATCGTCAACTAGGCCGTCAGCATCGTCATCGCCACCCATCACCCAGAGAAGCTCGATCACAAGTACCCCCAGATCTACGTGACCCTCGACATCATTCTCCGCCGCATCGGCAGTGCTCGCCGACTTGCTACGATGCTCTCCTCCATCCACGGCGACAGCATCGCCAAGATCGTCATTATTGTACGGCGCCAGCGTCGTCTTCTCCGACGGCAATGCCACCACGACCAGCAACAACAGTAGTAGAGGACAGAGAAGAGGGGATTGAGGGAGAGGAGGAAGATGATGAGAGCGAGGGTGAGGCAGCGAAGGAGTTCAGAGGGGTTTCGTGGCAGTTTACGATAGCTCCCAAGGTGGTGGTGAGGAGGGGATCGTAGGGTAGGGAAAGGGAAGGAGAGAATCACCGGAAAGTATGAAGACCGAGTATGCAAGTTTATGAATCACATCAGAGTCTAGATAATGGCCAGATCATATGGATGCACAAGTTAAAATCACTGGTTGTACTGATGAGATAGATTTATTTATATATTTTATGTTTTCTTACGTTTTGATTACAAATTATTTAAATTTTAGGGTTCAAGTGTGATTTGCTAAAACTTGGAGGGAACAAAAATATATTTTTTTACTTCTAAATAAGAAAAGCCAGCTTTTGTTTGCAATCCTCTCTTGTTAAGGTTCAGTGACAAAATATTTCGAATTCAAGTTTTTAAACCTTTGTGCTTTGTCACCAAGAATTAAAACCTCCACCTTCAACCATTGATTAAAATAATCTCCATTGTAGCAAGGCTGAGGATCAAGATGAAATTTTTGAAATGAGACAAGGAAGATGGTTTTTAAGCTCCGGACCTAATGGGGCCTTTCAAGTCAAGGCTTCAAATTGCAAGCTAACAATAAATATTATGATGATCATGATTCTAGAAAGTATGGTATATCGTTTGCAAGGAAGTAAAATATCAACCTTTTCTTTTTCCTTTTGCCTTTCTCTCTATCTCCATCTAAAAGTAATATTATATAGACAAGAAATATAAAAGAAGATAAGGGATTACCTTTTTTTGAGGATTTGTAATTGTTCACTAAAATTGTTCTCTCCTTGTGAGGGAAGTTTTAAAGGATATTTCAAAACTCAAGAAAGACTGATGAATCAAACAAATGGAGTTTTAGTTATGTACTCTAAATATGTATGAAAGAAGCCTGTAGTATTGCACTTTAGTATGAAAGGAGCCAAACTCCATCTTAGAGCACAAAAACTATAATATTTAAAATTTCCAATAGAGCTACTCAAAAGACTTGCCTAGAACTATAAAAAATTCAGCCAAGGGGCTCACTCATTTAAAATAGCACTTCATCCATATAATATTTGATTATTTATATTGCAATGATAATGCTACTTACATAGCCAAATTATGAATATTGTAGTACAATATTAGATAAGCATCATAGTAATTAAGACTTAACCACATGCCCAACACCTTAGAAATGTAGAGATTTCATAAATAAAAATATCAAATTAATGATGTCTTTGCCATGGTCCCCAAAAAAAAGATTAAAATAATGAAAGGTTAATCTGGAAGAGGACAGGTCATGTTTCAGGGAAACAAAGGATGCTTGAGTGAGATCAAATTGTATTCAAAATGAATGCATGCCAAGAACTTAGCCGGAGACCGGGCGACGCCATGGTGTTTTTCTGTCTCTCTTTTTTTCTTTTAAATTACTTCAGCATTCGCCTTATGGTATTCATAAAGCAATTCTGCTTCAAAGATGGACCTTTCACCATGGCAGGGTCTTCCAAAGTTTTTGTTACCTTAACAAGCCAGATCTGCAAGTAAAAAAGAAGAAAACGATGGCCCTTCCCTCTGACACCAGAAAAGATTACCAGGAACTATACCAAGAATTTTATTTTTTTTAAGAGCAAATGCATTGATGCTGCTTCTTGAAGACCAAAAAAAAAAGATTCGATCAACTTGACCATGATGCAAGATATTTTTGTCCTGTTTCAACTTTCCCATGCCAATATTTACCATCCCACTCAATTTTTCTTGGACACTATGATGTTTGGGGTGCATAATTCAAGCTCAAGTTTAAAGAGAAAAAAAAATCTTTGAACTAATGCATTTGGTTCATGTAGAGCTTATCAAAATCCGGGTCAGGCCGGGCTCTATAGCAAAAATTAGGCCCAATGGCTATGCCCAGGCCCGACTGTCGGGCTTAAATTTTTGTCTAGGCCCGACTCGACTTTATAAATCTGGTCCCAGGCCTCCGACCGGACAGATCTGATTTTTTCTTTGTTTGGAATCTGAAAATGGACCAGAATGGCCCAATAGCTTAATGGATTCTCTAGAACTGGATGTATTTTTCTACCTTTATATATAAAACACGGGGCCGGGCTAGGCCGGGCCGGGCCATTTTTAAAAGTTTTCAGGCCCGGCCCGACCCATGGGCCTTTTTTTTAATACCCAAGTCTGAAAAACTCCGTGCCGGGCTAGGCGGGCCACAAGGCCCGTAATCAGCTCTATTTTCATGAAAGGAATTGGAATCAGAATAGATTATTATGGAAATTAGAATGGTCATATTTTCTGATACATTTGGTTCGTGACTGGAATTAGAATCGGAACGAGTTTTAAATAATACGTGAGAGTTGGGATTGGATTTAGGAGATTAGAGCATATTTCTTATTTCTCTCTAGAATCGAAATGAAAATAGGACTTTCCTCAATCAAACTAGCTGGTTTGGGAGCCACTCATTTTCTATTTCTATTTCACGGCCTAACTTTCTCCAGCTAAACGTACCCTAAAAGTTGTTCAAACACAGACCAGGCTCTTGGATTGCTTGCTACTGCAGTCTAAGGGAAACAAGTATACGATAATGAATGGGTGAAGAGACGCAGGAAGGCAGATGGATGATGGAGATGCAACAATAGGGCAGTTTGCCTGCAAATGATCCCATAATTTCCACCTCCTCAACATCGTTTCTTGAAACCATTGGTCCTTTAAGAGCTTGTACCTTCCAGCATGTTATGTCCTGCGTGACTAGATGCTTGTCCATGTAAGTTTGGTCTCTTGATCAAAAAAGAGGAGTCCAAGGTTGAGTTTATGCTGTCCAAACTTTTCTTGCCTTCCACTAATCTTTTAATTTCTTAGTTTGTGAAGCTATTGTACTTTTCTTTTAAGGCAAAGGAGAGAGAAAACACCATTTGTAGTTACTAAGTCCTTAATTAACATTTGCTAGAAGATAAGCCAACATGACTTCATTTTTTTTTTTTTTGGGTACATCGGCATCTCACACTACACGTATATGAGTACAGCCAAAGAAATCAGAAGAAAGAAACTGGCCCAGCAGGTGGGGAACATCCACCTGGCTAGCTCACCTAGAGGAAAGCCCCCGAGTGATGCACCATATAGGAGGCCACCTAGTCTGCAGCTGTGTGGGCCTCCCGGTACACATGAGTGACCCTAAATGAGCTGCAATCTCCTGCCACCTGTTGTATGTCACGGAGCAATGACTGCACATCCGACTCGGCAGGACGCCCATGGATCTCCTCAATCACTGAGGTCGAGTCGCCCTCTAGGTGGACATACTTCACACCCAAAGCATGCCTCGCGTAGGATAGAGTCTCTCATGCGGCTCGCATCTCCGCACTAATGATAGGGGTGTCGTAGATCCGTCTACCGCTAGCTGCCATAAATCTGGAGTGGTGATGTCTGATGATAAATTTCACTCTCATCCTCTCGCCCTGCTCATCAGCATTGCCATCAAAATTCACATTGAGAAAGCAAGGGGGTGGGGGCACCCAAGTAACAAATGCAAACCTACATGACTTCCTTAATTCTGCATTTTTTCCTCCAATTTGTAGTGGCCGAAGCAGCTCTTATATGAGTGATGGGATTGTAGAACCAACATATGTCCAACCCATCAAAGAAGAAGACTAGGATACCGGGAGTGCGTTTAGGGAGATGCGGCTGCTCTACGACATTCGCCAACTCTTAGGCCAATAGTGCTAGGGATTGGGTGACATTCTATGCGGTTCATCACTCCGGCGAGTTTATCTGGGAGACCCACGCTTCTGTTCTGTCTTCTTTGCATTTTTTTTACCGTTTGATGTTTTGGGCTATACTCATATCCGTTGTGTATGAGCTGCCAATTTACCAAAAAATAAAAAAAAGAAGATGATGACCATCAATAGGATTCAGTGCAACCACTTGAACGTTTTTACAAAAAATAATATTCCATCTTCATTGCCTAGGATATGGGTTCGAGCCATACATGAACCATGATATTAGTTAGTACATTTCTTCCAGCTAGAGAAGAGCCAAAGACATAATTCCTGGCCTATCAGGTTTTCAAATCCTTGTCCAATATGCTAATTTGTTGCAAGGAGTTACTAGAGACAAGGAAGGAAATCCATCATCATTGTCCATGTTGAAGTTCTTGAGATGTACCATCCAAAAATTGAATCTAGAACTTCTGGTAGATAAATATAACCACAGGGACAAGCTAATAAGAGTGGTAGGATATCTGGAATGCTCAACCATCAGCGAAAAATAAGTGGATTAGCCACTACTACTCCATAGCCCAACACACTAGGTTTTATGACATAAGCTCATCGAGCTATATCATTGACCAATAGAACCAATGGTAACTAATTAGGTGAAAATGATGCCGGCCTTATGAAGATAATAAAAATGGGGTCCTTCGTGGTGCATCTTTTGCATCGCAGCAATGGGCTATGCATGCTTGGATTATCACCACACCACTCATCTTAGAAACGGAAGCCTCTCACACAATCACCCTATATGGAGCATTTGGCAACTTGCTATGCATTTAGCACCCTAAGATGGTGGTCTTGATTTTCAAAATGAGCAAGAGTCTTCTATTTCTGAGATGGATGGCTTGGTGGCAATCTGTGCATGCACAACTCTATGGTGCAAAAAAAATGTACTTCAAAGATCCATACTCAATTGATTTTTTTGGATGTATTTGTATCCGCTATGTATGATACATCTGTTTCAGCAAAAAAAAAAAAAAAAAATCCATACTCAAGGAAAATTGTAGTTCATGAACATTTTAATAGGATACTGCCAACTATATGTGATCCTTTGATCTTGTAGAAACCGGAAAAAAAAAATGGTACTACTCACTAAAAAACCTTTTATTCCTCTTGTTACTCTTCCCTAACTCACCTAACCAGAGGCCGGCCAGTCAATGCCAGACAATTTTATTCTAGGAGTTGAGACTGCTATTTGCCACATATTGTTTTTTAGCAACTATTCGGTTTCCACAAACACCAAGTCAACTATCATTGTTCAACATTGCTCTTCCATCAAATTTTAATCATAGAAACACTATTGCCATCGCCCAACACCTCTGTTTCAATGGTTCAAATGAACCTTGCCTTGCATTTTAGTAAATCATTTCAAACATCTTTTGATTCTCATATCATTGTTCTTGCTTCAAGGAGCTATTGCACACATCAAATAGAAAGGAATGAAATGTGATTTTTCTAACCTTTCAATACAAGTTTATTTTATTAACAAAAAAATCAACACATCAAATATCTCGTAAGAGTAAATAAATAAATGCAATAACTAAAACAATAACTAAGCACCCCACATCTTAATACAAATGGCTAACCAGCTATGAACCCAGCCCTCTTTGCAGCGCGTTCTGCTACGTACTGAATTAAGTTTGTCATGCTCGAGTACGAAGAGCCATCCTTCTCCAAAGCCTTCTTTGCCTTCTCTCCCAGCTCCTTAGCCTTCCTCCTCCTCTCCTTCCCCTCCTCCCCTCCATCCATCAACCTCTCCACGGCCATGGCAACCGCCTCCCTTCCCACCAAAACTCCATCCTCTCCCCCTCGCCCCCACTCCGTGGCAGTCCGGACCCCGACCACCACCCCGATCCCCAGGACATCCACAATCAACTTCTCATTTAGGAATTGCTCCGCAAACAGAGGCCAAGTAACCATTGGCAACCCTGAACTCACGGCCTCAAGAGTCGAGTTCCAACCACAGTGGGTGACGAACCCTCCGACCGCCGGATGTGCCAGAATCATCACCTGCGGTGCCCACCCCCTTATAAGAAGACACCTTGAATCCGCATTCTTCTCGAGCTTCTCCATAAGCCAGTCCTCCACCTCCTCCGATGACCTCTCTCCTTCCCTGATCACCCAAATGAAAGGCCGGTTTGAAGCAAGCAGCCCCGAGCCCAGCTCCATCATCTGTTCTGGCGTAAATCTACCCATGCTGCCAAAACTAACATAAACTACGGACTGTGGCTTCTTTGAGTCAAGCCAATTCAAGCACTGCACGTCGAACAAGGACTTCTTCCCTCTCTCCGCCATCTCCGACCGCCCTTTGTTATATAGCGATACAGGCCCGACGGTCCAAACCTTCTTCCCGGTGGTCGCCTCCAACCTTTCAGCATACCCTTGCTCCAACTCACCAAAACTGTTCACAACCTCGCCGTCCACCGCCAGCTCGCCTTCCCTCAGCTCGTCGCACGTCTCCTGATGCTGGGGCAACAGTTGGAAAGACAGTGGCAGCTGCGACCTCGTGATCTCGAACCGGTGAGGCAAGCCGGGCAGCAGGAAGGGCTCGGTGGGGGAGGATGCAGTCTCATGAGACTTGTAGAGATGGAGGTTGTGTAAACAGAATAGGGAGAAGCAGCTGAAGCCATGGAAGAGAAAGCAAGGAACTCCGAACTCTCGAGCAATCTTGTACGTCCATACGAAGCCCATGCCGGTTATGATGCAGCTTGGGGCAGGCTTCAGCTTGTGGAGATGGTGCACCATCTGTTTCCTCATGAGCTTGGATGCGCTAAGGAAGGTGGTGATCATGGTTGTGGAGGTGATGCTGTCCATGTTCTCACAGCCCTCAGGCAAGCCCACCTCCGTGCCGGGGAAGTGGAGGGGGATGAATTGGATTGGAAGAGCGGAATTGGAGATGCGGTCGATGGTTGATCGGATGCGGGAGGCATTGGCCGGAGTGGTGAAGACAGTGACGGTCACATGATGCTCGGCGAGCAAGCAGGCGATGTCGATCATGGGGTTCATGTGGCCTGGGGCTAACCATGGGATCAGAACAAAATGGAGGTTTTGATGATTGGAAGTGCTACTCTCCATGGCAGTTTTCTTTAAGTGGAGCTGGGAATAAAAGTTGGAACAATTTGCTAGTCTGAGAATGGAAACAGATGCAGCGCCGTATTTATAGGTCAGATGAGGCAATTGGAAATTTCCTTGAAACTAGGATCTGAGTAAACAAAGACTAGGAGAGTTTTTTTTTCCCCTTACGAAACCCCTTGTATGAGGACATCATGACAGCCAATTTGCAATGGACACAATTCAAGTCAAGAGTTGCTGGCGCTTTGATTGCATCATTGTCAACCTCGGTGGCATCATCCATGAATGCTTTTGACTTTTAAAAACAAGCACTGCGGCACATAGAATCAATTAATCTCCTTCAAACTCCTTCAACCTATAGGCAAAGTTGTGAACACTGGATATATCATTCCAATGGAACTATTTTTTACCAGCTCTAAACTAATGATCATACCACGAAACCATCATGGACAAACAAAACAGATTGATAATTAGGGAGCCACAAAATGTAAGCACTAGGTTTTGAGGTTCAAAGTGAAATTTTTTTCCGAATAAAATATATTATAAATGTATAACATATTAAATATTGATTTATTTTAAATATATTAAAATGTTGATAATAGTTGTAATGTGAAAATGTAGAAGCGTTAGGTAGTGGAGAAATTATTGGTTGAATCAAATTTACTGTAGAGTTGGTGGACCAATTTAATCGGAAAGCACCATGACCAAATGCAGACAAACAAAGAGGAAGAGGGGGAGAAAAAGAGCTAGGGTCATGTTTCTTTCCGGTTCAACTAAAAATTTTGCTAGACAGCCACGGTTAGGGCGGTTTTATGATGTCATAGCAACCGTCATAATGCATTGACTCTGTCAAGCGAATGCCCCTCTGTAATAATGACAACATTTGTACTTATGTGAGACAACGAATGCTAGTCAAAAGCTAAAGGCTAGAGCGTGATAGAAAAGACCCAATTAATGCATGGTCTTTGACTTCGAGGAACGGCTTTAATGGAGATAAAAACCAAATGAATAACGCAGGCGTCAAAGAACAGTAGATAGCCACCAAGGTGGTAGCCTAGTGGTACTGGACAGAAATTCTAACCTTAAGGTCCCAATTTCGAATCGCTGCGGCGACGATTAAATTGTGGACCGGAGCTCACTACTTTGGCGACTGCTTGGACTTGAGGTATAGGACCGCTCTTGAACCGCTAGTAGCCGGGGTGGTGCCGGATGTGACGTACTCACACTTGGGACTCGAGCCAGAGCCCAGAGGGGTAGCTGAGCCGGGCCCATGGGTGGGGAGGGTATGAGTAAAACCGGTCAGGGTGCCCAACACACGGCCATTTCTGCCCGCATCGAACATTCTCCTGGCGGGGCGGGGGCCCAGTGGGGGCTGCTACGCGGGGTTGGGCTTGTCCCTTCCTCCCCCCTACCCCTTTTGCATTAGCAAAAAAAAAAAAAAAAAAAAGAATAGTAGATAACAAATAAACGGAAACATTGTTTGACGGACATTGCATGGTCTTCGGATGGAATTAGCGCCCACAAACGAGCTCAAGCCATTCATGTCCAAATTCGAGCTAGATCCAAAAAAGTTTAGGTCGTGTTTGAGCTTAAATTAGAGCCTATTTATTTTTAAGATGAGGCACAAATATGTCATTAGCCCGGCCCACTCTAGTCCATAAAAAGTCTGAAATAGAGCTAGAATTTATGTCCAAATCAATTTATTTTTATATTATTATTAAAAAAAATAAAAAAATAAAAGATAAATTAAAATAGATTTAGCTGAGAATAAAATATCATGTATCATTTACTTGTGTTATAAAAGAGAACGTAATTTTTAACTAGCTAATTTACTTGTGAAACAATATTATGAAATATTAAACCTCAATCGGACTCAGGCAAACCTTTTTGGCCTAACTGGGTTATTTGGGTTGGGTTTGGACCTGAATTATCCAAAAAATTTCAGACCTAAGTTTGAAAAATATTCAAGTCGGATTGGGATAAAGGCATTCCCCCCTACCCACTTCCCATTACAGATAAAATTGAAGAGTAATAGGAATAGCAATGGTAGGGTCCATGCAAAATTTGTCCCACCCATATCCAAATCCTATTAAAATTCTACCATCCGAATACATTCCTAATCCAATTAAAAATCTGCCAAATATTTCAAACACATCTCATCAAAAAATGGTAAATTTATTAAGTACCCTGAGTATAAATAATTGGCAAACTACATAAATATAAATGAATTTTGTAGCATAATGGTAAAAGTTGGATATGATGTATATGAAGTTTGAAAGTTCAAATCCCTTCGCGATAGATATATTTTTATCTAATTATATATATATATATCCGGGAGAGAAGGTCAGATGAGGCAATTGGAAGTTTCCCTTACGAAACGCCTTGTATGGATCTATGAGGACATCATGACGGCCGATTTGTATGGGCACAAACCAAGTCAAGAGGTTGTGGCGCTTTTAAAAAATGCTAGTCAACCTCGGTCACATCATCCATTTATGCTGTGACATTTAAAAAGAAGCAAAGTTGATATTAATCTCCTTCAAACTCCTTCAACCTATAAGCAAAGTTGTGAACTATTATTTTCTAGCTCTAAAATAATGACAATGCCACGAAACCATCATGGACAAACAAAAATAGATTGATAATTAGGGAGCCACAAAATGTGAGGACTAAATTTTGAGGTTCAAAATGAAATTTTTTCCAGATAAAACATGTTATAAATATATAATATATAAAATATTGATTTATTATATATATATATATATAAATGTTGATATTAGTTATAATATGAAAATATAGAAGTGTTGGATAATTAAAAAATTATTAGTTGGATCAGGTCAACTGCGGAGCTGGAAGAGAAGGAGAACTAGAGTAGTGTTTCTTTATGGTTAGATTGGCCTTATCTGATTCAACAGAAAATTTTGCTTTACAATGACTATTAAGATTGCCTTATGGTGTCATGGTAACTGTCATTGTGCATTGACTCATTCTCAGGCAAATGCTCTTCTGTGAAATAATGACAACATTTGTACTTACATGAGGCACTTGCAAATGATAATCAAAAGCAAAAAAGATAGAGGGTAATAGTAAGGATCCAATTAATGCATGGTATCTAATTTCTAGAAATGGCTTAAAAGAGGTAAAAACCAAATGAATAACACAGATGCGAAAGAATGGTAGATAACAAATAAACGGGGCAGATTTTGCATGGCCTTCAGATGGAGCTGAATAGTAAACCTGTTCAGTGAAAATCTTTAACAAATATTTTATATTTTATAAATGGGTTGTTAGAATTAGTTATTTTTATATTATGAACATACTTTTGTTTGCTAGAGTTAAACCTAATTTCTTTTTTTTATGTGTAAATTTTGAAAGTTTAGTATTTAATTCTTCTAATTTTAATTTCAGATCATTATTTTCTGTAGCTAGTTGATCTTTTTCTTTAAAAATAAGTTTATTTTTTTAGGTAGCTATAGTTTAAAAATTATTTATTTCTTTCCTAATTGTTTTAATTCGAAAAGAATCTTCAATGCATTTTGTAATTCTTCTAACATAAAATCAAAACACAATTTCGGTTTTACCTTATCTTTTTGTGTTATAAAATACAAGTTATTTACCTTTTGTTTTTCTTCTTCTTTGGAGATGAAATTTTCGCTATTGCTTCAAGTTGTCTTCTTCTTCTTTTTCTTTCTTGTCTCCCCTTTAACTTAAGTTTTCTTTCCTCTTTTCTCTTTCTTCTTTTTTTTTTTTTTGTTCAGCTCCCTCTTAGTTGAAGACTTCTTTCTTCTTGCTTCTTTTGCTTCATCATCCTCAGGAATTATCTGAAGTTTTTGATGATTAAGGATAGGTTTTCATCTTCAGCACCAGATTCCTCAATTTCTATGTTGTCTTCTAGATTTGAGGACTTGAATGCTAATATTATCTTCCTTTTATTGCTATCCTCTTCTTCTTGATTCATTATGGTTAGCTCATGGGTCATGAGAGAACCCAACAACTCCTCTAAGAATAGCAAGTTTAGATTCTTTACCTCTTGAATAGCCGTCACTTTCTCTTCCTATGACCTAGCAAAGATCTAAGAATCTTCCTCACAAAATTAGCATTAGTATATGGTTTTTCTAATGATTTAAAATTATTAATAATATTTATAAATCTTAAAAATATTTCAAAAATAGATTTATATAATTGTATTGTAAATATTTCATAATTTTGTGCTAGCATATTAATTTTTGATTCTTTCACTTTATTAGTTCCTTCATAAATTATTTTTAATTTATCCCAAATTTTCTTAGCAAAACAGCACGTACAAATTCTATTAAATTTATTTTTATTAAGTGCACAATAAAGTATATTCATTGCCTTTGCATTCAATTGTGCTAATTTCTTTTCATTATTGTCCTATTCACTTTCATATTTGGGAATATGAACTCCATTTATAATTTTAATGGGTGCATGTGGGTTATGTACTATTATATTATATAAATCATAATTTTGTGCTTGAATAAAATTTTTCATATGCGATCCACATCCTTGGAGACCAGAACGCAAGTTCTTGGATACCACCCTTCCACACCATACAAAACAAAAGCACTGTGCACATAGGATGCACAATATTGCCCCCCAAGCTGAGCTCTCATGCCGAGTACTCTAGATTGAGCTCCCATGCCGAGCACTTCAGGCCGAGCTCCATATGGAGCACTCCAAGCTGAGCTCCCAAGCTTAGCTTTGATGTCGAGATCTCCAGGCCGAGCTCATAGGCTGAGCATTACAAGTTGAGCTTCAATGCTTAGTACTCCATGCCAAGCTCTCCTGTTGAGCACTCCCATGTCGAGTCTTCTACGGCCAAGCTCATGATGGTTGAGCATTCGATGGCCAATTCTTTGACAACTGAACTCTAAAAGGCTGGGCTCACAAAAGCCGAGGCCAAGCACTCGAGCTCTCATGCTTAGCACTTCAGGTCGAGTTCCTAAGCTGAACAATTCAAGTTGAGCTTCAATGCCGAGCACTCTAGGATGAGCACTCCAGGCCAGGCATTTAAGGATTAACGATCTAGAAAAATCACTATACTTGGATGTTTCACTACCAGAAAACACGCGTATAGTGACGGAAATTTCCGTCACTATACCATGTTTCCGGTCACTAATACGGAATTTGTGACCGGAGCTCCCGTCACTGAATTGGTTACAAAAACACGCGTCGCTAAATTCTCAGTGACGGCGGCGATTCCCGTCACTAAACTCCGTGACAGAATCACCGTCACTAAACCATTACAAATCCAAAAATTAAATATTTAAGAAATTATGTATTTCCCGTCACTAACTAGTCATTGAGTTAGTGACGAAGGTAACTTGGTCACTGATTTTGTCACAGAATTCGGTCACAAATTTGGTCACTGATCTGTCACAACCTTCAGTGACAAATTTAGTCGTCACAGACATGGTCACAAATTTTGTCACTAAATTTGTTATTAATTCCGTCACTGATCTAGTAACAAGATTACCGTCACTAATTTGTCACAACTCACTGAGCATAATCAATTTTTAGTAACCAAAACTCTGTCACTAAATTTATGGCTGCTCGTCACAATACTTGGTAAACAATTCAGTAACCAAATTTAGTCACTGATCACATTCCAATAACCTGGTACATTTGGTACATTGATTGGCTCATAATAATAATAACAATATCATTAATAGCAAAGGCATTCAACATTACGCAAAAGTTTTTTAACATGTCATTCAAAATAGGCATCAACATGTCCTAAATCTATCAAAATCAAAGTACAAAAAGTATGTCATAACAGAGATTTCATTCCTCCTAGAAATGCAAAGACCTATCATCTAAGGCAAAAGCAATTATAATGAAGCATGATCAGCAGAACCAGAATCACCATTACCCCCCGTTCTGCATGCCATGGTCCAAAGCCAATCTCTTCTCTCATCTTTTGAAGAACCTCCTCTTGCCATTTTTTCTTTTAGTGCTCAAAAATACCTAGAAGGTCTTCACGCGAGTACAGCTCTGGAGCTTGACTTGTAGAGGTAGAAGAGGATGATGATTGCCCAATAATTCCAGTGAGATCCTCCAGGGGACTAAAGCCATAGCTGAGGCGCCGGACATAAAATGGTGCCGTTCGTCAAAGGACCTGGCTCTCTTGAGGGCATCCTTGCTCAGGACAAAACCCTTGGCCAGCATGCTGCTCAGAAAAAGGAAGGAGCTTAAGATGCTCTTCAAGTGAAAACTATAAGATGCTTTTCAAGTGAACACTATAAGATGCTTCAAGTGATAACCAAAATTCGGAATGAAGATGTCATGCATAAAACTTAAGAGGCATAAATATAAGCATTTAGTTGGTTAAAATGAGTATGTTTACCTTTGCTTGCTGTTCTTCAGGAGACAAGGCTTTCTCAATAGCACTCGATCTTGATTTTCTCAAAGGCATTGTTATATAATTTAGCAAACTTCTGGAAGATCTAAAAATTAAATTAAAATGAGTACATCTGTACACCAGTAAGAAGATCAATAACAAAGATTGAATGTGCCTGTGAGGGAAATTTATAGCTAAATGAATCATAAGAAAAACACGAAAATTATACAGCCATCAATTCTTACACAGATACCGTAAATTGACTAAAGAGAAGCATATTCAAATGACATGTTAGACAAATTAAGAAAAACACGAAAATTCAATTAGACTTACATCTTGTAAGGATCGGCACCAGTGAAACCAGTAGGTTTTGGTATCGGAATCAACACCTGTGCACAAAATCAAAAGAAAAACAAACAAATAAAGAACAAATCATGAGGGCGGAAAACCCTAGAAGTATGAACTGATTCTTCCATGGGAGCCGTTGAGGTTGAACTGAATTCTCAAGGAGAAAGAATCGAATAGCAATTTAACAAGGGATAGTACAAGGTCAATACAAAAGCAATGAACATTGAAAACAATATCAGCATAAAAGAAAATGATGCTCTTCATATAAAAAGTTTCTGAAGTAAATTCAGGACTAAGGGAAATGGAAATGCAGAGAGCAATCAAGCAATTTAACAAACAGCAATTGAAAATCAACAAAAGAAGAGATTGCACAATCCCTTGCTTAGAATCACTGACCTTAGTGAGTTGTTTTGTAGCATATGTTCTGAGTCGAACATCGAAAGATGATAAAATTTCATTTGCCTAACACAAAAAAGAAAGAGTTCAGATGATTTTTATCCACATATGTTCTTGACAAGATTGACTAGAAATAAATTTCTCAAGTAACTAAATTACGCGATGTTTTATGAGCTATAGCATCAAACACTCCATTAGAGGAATAAAAAAGAGATATAGAGGAAAAAATAATTCAAGTTCATAAAATCATGCTGGAGAGGTATGACAGGAAAACCTCAATTAGGGTCACACAGATATAGTCTTTAACATGGGAGTAACGTTGATGAACATCTCCAATGATGAAATCACTAATTTCACCACTGAACTCAACACCGGTTGGACCACCTCCAATAACAACACAGTGCAACAGTCTCCTCTTTTCTTCTTCTGATATGCCTATATTTGCCAAAAAAAAAATCAAGTATTAAATGCATTACACCAAATCACTGTATACTCTAATATTTGCTGTTCAAAGAATGCACAAATGCAGGATTTGGCAGTGCTTGAACTACATAACATTATTTGCAAAAAACAAATATCATAGCAGGCTGAAATCATTATAAGAAAACAAATTTACACAAGGTACTAATTAATGCAATAACATCCATGATGTTTCCTATCTTCTGAAATGGCATACCGGGCACATCAGACAGCATCAGATTGAGAAGGAGCTTCCTCCGAATCTCTTGGGCATGGTGAACCTCACGGAGAAAGACCGCATGCTCTCTTACACCAAGTATACCAAAGGTCGAGGCCTCTGCTCCGGATGCAATGACCAACTTGTCATATGAAACCTTAAATTTCCATGGCTCCAGAGTGTCACTGGCACTCCCATCAGTAACGGTCTCACAATGCACCTTTCAAAGCAAAACAAAAAAACTTAACTTTATAGACAAAAAATACTTAATAAATTACCAAATTAAAATTTCTACATCAAATGGTATAAGGAACAAGTCCACTGATTCTAAGCAGGGGCGGCCCAATGCATTTGGGGGCCTAAGGCAAACTCACTAAGGAGGGGCCTTTTTTTTTTTTTTTTTTGAAATGATGAAAGAATTTTTACCTTTCATGATCGAACTGCAACCACACATTTTTTGTATTCCATTTTCCACCATTCTCCTCCTTATCCTCTCTGCTTCTTCCCATTTTTCTGAAGCAGCATAAATATTCGATAGCACTACATATTGTGCATCATTAGTGGATCCAGCACTAGAATTCATGGTTCCAATCTCATTCCTCTCAAGCATTTCATCGAATAACTTACGAGCAACAGCGGGCTGATGACATTTACAGTACACAGAGACAAATGTGGTAGTCATTGTGTTGATACCAATGAGCATAGACAGGCAAATCAAAAAATATATTGTTGTATGCAGTTACAAGATTCATAATCATATGTTGTTACAAGACATACACAACCTAAAGACATATAGTTGCATATAGTGGGTGAATAGGTGTCAGATCAAATTTGTTGGAGTTGTGACAGGGGACTACCAAATGGGAAAGACTCAAAAATCATAGAATGAGGTCATCTGACAATCAAAGAAGTAAAAACAGTGCCATCTCGCCGATGCTCAAAATCCATTTGGAATCTAGAAAATGTCTGATTTTTGCAATTGGTTAAACAAAAGATTGAAAAACTCCAAATGTATGACCAGCCTTTAGAATGCTCGCATCGAGAGCAACCGGAAAGAACCATCGGAATCTAAACTGGGGCTCCAGAACGAAATCCCGCGATTGGCCTCGGACGTGAGCTCTCGAAGCGAGAATCCGTATTCGAGGAGACTCGAAGAAGATCAGGTAGCTCTCGTCGGCGTAGGGAGGAGGAGAAGGGGTTAGGAAATCCGGACGGTCATCCCTGCCGTGGACAGCCTTCCGGTTAGGGATTTGTTGGATTTGGGTTGGGGGGGAGGAGGAGGGGTTAGGGATCGCCCAGGGGGGGGGGTGTGGGTGCGGTGTGGGGGGGTTGAGGGGCGGCTGCAGGGGCTAGGGTTAGGGGGATTAGAATTTTGGTGTTGGCGCTGGGCGGGCGGGCGGGCGGGGGGGGGGGGGGTGGGTGTGGTGTGGGGGGGTTGAGGGGCGGCTGCAGGGGCTAGGGTTAGGGGGATTAGAATTTTGGTGTTGGCGCTGGGCCGGGGGGGGGGGGGGATTAGAAATTAAGCGCGGCACTCTTAGTTCATTTTAGATTTCCTCCTTTTATCTTTTTTTCTTTTTTTATTTATAATTACTCAAAAATATTATTTTTAATATTTTTAGAATTAGAAATTAAATTTGGTGACGAAAATTTCTGTCAATAATCCGTCACTATCAAAAATAATTTTTTAAAAATTTATAAACATTTGGGTTACGATTTTTGTGACGGATGAATTTGTCACTGTCTCGTTGCAATTTCAGTTACCAGTTTTGTGACAGATATCCCGTCACTACGGTGGTCACTAAGTTTTGGCGCCCACCCTACCCGCGTATTTTGTGACCGGTCGGTCACTAATCTGTCACTAAGTTCACGCCACGGTGACCAAATTTCTGTCTGTCACTAATCCGTCACAAATAGTGACTGATAATGGGCCGTCACTAATTTTCCGTCACTATACGCGTGTTTTCTGGTAGTGTTTTGTATTCTCTTGCTATTTCTCACTATTATTCTAATGCCCTGCCTAACTTAAGCATCGAAGGATGCTCGGCTAGGGCCACCCTAGCAGATCTTTCTCTTCTCTTTCTGTATAGATCCGCGACTCTCCACCGAAGATCGGCGCTCCGCCTTCCACCATCGTGGACCTAATGGATTGATTGGTGGCCTCCATCCTCCAAATCATCAAAATATGGTCGGGTAGGATGTCACACCCCCGATTATTGGAACCGCTGCATACTCATAGGGAACTCCCCCACAAGCATGAAAGCCATCTCATAATGATATCACAAGCAAGCAGTGAAACACCCCCGACCTGAGATCGCAAGCCAAGAGTCATCATAAAAACCATTGCATACTCATGGGGAACTCCCCCCACAAGCATACAGAGCATCTTATAATGATATTATAAATAAGCAGTGGAATACATTTAAATAATCAATGTTCAAACTTTAATTTAAATAACTAGAATGTCTCATAAAACCAATAATATTTAAAAGATCTTACATCAAACTCTAGTCAAATCTTGATCTAAATTCAAAGGTATCAAATTTTGTCTTTGATCATTCTTTCGATGATAACCCCGTGCCATCTTAGTTCTCAGAATCTGTAAAAATAGTAAGATATAAAATAATGAGCCACACAACCCAATAAGTAATGAACACTTTAACCAGATTAATCAGGCAATAAATTAAATAATTATTTATAGAAAATAAGCATATGGAATTCATCAATTCAAAATCAAATCTCAATACGTAGTATTATCAAAATATTATGCATGTCAAATTTAATCTTTCTCAAAATCGAACTTCGTTCGTAAATCCAAATTATTTCAAATCATCAAGTTCTTCTCATCAACCATGAGCTATGACCTTATTTTCTTTGTGGCAGGATCATAATACCACATATCTACTTGCGGTATGCCACGCATCATCTCACAGCAAAGTTTGATTGCGTATCTACTTACGGTATGTCATGCAACTTCTTGTAACATAACTTTTTTAGGACAAATTAAGTGCCAAAATATTAGTTCCCATTAGTGGGGTCTTTAAACATAGTTAGGCTGAGAGTTCAAAATAATCATGTAATTCATATCTTAGTTTAATAAAAATACAAGAAATCATGCGATATTAAAATCAATCGAACGAATTCAATATTTCCAACCATGCATTATCATAATATTTCAAAATAAAGCATATTTAATAATAAAATATCGTTCGTCAATTCAAGCATCATAAATAGTATGATTTAAATTTATTAATACAATAATTATATAATTTGTTGATAAATCTAGAAAAAGAGTTACATTAGTTACCTTGCGAGTAAAACCAAACTACAAGTCTAAATAATTTCAAAATTTTTTCTCATAATCTAAGACTCCGGTGAGCGCTCAATTGAAATCTCCGGTAAGCACTATGAGCCAAGGTTGTTGGACGTCAAAAGGAGAAGAAAAAAAAGAACGGCAGTGGTTTAGCGATGGCGATCGGCAAAATCTATTTGTGGGCAGGCGAAAAGGGGGGTGGGGTCTTTAAAGCTGATGGAGTCTAGATTTTCTACCTTCCGTAGAAAATCGGAATAGAGGAGGAGTCCATCTCCTACTTCAAGTCGAATGAGGCCACAAGCGAATTTTGAGCCCAAATCGGCCTTCCCCGATGGGCCACAAGCGGACCCGGGCCTACTTCCAGCCCTATCTGAAATCCCTATTTTCTTTTTAATAAGGCTTTTATAAAGAGGTTATGTAAATGCCACCATTTGGACGGGAAAAAAGAAAATATCTTGATCACTCTTCCATGGCCTCTTGAAAAGAAAATGAAACAAAGCAAGACTGAAATATTATACCACGCCATCCTGATTCTAGGATTGACTCCAAAGATTCCATGAAGCTTACATCATAAATCATCCATTTTCAGCAGCGTAGGTTTGTTTATGCATAAGATCAACTTTAATCTCCTTTGAGGTTAAACTGTCACTTTCTTTGGTCTTTATGACATTATATTTTATTAAAAATATTTTATCTAGAAACTGCTATATTTTTATTTTTATTTTCTTGGACACTATGATGTTTGGGGTGCATAATTCAAGCTAAAGTCTAAAGAGAAAAAAAAATCTTTGAACTAATGCTTTTGGTGCATGAAAGGAACTGGAATCAGAATAGATTGTTATGGATTGGAATGGTCATATTTCATGCTACATTTGGTTTGTGACTGGAATCAGAATCGAAACGGGATTTGAATGCTAAGTGAGAGCTAGGATTGGATTTCATGAGATTAGGGCATATTTCTTATTCTTCTCTGGAATCGGAGTGGAAATGGGACTTTTCTCAATCAAACTAGCTGAATTGGGAGTCACTCATTTCTATTTCTATTCCAGGACCTAACTTTCTCCAGCTAAACATACCCTAAAAGTTGTTCAAACAGAGACTAGACTCTTAGATTGCTTGCAACTATAGTCTAAGGAAAACAAATATACGGCAACGAATGGGTGAAGAGACGCATAAAGGCAGATAGATGATGGAGATGCAACAATTAATAGGTCAGTTTGCCTGCAGATGATCCCATACCTTCCACCTTCTCGTTCCTCAACATTGTTTCTTGAAACCATTGGTCCTTTAAGAGCTTGGGACAATGAGATTCGTGAGTATTAATGATCTTCCCATTTTTGTACCTTCCAGCATGTTATGTCCTGCGTGACTAGATGCTTGTCCATGTAAGTTTGGTCTCTTAATCAAAAAAGATCAGTCCAAGGTTTAGTTTATGCTGTCCAAACTTTGCTTTGCCTTCCACTAATCATTTAATTTCTTAGTTTGTGAAGCTATTGTACTTTTCTTCCAGGCCAAAAGAGAGAGAAAACACCATTTATAGTTACTAATTACTTAATTAACGTTTGCTAGAAGATAAGCCAACATGACTTCCTTAATTCTGCATTTTTTCCTTCAATTTGTAGTGGCCGAAGCAGCTCTTATGTGAGCGATGGGATTGTAGAAGCAACACCTGTCCAACCCATCAAAGAAGAAGATCACCAATAGGATTCAGTGCAACCACTTGAACGTTTTTACAAAAATAATATTCCATCTTCATTGCCTAGGATATGGGTTCGAGCCATACATGAACCATGATATTAGTTAGTACATTTCTTCCAGCTAGAGAAGAGCCAAAGACATAATTCCTGGCCAATCAGGTTTTCAAATCCTTGTCCAATATGCTAATTTGTTGCAAGGAGTTACTAGAGACAAGGAAGGAAATCCATCATCATTGTCCATGTTAAAGTTCTTGAGATGTACCATCCAAAAATTGAATCTAGAACTTCTGGTAGATAAATATAACCACAGGGACAAGCTAATAAGAGTGGTAGGATATCTGGAATGCTCAACCATCAGCGAAAAATAAGTGGATTAGCCACTACTACTCCATAGCCCAACACACTAGGTTTTATGACATAAGCTCATCGAGCTATATCATTGACCAATAGAACCAATGGTAACTAATTAGATGAAAATGATGCCGGCTTTATGAAGATAATAAAAATGGGGTCCTCCATGGTGCATCTTTTGCATCGCAATGGGCTACGCATGCTTGGATTATCACCACACCACTTATCTTAGATATGGAAGCCTCTCACACAATCTCCCTATTGGCAACTTGCTATGCATTTAGCACCCTAAGATGATCGTCTCGATTTTCAAAATGAGCGAGAGTCTTATATTTTTGAGATGGATGACTTGGTGGCAATATGTGCATGCACAACTCTGTGGCGCAAAAAAAATGTACCACAAAGATTCATGATATACATCCGTTTCAGCACAAAAAAATAAAATCCATACTCAACGAAAAATGTAGTTCATGAACATTTTAATAGGATACTGCCAACCATATGTGATCCTCTGATCTTGTAGAAAGCAAAAAAAAAATGGTACTACTCACTGAAAAACCTTTTATTCCTTTTGTTACTCTTCCCTAACTCACCTAACCAGAGGCCGGCCAGCCAATGCCAGACAATTATATTCTAGGAGTTGAGACCGCTATTTGCCACATATTGTTTTTTAGCACTATTCGGTTTCCACAAACACCAAGTCAACTATCATTGTTCAACATTGCTCTTCCATCAAATTTTAATCATAGAAACACTATTGCCATCGCCCAACACCTCTGTTTCAATGGTTCAAATGAACCTTGCCTTGCATTTTAGTAAATCATTTCAAACATCTTTTGATTCTCATATCATTGTTCTTGCGTCAAGGAGCTATTGCACACATCAAATAGAAAGTAATGAAATGTGATTTTTCTAACCTTTCAATACAAGTTTATTTTATTAACAAAAAAATCAACACATCAAATATCTCGTAAGAGTAAATAAATAAATGCAATAACTAAAACAATAACTAAGCACCCCACATCTTAATACAAATGACTAACCAGCTATGAACCCAGCCCTCTTTGCAGAACGTTCTGCTACGTACTGAATTAAGTTTGTCATGCTCGAGTACGAAGAGCCATCCTTCTCCAAAGCCTTCTTTGCCTTCTCTCCCAGCTCCTTAGCCTTCCTCCTCCTCTCCTTCCCCTCCTCCCCTCCATCCATCAACCTCTCCACGGCCATGGCAACCGCCTCCCTTCCCACCAAAACTCCATCCTCTCCCCCTCGCCCCCACTCCGTGGCAGTCCGGACCCCGACCACCACCCCGATCCCCAGGACATCCACAATCAACTTCTCATTTAGGAATTGCTCCGCAAACAGAGGCCAAGTAACCATTGGCAACCCTGAACTCACGGCCTCAAGAGTCGAGTTCCAACCACAGTGGGTGACGAACCCTCCGACCGCTGGATGTGCCAGAATCATCACCTGCGGTGCCCACCCCCTTATAAGAAGACACCTTGAATCCGCATTCTTCTCGAGCTTCTCCATAAGCCAGTCCTCCACCTCCTCCGATGACCTCTCTCCTTCCCTGATCACCCAAATGAAAGGCCGGTTTGAAGCAAGCAGCCCCGAGCCCAGCTCCATCATCTGTTCTGGCGTAAATCTACCCATGCTGCCAAAACTAACATAAACTACGGACTGTGGCTTCTTTGAGTCAAGCCAATTCAAGCACTGCACGTCGAACAAGGACTTCTTCCCTCTCTCCGCCATCTCCGACCGCCCTTTGTTATATAGAGATACAGGCCCGACGGTCCAAACCTTCTTCCCGGTGGTCGCCTCCAACCTTTCAGCATACCCTTGCTCCAACTCACCAAAACTGTTCACAACCTCGCCGTCCACCGCCAGCTCGCCTTCCCTCAGCTCGTCGCACGTCTCCTGATGCTGGGGCAACAGTTGGAAAGACAGTGGCAGCTGCGACCTCGTGATCTCGAACCGGTGAGGCAAGCCGGGCAGCAGGAAGGGCTCGGTGGGGGAGGATGCAGTCTGATGAGACTTGTAGAGATGGAGGTTGTGTAAACAGAATAGGGAGAAGCAGCTGAAGCCATGGAAGAGAAAGCAAGGAACTCCGAACTCTCGAGCAATCTTGTACGTCCATGCGAAGCCCATGCCGGTTATGATGCAGCTTGGGGCAGGCTTCAGCTTGTGGAGATGGTGCACCATCTGTTTCCTCATGAGCTTGGATGCGCTAAGGAAGGTGGTGATCATGGTTGTGGAGGTGATGCTGTCCATGTTCTCACAGCCCTCAGGCAAGCCCACCTCCGTGCCGGGGAAGTGGAGGGGGATGAATTGGATTGGAAGAGCGGAATTGGAGATGCGGTCGATGGTTGATCGGATACGGGAGGCATTGGCAGGAGTGGTGAGGACGGTGACGGTCACATGATGCTCGGCGAGCAAGCAGGCGATGTCGATCATGGGGTTCATGTGGCCTGGGGCTAACCATGGGATCAGAACAAAATGGAGGTTTTGATGATTGGAAGTGCTACTCTCCATGGCAGTTTTCTTTAAGTGGAGCTGGGAATAAAAGCTGGAACAATTTGCTAGTCTGAGAATGGGATGAAAGCTTCACTTCTGCCATGGAAACAGATGCAGCGCCATACTTATAGGTCAGATGAGGCAATTGGAAGTTTCCTTGAAACTAGGATCTAAATGAGTAAACAAAGACTAGGAGAGCTTTTTTTCCCCTCACGAAACCCCTTGTATGCTATGAGGACATCATGACAGCCAATTTGTAATGGGCACAATTCAAGTCAAGAGTTGCTGGCGCTTTGATTGCATCATTGTCAACCTCGGTGGCATCATCCATGAATGCTTTGACTTTTAAAAACAGGCACTGCGGCACATAGAATCAATTAATCTCCTTCAAACTCCTTCAACCTATAGGCAAAGTTGTGAACACTGGATATATCATTCCAATGGAACTATTTTTTACCAGCTCTAAAATAATGATCATACCACGAAACCATCATGGACAAACAGAACAGATTGATAATTAGGGAGCCACAAAATGTAAGCACTAGGTTTTGAGGTTCAAAGTGAAGTTTTTTTCCGAATAAAATATATTATAAATGTATAACATATAAAATATTGATTTATTTTAAATATATTAAAATGTTGATAATAGTTGTAATGTGAAAATGTAGAAGTGTTAGGTAGTGGAGAAATTATTGGTTGAATCAAATTTACTGTAGAGTTGGTGGACCAATTTAATCGGAAAGCACCATGACAAAATGCAGACAAACAAAGAAGAAGAGGGGGAGAAAAAGAGCTAGGGTCATGTTTCTTTCCGGTTCAACTAAAAATTTTGCTAGACAGCCACGGTTAGGGCGGTTTTATGATGTCATAGCAACCGTCATAATGCATTGACTCTGTCAAGCGAAATGCCCCTCTCTGTAATAATGACAACATTTGTACTTCTGTGAGACAACGAATGCTAGTCAAAAGCTAAAGGATAGAGCGTGATAGAAAAGACCCAATTAATGCATGGTCTTTGACTTCTAGGAATGGCTTTAATGGAGATCAAAACCAAATGAATAACGCAGGCGTCAAAGAATAGTAGATAACAAATAAACGGAAACATTCTTTGACGGATATTGCATGGCCTTCGGATGGAATTAGCGCCCACAAACGAGCTCAAGCCATTCATGTCCAAATTCGAGCTAGATCCAAAAAAGTTTAGATCGTGTTTGAGCTTAAATTAGAGCCTATTTATTTTTCAGATGAGGCACAAATATGTCATTAGCCCGGCCCACTCTAGTCCATAAAAAGTCTGAAATAGAGCTAGAATTTATGTCCAAATCAATTTATTTTTATATTATTATTTAAAAAAATAAAAAAATAAAAGATAAATTAAAATAGATTTAGCTGAGAATAAAATATCATGTATCATTTGCTTGTGTTATAAAAGAGAACGTAATTTTTAACTAGCTAATTTACTTGTGAAACAATATTATGAAATATTAAACCTCAATCGGACTCAGGCCAACCTTTTTGGCCTAACTGGGTTATTTGGGCTGGGTTTGGGCCTGAATTATCCAAAAAATTTCAGGCCTAAGTCTGAAAAATATTCAAGTCGGATTGGGATAAAGGCATTCCCCCCTACCCACTTCCCATTACAGATAGAATTGAAGAGTAATAGGAATAGCAATGGTAGGGTCCATGCAAAATTTGTCCCACCTATATCCAAATCCCATTAAAATTCTACCATCCGAATCCATTCCTAATCCAATTAAAAATCTGCCAAATATTTCAAACACATTTCATCAAAAAATAGTAAATTTATTGGGTTCCCTGAGTATAAATAATTGGCAAACTACATAAATATAAATGAATTTTGTAGCATAATGGTAAAAGTTGGATATGATGTATATGAAGTTTGAAAGTTCAAATCCCTTCGCGATAGATATATTTTTATCTAATTATATATTTATATATATCCGGGAGAGAAGGTCAGATGAGGCAATTGGAAGTTTCCCTTACGAAACCCCTTGTATGGATCTATGAGGACATCATGACGGCCGATTTGTATGGGCACAAACCAAGTCAAGAGGTTGTGGCGCTTTTAAAAAATGCTAGTCAACCTCGGTCACATCATCCATTTATGCTGTGACATTTAAAAACGAGCAAAGTTGATATTAATCCCCTTCAAACTCCTTCGACCTATAAGCAAAGTTGTGAACTATTATTTTCTAGCTCTAAAATAATGACAATGCCACGAAACCATCATGGACAAACAAAAATAGATTGATAATTAGGGAGCCACAAAATGTAAGGACTAAATTTTGAGGTTCAAAATGAAATTTTATCCAGATAAAACATGTTATAAATATATAATATATAAAATATTGATTTATTATATATATATATATATATATATATATATAAATGTTGATATTAGTTATAATATGAAAATATAGAAGTGTTGGATAATTAAAAAATTATTAGTTGGATCAGGTCAACTGCGGAGCTGAAAGAGAAGGAGAACTAGAGTAGTGTTTCTTTATGGTTAGATTGGCCTTATCTGATTCAACAGAAAATTTTGCTTTACAATGACTATTAAGATTGCCTTATGGTGTCATGGTAACTGTCATTGTGCATTGACTCATTCTCAGGCAAATGCTCTTCTGTGAAATAATGACAACATTTGTACTTACATGAGGCACTTGCAAATGATAATCAAAAGCAAAAAAGATAGAGGGTAATAGTAAGGATCCAATTAATGCATGGTATCTAATTTCTAGAAATGGCTTAAAAGAGGTAAAAACCAAATGAATAACACAGATGCGAAAGAATGGTAGATAACAAATAAACGGGGCAGATTTTGCATGGCCTTCAGATGGAGCTGAATAGTAAACCTGTTCAGTGAAAATCTTTAACAAATATTTTATATTTTATAAATGGGTTGTTAGAATTAGTTATTTTTATATTATGAACATACTTTTGTTTGCTAGAGTTAAACCTAATTTCTTTTTTTTATGTGTAAATTTTGAAAGTTTAGTATTTAATTCTTCTAATTTTAATTTCAGATCATTATTTTCTGTAGCTAGTTGATCTTTTTCTTTAAAAATAAGTTTATTTTTTTAGGTAGCTATAGTTTAAAAATTATTTATTTCTTTCCTAATTGTTTTAATTCGAAAAGAATCTTCAATGCATTTTGTAATTCTTCTAACATAAAATCAAAACACAATTTCGGTTTTACCTTATCTTTTTGTGTTATAAAATACAAGTTATTTACCTTTTGTTTTTCTTCTTCTTTGGAGATGAAATTTTCGCTATTGCTTCAAGTTGTCTTCTTCTTCTTTTTCTTTCTTGTCTCCCCCTTAACTGAAGTTTTCTTTCCTCTTTTCTCTTTCTTCTTTTTTTTTTTTTTTGTTCAGCTCCTTCTTAGTTGAAGCTTTACTTCTTTCTTCTTGCTTCTTTTTCTTCATCATCCTCAGGAATTATCTGAAGTTTTTGATGATTAAGGATAGGTTTTCATCTTCAGCACCAGATTCCTCAATTTCTATGTTGTCTTCTAGATTTGAGGACTTGAATGCTAATATTATCTTCCTTTTATTGCTATCCTCTTCTTCTTGATTCATTATGGTTAGCTCATGGGTCATGAGAGAACCCAACAGCTCCTCTAAGAATAGCAAGTTTAGATTCTTTACCTCTTGAATAGCCGTCACTTTCTCTTCCTATGACCTAGCAAAGATCTAAGAATCTTCCTCACAAAATTAGCATTAGTATATGGTTTTTTTAATGATTTAAAATTATTAATAATATTTATAAATCTTAAAAATATTTCAAAAATAGATTTATATAATTGTATTGTAAATATTTCATAATTTTGTGCTAGCATATTAATTTTTGATTCTTTCACTTTATTAGTTCCTTCATAAATTATTTTTAATTTATCCCAAATTTTCTTAGCAAAACACCACGTACAAATTCTATTAAATTTATTTTTATTAAGTGCACAATAAAGTATATTCATTGCCTTTGCATTCAATTGTGCTAATTTCTTTTCATTATTGTCCTATTCACTTTCGTATTTGGGAATATGAACTCTATTTATAATTTTAATGGGTGCATGTGGGTTATGTACTATTATATTATATAAATCATAATTTTGTGCTTGAATAAAATTTTTCATATGCGATCCACATCCTTGGAGACCAGAACGCAAGTTCTTGGATGCCACCCTTCCACACCATGCAAAACAAAAGCACTGTGCACATGGGATGCACAATATTGCCCCCCAAGCCGAGCTCTCATGCCGAGTACTCTAGATTGAGCTCCCATGCCGAGCACTCCAGGCCGAGCTCCATATGGAGCACTCCAAGCTGAGCTCCCAAGCTTAGCTTTGATGTCGAGATCTCCAGGCCGAGCTCATAGGCTGAGCATTACAAGTTGATCGAGCTTTAATGCTTCGTACTCCATGCCAAGCTCTCATGTTGAGCACTCCCATGTCGAGTCTCCTACGGCCAAGCTCATGATGGTTGAGCATTCGATGGCCAATTCTTTGACAACTGAACTCTGAAAGGTTGAGCTCACAAAAGCCGAGGCCAAGCACTCGAGGTCGAGCTCTCATGCCTAGCACTTCAGGCCGAGTTCCTAAGCTGAACAATTCAAGTTGAGCTTCAATGCCAAGCACTCTAGGATGAGCACTCCAGGCCAGGCATTTAAGGATTAATGATCTAGAAAAATCACTATAGTTGGATGTTTTGTATTCTCTTGCTATTTCTCACTATTATTCTAATACCCTGCCTAACTTAAGCATCGAAGGATGCTCGGCTAGGGCCACCCTAGCAGATCTTTCTCTTCTCTTTTTGTATAGATCCGCGACTCCACCGAAGATCCGTGCTCCGCCTTCCACCATCGTGGACCTAACGGATTGATTGGTGGCCTCCATCCTCCAAATCATCAAAATATGGTCGGGTAGGATGTCACGCCCCCGATTATGGGAACCGCTGCATACTCATAGGGAACTCCCCCACAAGCATGCAAGGCATCTCATAATGATATCACAAGCAAGCAGTGAAACACCCCCGACCTGAGATCGCAAGCCAAGAGTCATCATAAAAACCATTGCATACTCATGGGGAACTCCCCCCACAAGCATACAGGGCATCTTATAATGATATTATAAATAAGCAGTGGAATATATTTAAATAATCAATGTTCAAACTTTAATTTAAATAACTAGAATGTCTCACAAAACCAATAATATTTAAAAGATCTTACATCAAACTCTAGTCAAATCTTGATCTAAATTCAAAGGTATCAAATTTTGTCTTTGGTCATTCTTTCGATGATAACCCCGTGCCATCTTAGTTCTTAGAATCTATAAAAATAGTAAGATATGAAATAATAAACCACACAACCCAATAAGTAATGAACACTTTAACCAGATTAATCAGGCAATAAATTAAATAATTATTTATAGAAAATAAGCATATGGAATTCATCAATTCAAAATCAAATCTCAATACGTAGTATTATCAAAATATCATGCATGTCAAATTTAATCTTTCTCAAAATCGAATTTCGTTCGTAAATCCAAATTATTTCAAATCATCAAGTTCTTCTCATCAACCATGAGCTATGACCTTATTTTCTTTGTGGCAGGATCATAATACCACGTATCTACTTGCGGTATGCCACGCATCATCTCACAGCAAAGTTTGATTACGTATCTGCTTATAGTATGTCATGCATCTTCTTGTAACATAAGTTTTTTAGGACAAATTAAGTGCCAAAATATTAGTTCCCATTAGTGGGGTCTTTAAACTAAAGAGATTCTCAGAACGTATAGAACAGAGAAGAGCTGAGATGAAAAGAGAACTGATGTATTAGGCTTCTCTCACTAAAACATTATATTTCTCTCACTGGCATGGCACGAGCTACAGTGCTCGGCTACAGTGCCTTGCTTCAGTAGAAAATTAAACAATGCTTACAGGAATCAAGTATTTATAGACTTGTGAAGAGCTGCCCTGCTGAGTCTTGCTCTGGAAGAAACCTGGTAGCTTGCAGGGGAAGAAGACAAGCTTGGTATCTTGCTGAGGAAGAAGAAGAAGCCAGCTGTGGTGGAGTGCCAGCTGTCCAGCTGAGTAGAGAATTCTAGAATCGATCTTCAGCCGGCTGTATTGCTGAGATGATGATAGTTGATAGGCCCCCTCAAGCCGAGGATACTGGAAGAATTCGAAGCTTGGTTGTAAGAAGAAGATGACGCTGAGTCGAAAGGGGCTTCGTGAATATGTCAGCCGGTTGATCAGAAGAGGTGATATAAGACAGGTGAACTTCTTTGGAGAGTACCTTTTCATGAATGAAATGATAGTCTATCTCTATGTGCTTGGTGCGAGCATGAAAGACCGGATTATTGGCAAGAGACATGGCTGAAACGTTGTCGCAGAAGATTTCAGTAGGCATTGTGAATTTGCCAATTAGTTCGGATAGCAGTCTGCGAAGCCAAATTATTTCAGAGGCTTCTACTGCAAGTGCGCGATACTCGGCTTCTGTGGAGGACCTGGCAACTGTGGGTTGTTTTTTTGCACACCAGGAAATTGGATTAGAGCCCAGGTAGATGCAGAAGCCAGATGTTGAGCGTCTATCTGAAGTATTCCCTGCCCAGTCTGCATCACTGAATGCAGTTAGGACCAATGGGCTGGGAACGTAGGTCAATGAGTAGTCCAGAGTACCCTTGATGTAGCGAAGAACCCTTTTAAGGTGTTGAAAGTGAACATGTAAAGGGTTATGCATGAACTGACAAAGGAAGTTTGTTGCAAATGATATGTCAGGTCTGGTCACAGTAAGATATTGCAGTGACCCAGCCAGACTTCGATAGAAATCTGGATTGGAGAAGGGAGTGGAGTCCTCTGAAGCTATGCAAGATAATGTAGAGAGAGGAGATGTGAGTGGCTTACAGTCTTGCATCCCTGCTTTTTCAAGAATCCTAGTAGCATATGTCCTCTGACTCAGGATAACACCACTATCAGTGTAGGTTGCAGAAATGCCCAAGAAATAAGAGAGCTGACCCAGATTTTTCATCTTAAATTGGAGGTGAAGTTGGGCAATCAAATCAGAAGTAGCAGAGGGATCATTTCCAGTGACAAGAATATCATCAACATATATGAAAACATAAATTTGAACGCCAGTCTGCTGATATAGAAGAAGTGAGGGATCAGCCGAACTTGTTCGAAAGCCCTTGTTGAGTAAGAATCCGGACAGAGTAGCGTACCATTGACGAGGGGCTTGTTTGAGACCATATAAAGCCTTCTTGAGCCTGCAAATGTGATTGGGAAATACAGGGTCCGCAAAACCTTGCGGCTGTTCCATGAAGACAACTTCATCAAGCTTCCCATGCAAGAAGGCATTGGATACATCTAACTGTGTGATCTGCCATTTGTATGTGAGAGCTAGTGTGATGAGTGCTCGAATGGTTGGGAACTTTGCTACAGGGCTAAAAGTTTCAGTGTAATCAAGTCCATACTCTTGTTTAAATTCTTGAGCCACTAGCCTTGCCTTATGCCTTGCAATAGAGCCATCAGAATTCTTTTTGAGCTTGAATGTCCAGCGGCAGCCCAGTACATGTTGATTTGGTGGTCGCGGGACCAGATCCCATGTTTGTTGATCCATTAGAGCAGTGATCTCTTGAGACATAGCCATTCTCCAAGCTGAATCAGACGCTGCCTTAGTGAAGCAGGTAGGTACTTCAGCCGCTGAATCGTTTGCCAGTAAAGAGAAAACTCGTTTAGGCTTAAGTGATCTGGTTTGTGCTCTTGGGACCATGGGGTGTCATTTTGGATTTTGAGGAGTGAATGAAGGTGCGGAAGCGGGGTTGGGTAGGGAGGAAGATGAAGTGGTTGATGTATTTGTGGGATCTGAAAGTAGAGGCGGAGATGCAGGTTTTGTAGATGCAGAAGTATTGTAGGAACTGGAAGAAGGTGGAAAGCATAATGAGCTAGGAAGTAACAGAGGATAGGGTAGAATAGGAGGCTGAGTAGATGTAGACTTCTTAGCTTCAGAGAAAGGGAAGTGAGTTTCATCAAATTTCACATGTCTGGACACAAAAACTCGACCATTTGTGGGACTATAGCATCTGTACCCTTTATGAGAGGTGGAATAGCCTAAGAAGACACATGGTGTGGATCGTGGCTGAAGCTTACTGGTGGTGTATGGTTTAAGCCAAGGAAAGCACCGGCATCCAAACACTTTGAGAAACCCATAATCCGGGACCTGATGAAATAAAATTTCATAGGGGGATATGTGGTCCAGGGATTCAGAGGGTAGTCTGTTTATTAAGAATGATGCAGTAAGAAGAGCCTCAACCCAGAAATGTGAGGGCATGGAAGCTTGAAGGAGCAGACTGCGAACCATCTCAATCAGGTGCCTGTGTTTGCGTTCCGCGATCCCATTCTGTTCCGGTGTGTATGGGAAGAGAACTGCTGAACGATCCCATGTTTAGAGCATAAGGTATGAAACTGATGATTCTGAAATTCTCCTCCGCCATCAGAGCGAAGTTTTTTAATGGATGTAGAAAGCTGATTTTCAGCCATTGCTTTAAAGTGGACAAAGCAGGAGAACACGTCTGACTTAGCAACAATGGGGTACACCCAATTAAATCTTGAGTGGTCATCAATGAAGACTACATAATATCTGAAACCTTTCCCTGAAGACATGGGTGAGGGACCCCAAACGTCTGAATGGACTAAGGCAAGAGGTTGCCTGGTATGCTTCTCTGCAGCTTGAAAAGGTAATTTGTGGCTCTTTGATTGATTACATGTGACACAAGATGGCATCTCTGAGTAGGGCACTCCCTGCAGCCTGCACACTTGTGATACGGTAGCAGAATTGGGGTGGCCTAATTTGTGATGCCAGAGGACACTTGAGTTTGGTGAAGCCTGTAGTGCTGTTGTAGAGGCAGTGAAGGGTTTTGTGGTCGTTGTGGAAGATGAAATGGAGTAGAGACCATCAGTACACTGACCCTGAAACAGTGTCTGCCCTGTTGTCTTGTCCTTAATCACACATCCACCCGAGTCGAAAATGACAACACAATCATTATCAACAGCTAATTTATGTACTGACAGAAGATTGTGTGAAATTTGTGGTGAATGAAGCAATTGAGAGAGGCGAAAACTGTGAGAGTCAGTAGTAATCGTACTAGAACCGGAATGGGTAATGGGAATCGAATTGCCATCACCTACTGAAATCTGATCTGTACCGGGGAATGGTGATGCATTGTGAAGAGCAGCAGGGTCAGCTGTAATGTGGGAAGACGCTCCACTGTCGATGATCCAGTTTCTTGTTTGTGTGGAGGGAGGTGCTGTAAACAGCGCCTGATGGGTTGTATCTGGAGGGGAATACTGAGCATTTGGGTATAGGCGGAACCAGCAATTTGAAGCTGAGTGCCCAGTCTTCTTGCAGATTTGACACTCAATGAAGTTTGAGTTGTTACGCCCGGACCGTCCACTTCCTTGCCATCCTCTTCCCTGCCATCTGCCTCTATTTTGGTCATAGGACCATCGTCCACGTCCTCGGGGGAATTGGTTTTTTGATTGGCCCCTTCCACGGACAGCAGAGAGAGCAAAAGACGACGCTGTACTAGAATGCTGTGAGTCTTTGTTAAGCAGGATAATTTCTTCACTGTTCAATAATGCATAAAATTCATCTAGTGGGAGAGAGGAGGATCTAATTCGGATAGCAGTAGAGAAGGCGTCGTAGGCCGGTGGAAGACCATTTAGAATGTAGAGGATTATATCTTCTGATTCCATTGTGGAACCGGCTGCTGCCAGGGTATCTACCTTTATCTTGATCTCTCCCAGATATTGTTGCATGGATTTGTCATCCTTTTTCAAATTGTGGAGCTCATTCTTAATTTGAATGATGTGTGATCTGGAGGTAGAGTTTAGCCTTGTTTCTAAAGCAGACCAAATTTGAAAGCTATGGTCTAAGTTTACTACATGGTGTAGAATAGCAGGAGAAATTGTTGAATTAAGAGCAGTGGCTAAGAACTGATCAGTCAGAAGCCAATTATCATATTCTTCTGAGCTGCTGGAAGGGCCTGAGGGAGGTTTACATATAATTGATCCATCGAGGAAACCGAAAAAACCTGATGCTCGAAATACCCGAGAGATCTGCGATTTCCATGTAAGGTAGTTGTCCGATGCAAGTTGAATGGAAACAAGAGATGTGATTCTTGTAACCAGAAACTTGAGTTTTGGAGAGAATATCAAGTCGGATGAGTGTTGAACTTCTTCCGATCGAACTGAGGATGTCATTGACTCTTCTGCAGTGTCTGCCGCTGAGAGTAGTTACTTGGGGTGGGATATAGAGATTCGAGTGATAGTTGGGAAGAAGGAGGGTGAGAATTTGATGGAAGGGAGGACCGCCTGCTCTGATACCATAAAGAGATTCTCAGAACGTATAGAACAGAGAAGAGCTGAGATGAAAAGAGAACTGATGTATTAGGCTTCTCTCACTAAAACATTATATTTCTCTCACTGGCATGGCACGAGCTACAGTGCTCGGCTACAGTGCCTTGCTTCAGTAGAAAATTAAACAATGCTTACAGGAATCAAGTATTTATAGACTTGTGAAGAGCTGCCCTGCTGAGTCTTGCTCTGGAAGAAACCTGGTAGCTTGCAGGGGAAGAAGACAAGCTTGGTATCTTGCTGAGGAAGAAGAAGCCAGCTGTGGTGGAGTGCCAGCTGTCCAGCTGAGTAGAGAATTCTAGAATCGATCTTCAGCCGGCTGTGTTGCTGAGATGATGATAGTTGATATAAACATAGTTAGGCTGAGAGTTCAAAATAATCATGTAATTCATATCTTAGTTTAATAAAAATACAATAAATCATGCGATATCAAAATCAATCGAACGAATTCAATATTTCCAACCATGCATTATCATAATATTCCAAAATAAAGCATATTTAATAATAAAATATCGTTCGTCAATTCAAGCATCATAAATAGTATGATTTAAATTTATTAATACAATAATTATATAATTTGTTGATAAATCTAGAAAAAGAGTTACATTAGTTACCTTGCGAGTAAAACCAAACTACAAGTCTAAATAATTTCAGAATTTTTTCTCAGAATCTAAGACTCCGGTGAGCGCTCAATTGAAATCTCCGATAAGCACTATGAGCCAAGGTTGTTGGACGTCAAAAGGAGAAGAAAAAAAGAATGACAGTGGTTTAGCGGTGGCGATCAGCATAATCTATTTGTGGGCAGGCGAAAAGGGGGGTGAGGTCTTTAAAGCTGATGGAGTCTAGATTTTCTAGCTCCCATAGAAAATTGGAATAGAGGAGGAGTCCGTCTCCTACTCCAAGTCGAATGAGGCTCTATTCTTTTTTTTCATCTCCAACTCCAAGTCAAACAAGGATTTATCTTTTTTTTTTTTTCATCTCCTAGTCCAACTCTTTCATCTGGATTAGTTAAGTGGATTGACCCCAGTTTCTTATTAGTTAGGCTCGGTATTATATAGGAGTTGGGCATCAATAGTTTACATCAAAGTTTTTAGATTATTGAACTAAGAGGTGTGCTATTAATAATCATCTACACTACTTAATCGTGCAATAAAGACGAGAAGAACGGTAAATGCTAGACGGAAATATCATAGGTTTCCCTTTATTTATGACTTTTATTTTTTTCCAAGTCGATAAATAAGCCCCTTACTCTTGTCTAATGAAGCTGCATTGAGTTAAGCATTGGAGTAGTCACTCATTTGTCCCTTTAATTATATGCTTTCCCTTTCACCCATTTCCAAGCTGTAGAGCTGGGTTAGGCCTCCCCTTCACCTGCCATTGCCGTCGTGGAGGGGGATTGCTTTATTCTTTTTGTCAGTCCGTAGTGAGATTAGCTCTCTTTGACACCTTGGTACCTTGCAACTGATCAAATGAAGCTGATCAGCCAGGGAAATGTTGGTATTCTGGGCTGGGCTCCTTTGCTTACGTATGTCCCTGAAAGAGATACCCACACCAACCTAATATAGTCTAATCCAATCTAATCCAATCTAATCCAATCTGATCTATATGTTAAGAGACAGAACAATTATGTTAACCCTGGGGCAAAGCCAGGCTCGTGAACAAGTCAACCAAGGAGGCAGCAGCGAGTCCATGACATAATGACCTCCCGTTCTTTAAATCCGCATTGTCTGCAAGTAGATTGAGAATGCTTATCATGGCGACATCATCACTGGGTTTTATGTTTAACAGGAACATTTCTTTGAGATCTATGGCTTCATTGAAAAAATTTACTCCAGCCATTGGCTTTAATCCTTGTGTTTTTTCATTGAAAAAATTTCGTGATTGCCTCCGGTTCAGAGATTCGGAATGAAGCTTAAGAAAAATGGTTAATGGTGCCCCATCAAAGCAACATGTGAGCAAAGTCTTGTTAGTTTTGACCATGAATATATCTGTCTACATCTTAGCAAGCGTAGCAAAACTCTATATTGGACACTCTTATGCCTTGAGGTAACAATTTCTACTGAGGAACGAGCTGCATGCCTGGTCTCCATGGTTTGCACTTGGATAATGATCATGTTTAGAATTGTGTATCCCCCAGACTCTGTTGCTCGTCGTCTTAGCATTCAAGGTATGATTGTAGGAGCCCAGATCCTGTTCAAGCAAGGTTGTTAAGTTATTGAGTAATTTAAGTTATCATGTATCATAAGCTATTTAAGTTGTCATTCATAGTTTAACATGAATGTTAACCTTCATCATTCAATATGTCTCCATTGCTCTCTCTCTCTCTCTCTCTCTCTCTCTCTCTCTCTCTCTCTCTCTCGGCCTAACCATTACAACCAGTTTGTCATGATTGATTGATTATCGAATCCATTTTAGTGCAATATATATATATGAACCATGAACTGAGTTTGTGGATATTAATGGAATACATGCAATACTATAGTGAATACATGATCATACCGTTATCCTTATATAGTGTAACAAAAATCAGTAAATAAGGCGACCAATGCCATGAGCTTAAGCTTAAGTTGGCAACCAATCGAAACTGGTTCGCTGCTTGTCCTAATTTTACTAGGCATGCGATATTTCTGAACTATTATACCAAGAAGAGTAAATTGTTTTTTAATTTCAAAAATTAAAAATTTCTAAATATAAGTATTTTGGAATTACTAAATAAAGTTTTTTACATGAAAAACTTAATCTCCACTCATGTTCCTAAAACTCCCTCTTCCTTTTTCGCTTCCCCTCCTCCATGGGCCGGCTCCATCTCTTATAAAATGTGTAGGCTCTTTGTTAGGATTTTAATTCTGTCGTGAGTTCGAATCTTCTTCAGTTTGTACAAACATGAACTTGTTATTGATCACTGTTTCTATTTTGACTAGTAGCGGGTGATTGAAATGCACACACACAAGTTATAGATATTAGATTGCATTACATATTCATCACCCTCTTGTTCTCTTCTCTTGCTTTCCCCTACAAATATTGCAAACTCCTTGTCTTGCTCATTGCATGGTGCCCAAACTCACAACCCCCGCTACTGAGTCGTTGGGCATGAAAGGGATTCCTTCGTGCAAATCCATTGTTGGATCATCCATTAGTTGCTTTAAGAGTTGTGCAGATAGATGTATAAATGATGGAGTTCGAAGTGCTTTGTGATATATCCGGTGGGTGAACCAATGGTGGATTAGTGCGAAAGAGGGTGAATCCTCCTTCCATATAAAAGAAGTAACCCTATTCCACACACTCTTTCACTATGGTTAAGATTGGAAATAGGCTCGAGCTGGGCTACGAGCTAGGCTTGAACAAGTTCAGATCGAATTTGGGCTTAAATATAGAGCCCATTTATTTTTTGGACCGAGTTTAAGTATGCCATTGGTCCGGATCTGTCCCAAGCCCAAATAAGGCTCGAAACTGAGCCCGAATTCAGGTCCAGATAAATTTATTTTTATATGTCGTTATTTGTAGAGAATAATAAGAAAGTAAATGACAAATTAGAATGAGTTTAGCTGAGACTAGTGCATCATGTATCATTTACTTATGTCATATAAGGGAGCTTAATTTTTAACTATCTTATTCACTTGTAAAGCAATATTATGAAATATTAAACTTCAATCGAGTTCGGTCTACACCTATTTTAGGCTCAAATGAGTAACTCGGGCCGGACCAATCGGGCTTGGGTCAGCCCAGGACTTGGCTCAGATCGGGCTTGAATTTGAATTATTCAGAATTTTTTGGATTTAAGTCCGGCCTGAAATCTATAAAAAAAAAAAATTTAGGCCGTTCGAAAGGTGCATGGGCAGGCCCAGCCTGGCCCACTTCTGGCCCTAAATGTGGTAGTGGCATGTACCACTAATTTATAATAGAAAAACAGCAAATCCGCGGGAGGACGCACGTGCAGATCCTGGATTCGCACACGTGCTACCTTCCGTCTGCCGCTCCGGAAGGGACAGGGCATATATACCTCCGATATTTTCCCCATTTCAATGTAGGCTCTTGTAAACTCCCAGAAAAGCTGCACTTCTCTTCTTCGCTTCGTCTCCCTCTCTCGCTCGCGGAGAGATTACTCGAACTCGGTCGGTCCTCATATCCATCGGAAATGGCGAACCCGCCGAAGCCATGGAAGGCGGAGTACGCCAAGTCTGGGAGGTCTTCGTGCAAGTCCTGCAAGAACTCCATCGATAAGGACCAGCTCCGCCTCGGCAAGATGGTCGCCGCCACCCAGTTCGACGGCTTCATGCCCGTAAGGCGAAAAAAAATTCAACTTTTTATCTTTCTTTCTCGATTAAAAACCCCTATCTTCCTACATTAGGGTCCTTTATTAGATTATTTCTATTATTTAGGCAATTTCTTGATGAGATGATTCATATCCCTTAGCTGTCGAGTTCTGCATTATACGTTTATTGAGAAAAGTCTGGATTTTTCTCATCTTCTTTTGTTGCGATTTCTTAAACTTGTGTCTTTTCCTCGGTTCACGTGTTCTGAGGCATAGTTTTGTAGAACGAGGGATTTCCGTTTCTCGTGCGTTCTTGATTCTTGCCATTTTGTCTGTTTTTGATTGATTCCGTGGAGTTAGAATTGTTCGAAAAAATGGTTCTTTTTTGATGGGCTCTTTGTTGCAGATAAGAAAACACCTGGTTTGGTTTGGTTAGACTTATTGGTTCTGGAGCAAGTTATGACTTTTTCTTGTTTTGATTATTAGGTCTTTAGTTTGAGTTATAAGTGCAAAGTCAGATGTCTTCGTAGTGGTTTAGGGTTGCATTAGTCCTTATGAAGTATGGCAGAAGGTACTGGTTGCTTAGTTTATAATAGGTCCTTCCTATAGTTGTATTTGGGGGCTATCATTGTGGACTTAATAACGAGTACAAGATGACTGCAAGTTTGGTGATGAAATATCAAAAATCTATGCGATTTCGTAGGTTTCAGGATTTTGTAACTTCTATTATACATAGTGCAACATTAAGAGCCTCACAGTCCTCATCCTAATCACTCTTATCGTCATCACACTTTTATAACAATATCATGACATGATTTGTAATAACAATAGGAAGATCAATTCTTTTGAAAATATTTACTTGGCTTTTACAAACTATAGCATTTATCTTATGACAACTCTAATAACCCCATTTCAGTTCAAAAAAAAGTTGAGTTTTAGAAAAATTTGAACTTTTTCTTCATACTAGGACTTTGGAATTAATATCTGATCAAATTGTATGATACACCCAATCCTTTTAAGTATATATATTTTAAAGAGCACTTGGAGAATAAGAGGTTCTGGTTTGGATAAATGCAATTTTTTTTCTTTTTTTGATATCTTTCTAAGTATGGATAATAGTTTAAAGAGTATTTGGAGAATAAGAGGTTTTGTTTTGGATAAAAACAATATTTTCAGAATAAGAGGTTTTGGTTTGAATAGCTGCAATTTTTTTGGGCGTCCTACCAAATGACATTGAATAAAATATCAGCTATCACATTAATAATCTATAAATAAGTTGGTCAAGCTTAGTCATTTTCTGTAATACTATTCAACTGGATTTTTATCTAGGAATAGTAACTACATCTATTCAAGTATTGTGCAATTATGTGGAGATATGCAGTCTAGGAACTGATCTCTCATTTTTGTTGTTAGTTCTTCCCTTTTTTTTTCTTTCGCTTTTCCTTTGCTCCATTTGGTATGCACAGTATAAGGATGACAATATGGCTACCTGGGTGGAATACGGTTCAAGGCTGCAACCGTGGAGAGTATGTCCAATGAAGTAGATAGGGAAATCCTATGAAACCTAGGTAGATGAGTTTAGTTAAAGTAATTCTACATAAAGGTCTCCAAGTTGATTGCATGCAACTTACTTGAAGTTTCAGCAGGGGGCCTCCGGAACACCCATTGCCATCGTCACACATACATGTTGAATAATATACCCTATAGATGATTAACACTATTTACAATCAAAATTGAAAGACTGCAATCAATGATAAATGACCTGTTCTTATGTTCTGCCACTTTCACTATCCTTCCTTATTATTCTAAAGTAAGTAAACACTTTGCTGATTAAGAAGTGTTCCCTTCTTTTTCATTATCAATCTTTGATTATTGTGATATATTGAAGCACTTCATTTGGTGGTTCTTTCATGGTAGATGAAATAGTTGAATAGATTTCACAACTTGAGAAACTAATGTTGTTGATTTATGGTACAAACTTGACATTACCTCTTCATATATCTCCATTACGTAATTCTTTAAAACCAAGGAATGTTGAACCGGCCCGTATCGGCCGGTTTAGCTCGTACTGAACCGGTACTGGCGCCGACCTGTTCGGTTCGGCATTACAAAATGGTTCCAGCTCTATGGGGCCAGAACTATAGTGGTACCGGGCCAGAACCGGCCGGTACTAGAGGCGTACCAGACGGTATCGAATGGTTCTGTTCGGTTTGTCGAGGACTCGGTGTGAACCGACACAGAGTCTGGTTCGATCTGCTGTAGCACGCGCTTAAATCCCACAGCCTGTAATATTTCCGCGTGACCTGCACGCTGTGCATCCTCGGAAATGCTGTGGCATTTTCGGCACCTGCGCCGCGCATTGTGGCCTTTTTGGCCGGTTTGGTACCGGTCCGAACTGGTACCAAACCGGTACCGGCGCCGACCGGTACGCTTACGGGTACCGGTTCGGCGATCCTTGCTTAAAACCATTGAGCGTTATCATAATCTTGCTCACTATGGCTAGGCATGTTGACAATGTGAAACTAATACCAAATTGATACAAGAGAACCCAAGAGTGCCCTACAAAGTGCAAGAATTTTTTGAATTTCAAATATTAATTCGATCAAGACTTGGCTATACTTGAGTGGATATCCATTCAGATTCGGTCAGGTTTAGATTGGATGATGGATGTCTCATATCAATGATCCGAGCTGCTGAATATGTTTAACTCTCTCTAAATTGCTCACATACCAAAAATCGTATGATTTGGAGATCCATAATCTATGCATCAAGTGGTCAGAAAATTGGACATTTTAAATAACACGAAATAATACATGTATTTTTGGTCTCCAAATCACATTATTTTTGGTGTATAAGCAATTTAGAGCTAGTAGATCAGATCCAGCGACTCAGATTATCGATGTAGAATCCCCATCGTCCAATCTAGACTTATCTGGATTTGACTGGAGATCCACTCAAATGTAGCCAAGACTACCTCTCTCTCTCTCTCTCTGTATGTGTGTGTATATATATTTCAAAGAGGGACATCACTTTGATTCTATATAGCCTGTCATTTCTTAACATTCAATATGTCGATGTAGTTTTGTCAAAAACAAATGTTTTGGCATTCGAGCAAAGAATTCTTATTAAAACTCAAATTCAATTTGCATAATAGTTAAGGCATAGAAGAATTTGTAGAACACCTTCATTAGTTAAGTGATGCCAACACTCAAGTGGTAAAATGATATAATATCTAAGAATGGATATTATTCTTTCCCTCCATCTTTCCCTCATGCGAAAAGTGTAATTTGAGGCATGTGGTGCACTTTTGACATAACTTCTGACTATATATTTGTCAAGTAGCACTGTGGTAGTGAATGTCTTCATATTGTATTTGATATTACAAATTTTTTTAAAGTTATATGCAGAAATGAACCAATGTTTTATATTCATATATAAATTGTTAATGCTTAAGATAAAACCAAACTTGCATGTTAAAGTAACTTACTAGAATTAAATATTTTAATGTTATTGTAGTTTTCATTTTTTTGACAAGTATTTATATTTCATTAAAAAAACACATGGACATTTAAATGGTAGAAAATAATAATTGAAATTATTATTAATTAATTAGAACTATCATGTTTTCTATTTTAGTCTGTACGGATGTTGATGCATGCATCTTATTCTGAAGCCTAGATAAATAAAGTTATTCTTCCCATACTGTTGCTCACGTTCCACTTCCTAATTGTGATTTGAGCCTATTTTATCCTTATCATTTTCATACTTTTAATGGTGCCATAGTTATCAAACTTCTGTTCACTTGTTCTGTCACGCACATTATGAAATTTTTTCACTCATGCGATTCTTGTTCATGACAGGCCTAGCAGCATAGGAATTTTAAATAATCTGTTGTTTTGATCTTTGTTTTCTGTGCTCTGTTTCTTCCAGATGTTTAACTCTACCTTCACCTGCTAGTCTTCCCACTTTGCGTCACGTCCCCCCCCCTCTGCCCCCCCTTTCTTTTACTTCTTTTACTGCTATCATTTTTAGTTACTAATACTCAATTCAAGTTCTTGTTATCTTCTGTTGTATATGTGTATTGATATGTGTCTGATTTCTGGTTGTTTTAGTACACCAGGAGCTCTAATATTTTTCTTTCTTTCTTCTTTTTTGGATGCAGACGTGGAATCATGCTGGGTGCATCTTCAAGAAAGGAAACCAGATTAAGTCGTATGTGCAAATATAATTAGCCATCATTATAGTATTAAGATCTTTTTTGATAGTTTGGACTGCTCTTTTTAGATTTCTTAAATGCCTTTCATTTGTTAGATTAATTGCAGAATTTTTGTTATTAGTACTTTTTACCTGAGAATTGACCCGGGCGTCTAAAAATGATACCAGTGTTGATGACGTTGAAGGGATAGACTTGCTTCGTTGGGAGGATCAACAGAAGATAAGGAAGTATGTGGAGGGTGGATCTGTGAGTGCAACTGCTGTTAGCAGTGATGAGTGTGCCATGGAAGTTTCTCAAACTTCTCGTGCTGCTTGTAGGCGCTGCAACCAGAAGATTATGAAAGGAATGGTTGGTAATTTTAGACGAGTTTTTCATTCTACTTAAGATGTCACTTTTGGATCGCATTTTGCTTCTGGGAGTAACTGTTTCTCGGGCTAACTATCCATATTTCTTAGTGATTCCTGAAGGTTTTTGCATGTAGATTTTTAGTATTTCTGTAAAGGAACTCAATTTTAGTAGCTTTAGGATGCCATTAAAAAAGAAAAAAAAGAACTGATTCTTGACAGAATAAGTAACAAAATTCTTCTCAAAAACATTAAAATATGAACCTTTTTTTTGTGTGAATGTTATAAGTTAATTGCCAACTTCTGGAATGTTATATGTTAATCTCCAACTTCTGGAAGAATATGGTTTGGTTGCTAACTTATTGCTAACCCAAGTTTGAGGGTCAACCAGCAAGAGGAAAATCAAATGGGGAAAAAGTAGGAGAGGAATACCGATATTTTAATGCAATTATTAACATGTGAGAAGGAAAGGCAAAGAAAAGGATAAGTGGTCAAGGAGATTGTAAGAGATATGATTCACTCAGACTTCCCCTTTCAAATCATTTTTGACTTGAGTGACTTGGTTTGAATCAATATTTTTTATCCCTAGATTGTAATACATCAAAAATAGGAGAAAGCTTGTCTAGATGAAGGTATGATATTGGGAATTGAACAAGCTCAGAACTTTGGGGAAAAAAGAACAAGCAAACGGCCATTATTTACAGACTTTATGTCTCTCCAAAACCTGTTACTGGATTTTGCATCAGTTTTTCTTAAGTTATGCTCTGTAAAAGTTTTATAGAGCCACAACTTTGTTTTTATAAAAGGGTTTAACATATATTTTTTGGTGATGCATTTTAGTTTTAAATGTATTTCGATCGACAACTTGGAATAGTCAGTGGATAAGGTTTTTTTTTTTTTTTGGGTTCTCTCTACCTGTCATCTCTGTTGCTTCCGATTTTCTTGGTTATTAACGTTATATGTTTTTAAGATGCTTTATTTATTTCATATCTTGCTATTCTGTATTCCTGTTTTTTCCTTTAAACGGACTAAAATGAAAATTGGAAGCTACTTTTAGTTGAAGGTGGAAAGGTATGGTATTGGTATGGTGCCAGTAACATATTTCGAAAAATTGAAAAAACCATAAATATAGCCTGGTATGGATGGTACGATATTGTCGGCACACACCAATATGCATTCGTACAGACTGATATAGATCGGTATGGCTGGTATATATTGGTACAGGTGTTTTAGCATTCCAACACCTGTAATGGTGCTGGTTTCACATTGGAATGGTGTGGTATTGATCGCACCATCCTGTTTTGGTAGTTGTTGAAACTATGATCAAGTCACTTTTAATTTCACTTCCTACTAAAATTCATGGATCCTAGAATACTTTAATTTGGCTTTGCTGCCAATAACCATAAGCATCAAATCTTTTCCCAACTATCAAGGCACTTTTAATTCCACTTCCTACTGAAATCCATGGATGCTAGAATGGTTCGATTTTGCTGCTTTCGATGTTAGGTTCGTGTCTCGACGAAGCCCGAGGGGCGAGGTGCTCGGGGTCTAGCATGGCACCATGTTAATTGTTTTATAGACATGTCTCCGTCCACCATTTTAGAGAAAATTTCTGGCTGGGATAGCCTTTCACCTGAAGACAAGGCGACAATTACTGCACTTGCTGAAAACTTTAACAGCAATACAGGTATTCATGCAAATTCAACTTATATGAGGTCCTCTCAGATTTTAGATGTTCCATTAATTCTGGCCATTGTCATGTGTGCTTTCTGACCTTTAATTTTTCTTTTAATTTCAAAATCTGTAGCACAAGAACAACATGCATCAAAAGGCACTAAGCGCAAAAAAGTTGGGAATGAAGATCATAAGTCTAAAGTTCCCAAATCTGATAAACATGATTCAGCAGGTGGGCCATTGAGTAAGGGAAGTGCTGCTAAATCTGGTAATGCCAATTCTAGCTCTGCTGAGCTGGAAAAAAAGCTGGAAGAGCAAAGCAAAGCATTATGGGATATAAAAGATGAGCTTAAGAAGCATGTAACAACTGCAGAGCTACGGGAGATGCTGGAAGCTAATGGACAGGATTCAGCAGGATCGGAATATGATCTACGAGATCGTTGGTAATTTTTTAATTTTGTTCTTAGTGTTTAGAATCTTCATGATACCATTAATTGAACATGATTCCTTGGATAATTCACCAATGTTGCTGATCATTAATTTTGCTACTAGATAACCTGATTAACCTTCTTAAATTGACACAAATGATGGCACAGCTTGGAGTACTGTTGCGAAAGTGATTTGGAGTTGTTATCTTAATATTCACGTTTAGGTGACTAGTACTCGGCATGTACAAGGCACATGATAGCTTCAAGAGGCAGGAGTATCATGGTACTCTCTCTGAGATTACTTGTCATGGCTAGTACTAGGCATTTAATATAGTCATGGTATATGCTTGTGAATCCACTATACAGAAAAATTTTTGCTGGTTAGTTCAAAGACCAGTTACTGTATTGGCATTTACCTTCAAATTGATATTTCACATACGGCGCATTATGGAACTTGAACTGTCTGTAGATCTCAATGAGGTTTTCTATTGATTAATGCACACATCAAATTCTGGTTTCTAGTATGTTGCCATTTTATTTTTATCTGAATGCAATTATGTGGATCTGATGCATTACTTTGAGAAACTTGACTTCTGTATAATTTCTTTAGTTAGAGTATTTACCGCTGACAAACAGCATTATTTGCATTTCTTTTTCAGTGCTGATGGGATGCTCTTTGGAGCACTGGGTAAGTGCCCTATTTGTTCTGGTTCCCTACATTACTTTGGAGGCCAGTATCGTTGCCATGGCTATGTATCTGCATGGAGTAAGTGTTCATGCTCCATGACTGATCCTGTACGTCTAAAGGAAAAATGGAAAATCCCAGATGAAACAAGTAACCAGTATCTTCTAAAGGTACATGAAAACAATGTTTATCAAAGCCTATGCAGAAGGTTCTACTAGTTGCTAATTCAAATGTATGATATGCTGCAGTGGTTCAAGTCTCAAAAGGCAAAGAAACCTACCCGTGTTCTGCCTCCATCTTCTTGTAAATCTTCAAGCAGCACTTTGATGCAGTCTCAGCCATCAAATGGTGACAACTTGGAGAATTTGAAAGTTGCTATAGTTGGAGAATCTCAAAAAGCCATTGTAAGATGTTTCCCTCAAATTTCTTTTTGACACATATTTGTGCTTAATGGGATGATTATCTTAGAAAAAGTGAGCACTTTATATTATTTCTTTCTTCTCTATTATTTAAAATGTGCTTCTCCTATGGGTTGGGGAGGGCTAGGTTTAAGTTTTATAAACTAGGATTGGGCTTCAGTTCAAAAATTCCAACCTGACCTCAAGAAGGTTTATATTAGGGTTAACCATCAACCCAACATGAACCTGACCAAACCCAACCCGATTTAACCCGATCTGACCTGATATAAATAAATAATTCATATTTATATTTCATATAGGTTAGTTTTATGTTTATATAATTGTGCCTTTAATCTTATTAAATTATATGTGCCATTGAGTTTTATTAAGGATTAGGGATTAATTCAACAAATATTAATTTAATAGGAATATCCAAACCTTTCCCTATCTTAAAATTCCTGCTCAACCCGATTTAACCCAATTAACATCTCACAACCTAACTCAACCCTACTAATCCGACCCAACCTGGCTAGCCGGACCCAACCTAAATTTAGCTTATAAGAGGATTGAGTTTTGGTTGGGCTAAAGAAATCCCAACTTGAGTGCAGGTTGGGCTGGGTTAGGGTTGAGGGATTTAAAGCTTGGGTTGGGTTAGGATTTGCCTTCAACTCGATGAGTTCTAGCTTCTCCTAGCCTTGGTCATCTAATAATAGATGGCTGGATGACATGAAAATTGCTATACTTGGTTCTATCATGTATACTGCATTTCAAATTTCTGTAATTCTTTTTGTTGTATATTTATCCATCTAGAGTTGCATGGCCATTGTTATATTGGAAGTTTGTTTACATGTTTGGTAATTAATTTTAGGAGGATTGGAAACACAGATTTGAGGAGGCTGGGGGCAAAATTCATGCCAAGATTAAGAAGGGTATATCTATATTCTCAATGGATTGCAATATAGTATCTTTCTTGCTTTTTGTTGAAATTCATGCAAATTCAGAAAATGCTGTTGAACAATTGAGAACATGTCTCATTGGAAGCTTTTGCTGAACTGCAGATACTAATTGTTTGGTTTTAATTGGAGAGATGGATGATGATGATTCTGAAATCAGAAAAGCCAGGTTAGCTGCACCTCTGGGTGTATCTGATGTTTATTGGTCCTTCATTTGTTATGTGGGCTATATTACATCTTTGAAGTTTTGCTTAAGGTATATAGATCAATTTGGCAGGAGAATGAAAATACCCATTATGAGGGAAGATTACTTGCATGAGTGTATTAGGAAGCAGAAGAAGATTCCTTTTGATTTATATAAAGTTGAGGCAGCCTCTGAGACTTCAAGAAGTGATATGGTCACTGTGAAAGTGAAAGGACGAAGTGCTGTTCATGTGGCCTCTGGTTTGCAGGACACTGGTCACATCCTTGAGGGTGGAAACAGCATCTACAATACGACCTTAAATATGTCTGACCTTTCAACCGGCGTTAACAGGTAAGATTCTGTCTAATAGTAGTTCCATATTAAGATCACCTGGATTTCTATTGTTAACAGGTAAGTCGCAGGAAATCTGCTATTGTCAAGAGTTAGCTAGAAAAGGATATGTTCATGCATCATTGGCATGCCTTCATGCTAATGAGCTAGCATTGGTTTTGTTTGTGCATACTTAAGATGCATTTGTTGTTGCTAGGAAAGTATGCATCAGAAATGAAAATACGCTTCCATCTTCTAGTGGAGCAATAGCTTGATATATGTACAATATGTATATCAAAATAAGAATGATATGATCTTCATACTGGTGAGCATACCAAAACACAATGACTAATGTTTGTGTGAAACTGTTTTCATGGAGAAAGGAAAGTTGCCTATTCATGTAGGACATGAAAAGCTTGACCAACAAAGTGGATGAAAATAGTTTAGGCAAAGCAGTCTACCAAGCAAATAATGGTCCATTGCTTATGACTTTTGGAGTTTTTTTTTTATCTGACAACATTTTGGCCGTCACATTATAGGGGGAAGCTGCTGCAACAGTTGTTGTCAGTTAGCATGTCCAAAGCCAAATTATCTTAGAAGCATAGGCCAAGGTGCATTACTAGTTTAATGCGATTTTCTTAAAGTTCCAAGAGATAAAATAGTCCCTTAAGAAAGCAAAAGGTCGAGAGAAGATTGGCGACTTATTTAATGGTGAGAGGGAGAAGGTGAAAATATTAACATGATGATAGTGCCATGAAAATTCGAAGGAGTGCATCATGCTGAACAGTGTTCTGTATGACAGCTGATTAGTTTAGCTCATGTGGATTGTAGATATATCTGATTCAATAAATTGGCATCAAAATGTGAAAAGGAAGGAGATTGTCTTTGCCGGGGTTTGGGAGATGCAGGAGCCATGAGAGAGGGGAGCTACGGGATGTGGAGGGTGGCCGAGGGGTGTCTTGACTTGTGCCGATGCCATCCCCATTGGTGACTGACTGCAAGGTGGGCGAAGTACGGCTCTCCTCGAAATTGGTTTGAAGTCCTTTAACTGGAACCTCTCTGGTGGGGAGGATCTTTTGTTGGCCTTTCCTAAAGACGAGGAGATTGTATTGTTGATGGACATGATGAGTCAGGAGGTTGATAGAGGGTGGAAAGGCATTGCTCCCATCTGTCGGGGGTTGGAAGGGCTTCTTGGTTTGAGTGGTTCCGACACCATGGTTCCATATTAGGGTGACAAGAGAAGGGTTACTGCTTGACCATATTTGAGGCAACCCAGTATCCTTTCTCAAGGGTTCTCTGTCCTACTGAGATGCAGTGGCATTTCTGAGGTGAGAGACTCAAATCAGCTCGCTTCTTTTAATACTAATAAAGGATATCATTTTAACCATTTTCTGGTGTTAATGCTTGGCAAGTGGGCTTGGTGGTAGAGTTAATAGAGTGGGGTTTGGAAGGTGCTGCTTCATTTCCTCCACTGTGTTATGCTTCATTTCCTTCCATTCATCACTTTTTGGCACCTCAGTCACTCTTATCTATTTTTCCCATCTTACCCATTTTTAATTTATAAGGCGAATCTAAAAGGTTCTATTCTAGCTCTCCCAATGGCTATGATGCCTAGGGGAATAAAACTGCTTCCCAGTTTCATAGTGATGGAGGGAGCTCTGGTGACATAAACTTCTTAAGTAGGCCAGATCAGGACAAAGAGATGTGCAATCTCTGTGCATTCTTGTTGCATCTTCATCACAAAGAAGAGAGTTTGAGAATGTTAAGGAAGAGTATTGAGTATCATTCATTTTAAGAACCCTAACTATCCAAGCTTCTTATGAATATTGGTTTGGCATTTGAATCTTGTTACTACAACACTTAGCATTATATCTTTGTAGTTTCATACTAATCTGCATGAATGCACTTATGGCAGCAGTGTTGTCATATGATCCAAGTGCTCCAAGGTGTTCCAATCTGCTTTATGTTTGGTTGTAGCAGGGTTACAACTAATGCTCATGTAGATGAATTAGTTCATTAATTTTGGTGTGACTATATGTCTTTGGTTCTTAGCAATCCATGCAAGTAATGCTTTCTTACACCTGCAATGTTTTTTTTTCTTTTAATGGTCCCTGATTATCTTTTCTATGCTTGAAGTTATTATATCCTTCAGATCATCCAAGAGGATAAAGGATCAGCTTGTTATGTATTCCGGAAGTGGGGTCGTGTTGGCAATGATAAAATTGGAGGGACCAAATTGGAAGAAATGCCAAAGTCTGATGCAGTCAAGGAATTCAAACGTTTATTTCTTGAGAAGACAGGAAATCCATGGGAAGCATGGGAACAGAAGAAAAACTTTGAGAAGCAACCAGGGAAATTTTTTCCACTAGATATTGTATGAATGGATTTCACACAATTAATTTCAATTTGCATACAAGCAAATTCATGGATTCCTGATTTTTTGAGTTGTTTATGAAATTTGTGGTTTTGTAGGATTATGGTGTCAAGCAAGCATCAAAGAAGGAAGATTCTGCCAATACAAAGAGCCTTCTTGCTCCTCAATTGATAGAATTGATGAAGATGCTTTTTGATGTTGAAACTTACAGGTTATTACTTCTCCATCGTATTTTGGATTGTATTCCCTTCTTTGAAAGATGCCTAAGGGGTTTCATTTGCCTTTTCAGGGCTGCTATGATGGAATTTGAGATTAACATGTCTGAAATGCCACTTGGAAAGCTAAGTAAAACAAATATCCAGAAGGGTATGTATTGAGTCCTATTATTGTTGTCCAACATGCGACACTTCATTGTTGTGGCAATCTCATATTTGTTTCAGCATGATGTTATAGTGCAGATTGTTAAAAGCTTCACTGTGTATTTATTGTTAAAAAAAATTGTTACTGTCTCGCAGGTTTTGAAGCTTTAACAGTGATACAAAATTTATTAAATAATAATGCTAAACATGATCCGGTCGTTAAGGAGAGTTTGATTGTCGATGCTAGCAATCGTTTTTTTACCCTTATTCCTTCAATCCATCCTCATGTGATACGAGATGAAGATGATTTTAAGGCAAAGGTAAGTGCTTAAGTACTTTCACATACATTGATATTTTTTGCTTAAGTGCAATTTTCAGATCATGTAGCTCAGTAAGTTGGACTCAACTTTCTATTCTGTTATATGTCTAGCTATAATTTCGTCGCATGAAAATATTTCACATGGTGCAACTGCTGTTTCTTCTGAAATTCTGTGTTTGTCGCTGGTTCTGCACACTGTTCTCTGCTATCCGTCTTGTCTTTGTTTAGCCTAGTGTCTCTGTTATAAAATCTCTCATCATAAATATATTGGAGCAAATATCTTAGTTTAACCGCAGAGTTTTAGTGGCACAATAGTGCTCTTTCAAATATACAACTGCATGCATGTAAGTACATCTTATTTGCAGAAATGCAACCACAGTTAAAAAAAAGTAAGTTTATCATTATTTTCCATGTCATCATGAAGAACAGAAACCAATAAATACTAACAAAGTGGACAGTGTTTTGGCATAGCAACTGCAGAAGCTTAAGCAAAACTAAATTCTTTCAGTGCTGGTAGAACAGTCTAAAATAGAGTCAGTTTTGGAAACTTGGCTGAACTAACTTACAATGCCGAATTTGGTTCCTATATCAAGGATCAAAGTGCTGTATGACGTACCCATGGTGGTTGCAGGCTAGCACCATGCAATACGGTACCATTTTGGGCAAGCAACATGCTAGAGCTTAAACTTTGAGTATGTGGCAGTTTGTATCAATCCATGCTGATTCATACTGGCCCACACATATCAGCAAGGATCATTTTGGTTATAGAGTCATATGCATCATACAGGGGTGTCACATGTTTATTGCTGTCCTCGTGACTGATTGGTGCGACATGATTTTTTTTTTCAATTTTTTGAAAGAATTTTCTTAAGATTAGGTTTGGATTTTACAAATTTTAAGAACATCTGAAAGTATAGTGATATTTTATATTTTTCTAACATAGATCTGGCTGTGAGTCTATACATCCATAACAGTACTTTGGTGTGTTAAGTTGTCATTAAATGGTTGAATAATATATTACAGTCCTAAAAAGAAATGTGAATTGGTCTGTTAACCTTTTTATTAAAAAATTTGATCGTTTGATTGTTTTAGCATGTAAAACCAGAATGATAAATCCCATGTTCTTAAACAACACTTTATTACTTTAATTTGATACCTATTTTTTATTAATTTATTTTTTATATTTCTTATATTTTCTAGTTTTGACTTTATTTTTTTGTTATTTTGGTCACGAATGTTGAAACTAGAGCTGAAACGGCTCAAACTAAAACCATTTGGCCTGGCTAAAACTGCAAGCAAAACCAACTTTCCAAAAATTGTATTTGGAAATCCTGGATACTAGATCTGGATCTTTGTATGCCTTGTGTATAGGGGATCCTAAACTGGGGAAAACCAGTAATAAAACTGACCTTTCCCATTTAAATGGCTTTAAAGCTATCTAACCAAAAAAGGGCTATTCTCTTAATTCTGATGGGCAAACTTTCCATTTGAGCAGACAACAGGTTGTCTCAATCAAATGGTTGTGCTATATCTGGCCTTCGTTCAGCGATGGGCAATCCACTTGGTTGAACCGATGGGCCATATTTTGCCTGATCTCTTAAACTGATGGGTGATCTACCTGTTTGAAGCTATCCCGGTCAAGTGGTTAGACCAATTGACGTGCCTTTTGGATTGATTGGCAATCCCCTAATACAATCGGCAAAGAGGCCATTCCTTCCAAATGTGTGGGCCAGGTCTGGCATGCCTTGGAGGACCACTGATCTGGATGGACGGCAGGCCCAACAAATGGGTAGTTTAGATAAGGTTTGCTGTAATTGATGATCTTCAACTCTTCTAATGGTCCTTTGGCTGTCGCTGTCAGTTGGATGGGGCCCAGATTTAACCTGCCTTCACCATTACGAGTATTTAACTTTTCTTTTTTTCTGGGCCCAACGGTGGCACACTTAATTGCACTGGACCTGATGGCTATAAATTATAATCCACATTGACGGTCTGACGTCAAAATTCAATAGTTTATTTCCAATAATAACTCCTATCAGGGTATAAGTTGTGATTCCCATCAGTTAGGACGATCTCTGATTGCCCGCAGAAAATAGGGGCAACTACCTCTTCCAAAGCAGGCAAGGAAGGTACTTCTACCTTCCCAAAATATTCAGGAGGCCCATCCGCCCTATCTTTGATCAAAAGGGCTGATAAAGAACCATGTTCTGAGAAACCTATAAGCACTGCATGTAAGTAAATATTTCCATCGTGATATGTTCAAAAACAGATATTGTTTTCTACTACACCCCTAGAGGGAAACCTTACTACTCTCTTCCTCATAATTCTTCAAGGATACATGTTAGAATTGATGGTCTGTATCAATGAATGGAATCCATTAATAATTCCTTATCAAAGGAATCGTAATCTTTATTTAAATAGTAACATCAATCTCAATCTGACAAGGAGGGTCTTTGGCCCTGCTTTTAGTATGAAGTATGAACCTCTACTCTAGCAGAGAATTCCTTCCAATAGGAGCCTTGGTCTCTGTTAATCTGAAACCTTTGATCCTAATTAATGCAAGGGAGGGCCTTTGGCCCTGTCAAATGGAAATGCTACTGCTAGTGTAAAGAGTCCTGGATGCTACACTGAACAAGCACATGGATCTCACCGATATCAGGGGACCTGCCTTCAGAATAAGGACTCTGCTAATGGTGCAGGCCTTAATGTAGGAGTCTGTGGACTCCATATTGAATGAGGTTACTGGTCTCAAAAATGTGAAAAAAGATATTAGGCCATGTCTGTAAATCAAAAGCTCCATTTTAATGTGAGATCACAGATCTTATTGAAAAACCTTTGACTTTTCCACCACTTCAAAATCCTGACAGTAGGCATTTTGATGTTAAAAGACCGGACAGTAGGCATTCTGATGTTGAAAGAGCATTTGACTTTATATAAAAGAGATCATTGATCTCAATATTATGGAGGTAGGCCAGCATCCTTGCATTGAAATTCAAATTCCACTGTCAGTGGGTATTTTGATATTAAAAGAGGCTTTGTTTCTATGTAAATGCGTAATTGATCTGAACATCAGCAAGGAAGGCCTCTAGCTTTGCCACTAATCCAAAACCCCACCATTAAGTGGAGATTCTGGCACAAAAAGAGCTTTTCACTTTATGTTGAATGAGATCATTTATTTTGAATGAGATCATTGATCTTGTTGAAATCATGGGAAGGTCTGCTGCCTTGCTCCAGTGTTGGTAAAATTTCTTAGGTAGAAAGTCTTGACCCCTATGAAAATGGAATCTTTGGTTTAGCAAAGAGAGGCTGCTACCCTTTTATTGATCCTATTAAGGGACCTTTTTTTTTAATCCTTCTATAATTTACATGCTGTAGGAATTGAATGGTGTTGGGAATATAATTTACAACCGACGGACAAATGAAACATGTAAATGGTTGAAATTTGAAATATAACAGTATAAACTACATTGCAGATTTATATGGAATTTTACTAAAGTATTATGAATGTGTCAAAATTTGAGGGTGACATGTGATGATTTGACTTCATTGTATGGACATTCAAAATCACTTGAAAGTCATGACAAATGTACCATTGGAAAAGACAAAGAATCATTTTAAATTAATTCAATTAAACTTAATCAAGAATTATTTCAGATAGTTTAATCAGGAACTTAACCTTTTCAACATTGCCTTGGTACATAGTCATGGCAGCAAATGATGTTTCACAAATGGAATTGATTGAAATTTTTAGGGACTTTATCCCCTGTTATATGACCAAGCAGATCATCAATGTTCCTTCTGTGAAGGGCAGAAAGACGAGTTTTAGTTTCTTGGAATCCTAAAAGTGAAGAATGTTCGCATTCTGGAACTCTAACAAATTGGATTTTTCAGAAAGACTTAATGCTGAAACTCCCATAAACAACGGAAATGATTGGAATGAAACTTTGAAGTTCTCTATCATGTAAGTCTCACTGAACAGAACTTCATTCAATAAAGCTGTTACTTGCAAATTTTGGTCAAATGAAGCTCCATAATCGAAGAGTTCCACTTTACAAAATTCTGATTTGAAAGAGCTCCAATTTAGCTTAAAAATTTTAATCATTTGAAACTATAACAAAAAATTCTTACATTGAATGGTTTTCATTATGTAGAAAACTCACAAGTAAAAAGAATCAGTTTATGGAACTCCGTGATTGAAGATTCATTTAAATGAAAATCGTGATCTCCAAATTTTAGGAATGATACACTCATTCAAAGAGTTTCAACTTATAAATCTTGTGAGACTTGAGTTTCAAAGTTACTAAAGCTCTACACAATGAGTTTTAGTTTATGAAACTCAACTATACATAAGTCTACTATTACAAAGAAATCTTATAGTAAAAAATAGTTAGATTTTCATCTTCTAACATGTGAGGTTTCCAATATTTGAGTTTCAATCTTAGTAGCTGCTTTTTTCTACATATGTTAATCCACCCATCTAGGAATCTTCTAGAAATCTTGAACATGCACCCATTTTCTAAGTGCTTCCTTACTGAAGGTGTTTCTAAAATATCTGCTTCCCTGAACCTGCACCCACATCTGCTTTGGCACCTACTCTCTATTCTGACAGCTAAGGTTTCAATATGTGAACTTTTAGATTAGAAGTTTCCGCCCTTGTGAAATTCTCAACTCCGAGTTCCAAAGTATGAAACTTGAATCCTATTTCAGTTCCATGCTTTTAACACATATTACTCTAATTAAGGTTTCAACATCTGAAACTTTCAAGTTGAAGCTTCAGTCCGTATGAAATTCCTTTTTTCTTGATAAGGAAAAGATTAGAATATCATAGGAATCTTTATAATAAGAATTCTGACTTTATGAAATTTGACGTACAATCAGTCATCAACACATAAAATCTTGAAACTCAGTTTCAATTCATGAAACTTTAAATTCGAATTTCAGATTATCTGACATTGAATGAGTTTCCGCTTTCCACTGGTGAAACTCAGGCTGAAACTCTGTGTTCAGTCTGAGTTTCAGCATATGAAATGTTTGGTGGTGACATCACTACTGTATTTCATTCCAAAAAAAGACGACATTTTAAAGATCTGAGTTGGTATCTCCCAAACATTTTTATAATAAGTCTCTATTAATGAAAATTCGTAACAACTTTCTATTAATGAAAACTCCAATTGGAATCTTTATGTTAGCCTTAAGAGTTTAACACATGAAGTCGTCTGAGTTCCAAACACAATAGAACTCTGTATGTTGGGTTTTTGACTAATAAAACCCAAATTGGATTGAACTTCCAACTTTAATCTTAAGGAAAACCTATGTTTAGTAAGTTTCCTGAACTTCTTAGGTCTTTTTTTTTTCAAATTCAAATCGACATTCCTGTCATTAAACTGGGTAATGGGCCTTTATGACCATCTTTTTCTATCTCATGTTTAATGTGCATTAACGTCGATTTTCTTTTGGTAAGGTAAAACAGGATATGTCCTAGTAATTGTACTGTATGAAAGTAGGCTTCCAATGACATTACATATATTCATCCCTGATGTGTATGTTGGTCTTCATCTTAACTCTCATGAGATATCTTGATTGGAGATACTTAACAATAGGCTGTTGAGTTTATTGGGGTCCAAACCTACACAAAATAATATATCCGTCTCCCTGTTAGAGAGTATTTCATGGGACTGCATCAAAATCCTGTATAATATGGCTACCCTTAGGCAATTTCTGTCTGTTCGGAGCGGCAGATTTGTGCCACTGATATCTTCAAAAATTATGAGTTGTGCTCATAAGTGGAGGGAGCTAGTTATCTATGTCAATAGAATTTATGGAATGAATGGAGTCAAAAGTTGACACTGGTTGATAATCTAAGCTATTCAAGGCTTTTAATCTCGATGGAGGATGTCATTTTCAACTGAGTAATTTTCCATGACATACAAAATACATGAATAGTTCAGATCTGAAGATGATCATCAGAACGATGAACTATTGAGTACCATGGGTGCCCCCGGCAATTCTGGTATGTCCCGGTTTTATGTGCATCTTCTTGTGTAGATGGTCTTGAAACTTGTATATCTTAATTAGTGTTGATATACATAGTTCTTTTTCTTCTGGTCACAGAGCTGTCATGTTATTTTGTTAATTATGTTAACCATCAGCTGAAATGGGAATCCTATTTTGAGGTTGTTCGTTGTTGAGATGATGATGATAAAAGTTGCTCATCAATGCTATCTAGTTCATCAATGCTATCTAGTTCATCAATGTTTCTGAAATAGTTATCCTCCATATGAAATCAAACAGTTTCTTTATTTCTATGTCAATGCATTGCTAACTAACTAGATTCTTATTGTCATGATGAAGTGAAGCTTTTATGTTTCTCGAAATGTCAGGTGAAGATGCTTGAAGCTCTTCAGGACATTGAAATTGCTTCTAGACTAGTTGGTTTTGACAGTGGAAATGATGAATCTCTAGACGAGACGTACAAGAAGCTCCGATGTGATATTACACCATTGCCTCATGATAGTGAAGATTTTAAGTTGGTTGAAAAATATCTCCTTAATACTCATGCTCCTACACACAAGGTGTACTACAGTTTTGCATTCTCCAACTTTTTTTTAAAATTCTTTTGTTCCCATCTTCGTACCATTCACTCATTTAATGTGTGTTGCCCGATTCTTAGGATTGGTCACTGCAACTAGAAGAAGTATTTGCACTTGAGAGGGAAGGTGAATATGATAAATATGCATCATACAGAGATAAACTCCACAATAAGATGCTTCTGTGGCATGGTATGTTATGATGGTTAAAACTTATAAGCATGCTCTAAGTTATGTAAATCGTTAAATCAAGTATTTATTTGGAGAGTCCTTGTAAAAACAGTTAGATTTTGTTGAGAAAGTGTAAGATAGCACCTTCAGAAACTCACCACTCTTTGAAATAGTTTTGTTGGTTTCATCCAGAATTCTTGAGGTCATTTATGTGCAACACAACAATCTTAAAATATTTATTTGATTGCAGGCTCACGGTTAACTAATTTTGTGGGTATCCTCAGCCAAGGACTGCGAATAGCACCTCCAGAAGCTCCAGCAACGGGTTACATGGTCTCTCTTTCTCTCTCTCTGCTCCTGCGCGCATGCACGCACATGCGAGCACACACCCATGCATGCACATGGGCATGCACGTGCAAACACTGGTGCATGCATGCATGGATGCATCGATTTGTTCTGTTGGGCATGTTTTTATATGATTGAGTAAATGGATGGTTGATTGCATCTTGAATCTCTAATTGGTGATCTCACACTTCTGTGTTTCTCCTGTTGCGGTTTACAGTTTGGCAAAGGAATTTACTTCGCTGATCTTGTTAGTAAGAGCGCACAATATTGCTATGTGGACAAAAAGAATCCTGTAGGTCTGATGCTTCTTAGTGAGGTTGCTTTGGGAGAGATTTATGAGCTCAAGAAAGCCACAGTGAGTGTCTGACAATTGCTGTAGTAGGTTGAATTCATTTAATACTTGTATGTCATCTATGCTTTGTAGGCGATGAGAATAATGTCAAACACCTAACGTCAGTTGACAACTTTGTCATGATTGGCGGTATTCTCAAGGAAAAAAAAAGTTGCATAATCTGGCAGCTCTTACTTGTTTTTAGTATTGATGGTAGTTTTGCTGTTTAAAAGTGTCCAAACCAGTAGTCATCCATTTATAGGATGCAGTTAATTTGCTTCTTAAAATTGGTTTGCAACAAAGAAAAGTGCTTCCCTGTTTTTTCCTTTAAATCTTAAAATCTGTCATTTGTAAGCATTACTCTGATTATATGGAGCCCATTTCTTTGTACCACAGTATATAGAGAAGCCACCAAAAGGAAAGAACTCAACGAAAGGACTTGGCAAGACTGCACCTCTGGAGTCAGAGTTTGTAAAGTGGCGGGACCAAGTGGTCGTGCCTTGTGGGAAGCCAGTTCCATCATCTATTCGAGCATCGGAGCTATTGTACAATGAGTACATTGTCTATAATACAGCTCAGGTTGGTGGTGAATACTCTTGTCTCTAGTCTTGTGCATGCATCCCGTCAGCCTTGACATCCTAGAGAACATTCATCTAGGAAGCCATGTACTTCATTCAGGTTGTCTTGCAGATAAATAGCATTGTTTTCCCTCATCTTTGTTAATCTTCTTTTTCTTCTTTTTTTCTTCTCTTTTGTGTCTGTGCGAGCAGGTCAAGCTGCAGTTCTTGTTGAAAGTGAGGTTTCATCACAAGAGGTGAAAAGAGTTGCTGATGTTTTGCAAATGATACTTTTGGGGATGCCAGTAATGGGCAAGGTACAAGAGGTGAATGTGCCTGTAAAGTTGGTGCTTCTTTAGGTACTTACAAGCATCAATGCTGTGCTATGACTATTTTTGGGTCCCCCGAGGTCTTTTTTTGGTAAACACAGACTATTCCTGTAAATTCTCTAGTTAAATATTAAGTTTCTGTTTCTTTCTCTAATCAGATAGCTTCTGTTTGAGGGGAACTTTTGCTTTTTCATGTTGCTAGAGGAAAAGAATCGAACTGAGCGCTGCTATGTTACATCTAGGTGCTACTGCAGTTTTTCATGACTGTCATACATGATGCTTTGAGGGTCAACCCCCATTTTCCCTCATCAAAATGCAAAACCATCATTTTCCTTGGTTTTCATGCTTTTCAGAATTTTCTTCTCATCAAATTATGATCTTGCCCACCTGATGTGATGCTTCTGGATGCATCGCAGATTCACAGCCAAGCAATGCCATGGTGTGTTTGACAGGAACTTATCTTCAGCAGGCAGTAACCTTCTCTGTTTGTTTATGGTTCATTGCCTCTGTAAATTGCCTCATCTCTTGTTCTCTGAATGCCCACAATGCGTAACTAACATTATTTTTTTCAATGTTGAACCCATACCTTGCTTCTTGGGTGAAGGAAATCTCCATTAAAAATCATTGCTACGCCAAAACTCTTAGTCATCCTTGCATTCAGTCCCTCACTTGCAGCGGCTCTTGTGAACAAAGATTGCTCCCATTTATGGTTATGTGGCATCTAAAACATTTTAAAACACCTGGTTACCCAAAGACTAATGGTTCTGCAAATTAATTTCTGCAAGAACTCTTCTAGCACAAAGCCCTCTTCTTTTGGGAAGTGATTGTAAGCTTCTTTTCTAATCACTGTGCCTGGATGATACGCCCATGAAAACCTCATCCGAATATGGACGTTCAAAGGTGGGCTACTGTCAATGCTGTTGATGTAAAGGTAGATACATACACGAGATAAATTTCTCTGTTTTTAGTTGTCTACCATGAAACAGAACCTATCTGTGATTCCCAGACTGTTGCATGGATAAATCATTCATGGATCAAATGCACCACGCAAACATCATATTACATGCATATCATGAGACTAAGCAAACAATCCTGGTTGCAAGGCATAAATATTTCCAGAATATCTTATGCAATAGAGGAAGCCAGGGTTGTCTCCAAGTTGGTTTTGCTGACATTTGGACTTGGCTTTCTTTCATAATGTGAATAACTGCATGATCACCACCTTAACCATTTTCAGGTAACCTGTGCTCGCCATGCTAGTCAAAATTCTAACTTTATGGCAAATATGCTCAGTGTAAGAGGGGCAAGGACTTGCCCTTTGCTCTAAGATTGTTTTTTTTTTTTTTTAAAAAAAAAATTTAGTGAAGACATTTCTTCAAAAACTTACTAAGTTGTTCCATTGGTAAAAAGTAGAGGATCTCACATACAAATTACAGGATGTGACATCCCTTCGCATGATAGCCAATTCCTCCTTGTACACCCGCAACTCTCTTACAGCCCAGGATACGTATCTTGCTTCCTATACGCCTTACTGGTTGCTATTTTCTCTTATAAACTCTAACATCAAAGAAAATTTTTGATTTATAAGATAGAACTTTCAGTTTTATTTCTTATGCAAGTCAAATTGAAGAGTTGCAACTTTCACATCATCCCATGCTAAACAACTTCTTTAGCATGTTTAAAGAATTAGCCTGACTTGTAGTAAAACTCATGGTCAGTTTATATATCTCGCTTAAGGAAAATAACATCAACTAGATACAACATGCATGCACTGGCTTAAACTACAGACTCTAAATCCTATACTAGTCTATGACAAGATGTTTCTTTGTTCCTTTTCAGAGATCATGAATAAAGGAATCATTAAAATATTCGAGATAATCATATATTTAATATTGTTTTAGTTCATCTCGTTTCCTTAATTATAGGATGTTTCATGGTCCCAAAAGATGGACCTGATATGGACAATAAACATTTTTATGGTAGCTCAAGCTTGGAGACGATATATCCGTTACATATATTGTATCTACAAAGTTCACAAAGTAGAAAAGATCAGGTTACAGCTTGCCATCTACTTCATTTATTTTTCATGCTCGACCCTTATGAAATAATATCTCATAACTTGTCTTTTCTCGAAGCCTCCCCTATGTAATCTATCAAGTTTGATGTACGGAAAAGATGGATGAGCATGAACCCTCACCATCGCCGAACTCAACACCATGCTAGCCTACCCTAATTAAAAAAATACTATATGAGAAAGAAAGCGACAAAACCATCATTTGCCCCACAATTAGAAGGAGAAATTATACCCTAAGCCACGTGTAATATATCAGCAATGCACTACACCAATGTCATGTCGATATGCCTCATTGCCACCTTAGCATAAAGAAGAAAAAGGAGAAAGCGAGTGCTCTGCATTTTTTTTTTTTTTTGGAGCGAAATCAGTACCATTCGTTCGGAAGAGTAGAGTAGATAGGGATCCATTCGCTTAGAAGAAAAGGTGGAGTGTTTTCTTACTCTCTTTTCTTTAGTTTGCATTAAGGCATGATGCATTGAAATAGAATTGATGCAGTGCATCGTACATATATGGTGCATGTGGTGTAGGATATAATTTCTCCAATTGATGAAGTTCACCGTAGGGTGCACGTAACCCGAGCCGAAACCTAGGCAGCACCCACGTCGGCAGTCACAAAGTGCGGCGTTCGGCGGACAAAAGGTGTTCCAAATGCATTTGTTTATCACAGCCCAATCACTTGATCAAAGCCATCACGCCACCTTTTCTTTATCAACTCTTTTAAAATCACCACCCCGGCGCCCACCACCCTCAAAGCCTCTAACCATCTCCCTTCCAAAATATTCCAAAGAAGCCACCCATCTCATACATACCATTAATACTTGTCCCCCTGGATCCCTGCACCCTTTCCCCTCCCATGTCTCCCACCTCCACCCTCGCCTTTGTATAAAACCCCCGATCACCCTCTCCTCACTTCAATTCTCACATATCTCCATTTTTCACTCCTTGCATGTTTGTTTCAGTTGTTGCAGTAGCGATCTCTAGCTATGGTTTCTGGGGCTGGATCGCCATGCGGCGCGTGCAAGTTTCTGAGGCGCAAGTGTGCTGCGGATTGCGTCTTCGCTCCGTACTTCTGCTCGGAGGAGGGAGCAGCACGGTTCGCGGCGATCCACAAGGTGTTCGGGGCGAGCAACGTGACGAAGCTGCTGCTCCACGTCCCGCTCGCCGATCGGTGCGAGGCCGTCGTGACCATAGCTTATGAGGCTCAGGCAAGGCTGAGGGATCCCGTTTATGGCTGCGTCGGCCACATCTTTGCTCTCCAGCAGCAAGTACTGGATTCTTGCTTGTATCCATGCATGCATGCATGCTTCTCTAGTGCTATTTAGATGATATATACTGAACAAATTTTATAGAAATTAGTTTTCCAACCTCATCCTGCAATATAGAAAACAAAGTTTTAAAATGAGGGTAAAAATTAATCCTCTCAGATTACAGATTATTGGTTATAATTGGCAGCTTTAATGTTAACTTCTAATACAATTTTTTGGTGATTTCTCATGGAAGCATTAACTTTTTGGTCTTTAGTGTTTCATTTGGGTATGATTAGATGGGACCACTTAATGTAGCAACCCAAAGGGCAGCACCTTGCCACTGGTAATAGCGGCTTTGTTTTTCTTCTTTCAATTCTTCCAAATCAGGAGATTGTACTAGGAAACAATTCTATCATGCATTTGAATTTTCTAATATAAGGATTGCTGACATGGTCTAATATAAGCATTTGAATTGTTAATTATTTTGATTTACCTTTCTTGTGGGAATGGATATTATAACCATCTGATTAATATGCATCCATGAGATTTATCCAATGTTAAACTACTGAATAAAATAAATCTGATGCAAGCAAGTACAGAGATCTCTCCCCTTGATGCATGGCTTAGATTGTAGTTGATGTGCTGATTCCTTTATATGTCGTTTTTATGTTTAATTTTTGTAGGTGGCAACTTTGCAGCTGCAGTTGGTACAAGCCAAGGCACAGCTAGCTCAGAGTGTGATAAGTTCACAGACTCTAGAGAATCAATACCAAGGGAACTTTGCCAACCCTCTTACCCGACTGTATCCATACACCAAGTCCATGTCTCCACAGAGTTCGCTTGACTGCATTGATCAAAGCTCCGAAGGCTTGTTGCCTGTGCATGAGATGTTCTTTAGGGATGACCTCTTCAAACAGAGAGGAGTAACCCATAATGAATTTGGGGAGCTCCAAGCCTTGGCTTCAAAGATGATGAAGAACTAATCCATACCGTGTTGTGAAGTTATGTAGGCTGAGGTGTAAATATAAGTAGAGATCTGGTCCTTTGGCAAAGGACATTTTGATGTTTGCTTAATTTGGAAAAAAGAAAAAAAAATGATAAATGTTAAGAACTGTAACATCTCTACAACTCCTAGATCTTTCATATGCTGCTATTTGATTTGGTTTATCCTAGTAATTGATTATTTTAGTTCAAAAGATTACTTCTTTGGGTTGGCCTAAGAGAGGTGGATCATAAATACACCAAAATTATTTCTGAACATCAGAGAATCCTATAGACAATATTTCTAAATTTTTATGAAAGAACATACCTCACTAAATAAGTTGAAGTTTTAGTGGGAGAAGAGTTTATCACTTGAATTTTGTACCCACGTACTATATAGGTTTAGTTGAAGCATTTGCAATATCTTTTCTTTTAAAAAGAAATGGTGGGTCTTGTAAAAGAAAGATGTTTAATAATTAGTTGTTCTAAGAGAAAGATGTTTCAGTGATATCTTCCATATTATATCATTAAGTTCACTGGGTTGGCCTAAGAGAAGTGTGTCTTCTAAAAGTTGATGAACGGTGGATGCACCTCCATTTGGCTTGAGGAGTAGAAAGTATTAATCTTTGGTCTTCTTCAATATGCTTTAATAACAAATTACAAAGATTTATGGGTAATTGAAGGTGAATTTTAGCCAAAGTTCAGTGTTATCAGTACAGTGCTCAAAGAACCATTGCAATCTTTGCAACCTTTAGTATTATATGCTTTAATAACAAATTACAAAGATTTATAGGTTATTAATTAAAGGTGGTTTCTAGATGAAACTACTTGTAAAGCTTCAACTTTTTGAGTTTATTCTTGGGTAATATAATTAGCTTCATGGTGGGCATCGGCTTCATTGATAACTGCCTAATCAACCAAAGCACGTCTACCTTCAACATAATGAGGTTGTTAGATATAATAATAAGACTAATCCTCCACCTGAGTTTGTTCTCCATTTCAAGGCCTACTTAATGCAATCTAAAGCGTAAAAGGCTATCATGTAGCTTTACCTAACGCTTGCCTATAGATAACATTAGCTTTATTATATCCTAACCCTAGTATGTACATTTAGATTATACTGAACTTTGCTATAAAATAATTAACCTCATTGTGTGCATGGTGGACACCATGTTCCCTTGATTGAGTACACATTATAACATTAAAGGAGTAGTTTGCAAACCCCCTCATTTCTTTTAATCCAAGTCCCTAAGAAACTCCATCAAGATTTTCTATGGCAAAGACTTCACCAGGGTTAAGAACCATGGTCAGATCCAATGCAAGGCAGCCTTGTGGACCTTGTCTTAACCAAAACAGAGACAACTATTACAAAACTAGGAAGCCCCAATCCCCAGTACTATATGTAATTAAGTACATGATAGACTAGCTCTAAACACTAGGTACTTTCATCAAGCTCAAGAATTTCCAGCATAAATAAACTATGAACAATGTCAATGTTGCTAGCTTTCTTAAGGTGACAAAAAATATAGTTAGTGTGAATATAAGCCTAGGTGAATCATAACTGCCCTACTTACCGAAAGGCAGTGTCGTAGGATCAATGAAGATTGCAAAGAAAGCTTATATAAAATAATCAACAGATTTACCTCACCTTATAGATAATTGGAAAGGCTATGGCACCATGGCCATGTGAGCTATCGTATGAAGATAACAATAAGCTACTCCTAGTCCAAGATCAAATGTGAAGCAAGACTTGTTTACAAGCAATCACTGCTATTAGCAATCATCTTATTGATCTAGGATGGCTATTTTGGAAGAGTAACCCAACCATGGCATTATATGCACCGAGTTTAGCGGGCATTCGAGCTATTTTATTGCCATCAATCTTTGACCTTGCATATGATCCCAAGCTTTGGAGTTGGAAAGGAGTTGAAATTGTGGAATGGCCGTGTATATGAGTCCGTGTTTGAGACCGTCTCACGTCTAGTGCCGTGATTGGTCGCAGTAAAGGTATTACGTGTATTGGGAGAGCTGAAGAAAAATATTCACAAGAGATATTGAAATGAGCAAGTATTATTTCTTTATGCTTCCAAACGAGTGCAACAAGACAAGCTCAGCAGAAATCAACACGGTTAATTTGAACCCAAATTCCTAAGAGTAGCTTTTGACTTTGTGTGTGTTTGGACTTAGGTTTTTGGTTTGAGTCTGGGTTGGCTCTGGCTTCTTGGGAACAAGGTTTTTTCCACTTTTTTGGGAAAAATGTAAAGATGGGGTACTAAAATTATGTTATAATATAAGTAATCGAAAAGAAAGGCATTTATACTAAAACTCAAGAAATAAAAATCAATAAATTTTTAAAATCTTGCTCTCTAGTTATATGTGGAAGTAATAAATGTAGAAAAAATATATACCAAGTTTTTGAAGCTGAAGTAGCTCTTATTTAGGGTTATTCTATCCAAGCATGATTTGCTGCTCAAGCTTGGCTAGCAACATCAAGCATAACATCTCGAATAAATTAGTGTCATATAGTATCATTCTTCTATATTTTTTATTTTTTATAAGGTCACTGATAGAAATCCATTAAATTTTGGAAAAAAATTAATTTAATTGATTTTCAAGTTAATACCTTTATAGAAATTTGCATGCTTTTCCACTTAAAGTACCAATCTCATGCAAGAGTATAACAATCCTTTTTGTCCAGGCAAGTCGCAGATCTAAATGAAGATCGAAGCAGACCACTTTAGATTTGTGGACGTATGTAACTTCCATCATCAACTAAGAATGTGTTCCCCGGTTACATGCAAGGTTTCATTGCTTGAGATGGATCTTTCTTTGAAGGAGTGAAGTAAATGGTTTACCTAATAATTCTGAAGCTACTCTCTTGAATCTTTGGCTATTCCTAAATACATAATACAATCCATACTACGTAATGGATCAAATTTTTTCCCTAGAAAAAAAAAAAAAAACTAGTTGAACAAAACTTCAACCACGTCACCTTTTTTCTCATTGGTAACCGAGTCCAAGGCTAACTCAACTAATTCAGGACTGTTGAACTTGACATTATAAGCTCTGGACCTGAACTTGGCTTCATTTCAGCAAGCAGGTGCCGAACCACCTCCTAATTTAACTTTTCTTTTTCAAAAAAAAAAAGATGAATCAAGAGGTCACTTCCTACTATTTGAACCAAGAAATCCTTCCAAGTGGAGGGGGGTTGTGACCAATGGGATGCAAACTAGTCTTCGATTCATCTAGGAATTATCAATGTTTCACATTTTGTCTTGTGGGGCTAGAAGTTACTACAACAAAGCCAACGGTAACTAGATTTAATTAGCTCAGATTATTGGCACCTCTCTCCACATGGAAAAGGTCTTAGCTTTGAGACCTGGTGGTGGCATCCCCACCAGAGAGAGGGAGAGAGAGTTATGTAGTATTTCATGATGAGGAATACCGGATACCAGTAAGTATGCCTTTAGAAGTGAAAACTATAATGATGTAGGTATTTTGCACTCAATTGCACTTTATAAATCTATCTCTATGGAGAAAACACTGCCAATTTAAGCAGTCGCAAACATCTTGACAGTAGGGGTTGATACAATAGAAGGACAATATGTGCGTGTGTATATGTATATGTATATGAAGTAGATTAGGAGAATCTTGAGTGTACCTCCACTCAAATTCAGTCACAACACAGTGATAAAGGTCCATCATAGATGACCCGAGCTGTTGGATGTGATCTACTATCTCTAAATTGCTTAAATATTAAAAATCATGTGATTTGGAGATCCTTAGCATATGTATCAAGTAATTAAAAATTGGACAGTCTAAATAACACAAAATAATACATATTTTGACTCCTTGATGCATAGGTTAGGAGTCTCTAAATAATATGATTTTTCACATATAAGCAGTTTAGAGGTAGTAGATCACATCCAACGGCTCATATCATCGATGTTGAACCTCCATCATCCAATTATTATATGACCGGATCTGAGTGGAGATATACTTGATTATATCCTACCCTACCTCCCTCCCCCAGCGCCCCTCCTCTTTCTCTCTCTTTATACACACACACACACACACATATATATCGAGATGAGAGGGTTCTAGCCTCCATGTAATTAATATATTGAGATAATAATTTTTAAAGTGGTACAAGTGAGACTTAAATCCAGGCCAATGTTAGCTACTTCTAGCAACTTCACCAACTGAACTACTAGGTGCTCATGAAAAGAATAAAATGCCGACTGTATTTATACTATGCATTTTTGTTTAAAAGGAAGATCAGGAAAAGCCTAATCACTTAATTTTATCAAAAAATTGAAAGGAGAGTATAGTAAGCAAAAGAACGAGAAAGGACCAAATATAAGAAAGAAAGATCAGTTAGGAGACAGAGTAACAAGAGGAGAGCAGAAAACCAATCAGCAAACAGATTTTGATTTATTCAAAACCAACTCTAGCTGATATAAAAGAAGGCAAAAAGAGGAGAGAGCTTCCATCTGATCATATCTGAAGCCATGCAGGTCCAGTCTCTGATGAGGAAGTGAGTACTCCCAACTGCCTCTTCCTTCTCCAAACTCTTGTTTTGTAATATGCATCTGTTTCTTTCCATCCATAAGATCCAGTAGGCTGCCATCATCAAAGTTTTCCAGCCAAACCTTAGATCTTTCTTTGAGAGAAGCATCAATGTCCAGATATTGAGTTGAAAACTAAAATTGCCTAATTACTAGAGGAAAAAGGACATTATCCGGAGAGCAGAAGACGCAACAACTTGGTGAAGGCCAAATTTGTTAATTGAAAAGAAAGCAACACCTGTAATGGCTCTGTGTAAATATGCTAACTTAAGAACAAGTTTATGTCTAGAGAACCAAACATTATTTACAGCATTCTCGAGACAAATTGAGGATTTATATGTAGGTGATCCGTTTGTTTGTCGTTAAAGAGTAATAGAAATGTGCATTGTGAAAAGTGCATTGATAGTTCTTCTCAAAAAGAAATGCATTTGATTCTTGAATATTTATCTCACTTAATTATCACTAATTCTTTTATTACATAATTTATTTTGATTTTCTCAGGTTAACCTGCAAAACATTAAGAATACTCGCCGTTTGGCCATAAGTTTCTTAGTAGAATTATGAGCAAAGATATTGGAACACTTAAAATTCCATGCTTTGCTTGACTATCATCTCTTTGCACTTGATTGAGAAATTAACTATTTTAAGTATTAAATATGTTCTATGAATTGGAGCTTGCCTTAGTGGTCACGATCTGTTTAGCAATAAGAGGTTCAGGGTTCGATGACTCATCCCAATATTTCAAAAACAATAAAATTATTAAAATTATCCTATCAAGGTAATATAAAATGATTAAATATAACAAAAACTAAGAGAATAAATATCACAAAGTCACTCTGAGATGCCTAATCAATTCCACAGATAAATTTTTGAGTTAAGAGCCCTTTTTTTCATTTTTTTTACATTTGATATATCTGTATTTACTACAGTCGCTGAGACATCAAGCCCAAGTATACTCAAGTTTTTGAGATTTAAATTACCGAGATAGAATTGGTGTATTGTCAACCATTAAACCAAGCCAAATGGATTAGGCGAAAACTCTTTTTCTATTGCTGTTGAAACGAAATTTAATAATTCAGTCAGTATAAGTGATCAAAATTAAGACCCCACAATGTCCAGCTTGCTGCAAGGTTAGCTGCACCAAAACCCATTTAAAGCATTGATTAGTATTCATCATTAGCATGAGGGCCCGAATGAGCAAAGAACAAGCCTAGTGGAAAAGCAAAGCAGGAGACCAAGAAAAGTGGCGAAAAGAAAAGAAGCAGCTTGAGTGTAATTAAAAAAGCACTCAAAGAGCGTCCCCGCTCGTGACTCGCGTGTCCTGCCTATTCTAACACGTGACAACAATAACTGAAAAGATGTACAAAAAAATATAGACAAAGTAAAGAACGAGAGAGAGAGAGAGAGAGAGAGAGAGAGAGAGAGAGAGAGGGGTGGGGGGTCAAGAATATAAAAAGAAATATATGACCTCGTTGATTCTTTGTTTTCTTAAATTATGAGTCAAGAATATAATGTTATGCAAATCATGTATTATTATGTAAATTATAGTGTTGTGGTTGAAATTTGGCCTCAGGGTGACCACACCGGAGAAAGCCAAGAAGACACCGACCAGGACGGAGAAAGAGGGCCACCTCCTATGCTCCGGGTTACCTGTACAAAGCCTTAGCCGGGGATTCCAGTGAAGGCCCTACAATGGCTAAGTTAGAGTTGATCCATCATTTTTTTGGAAAAAAAATCTCAGGCTATTTTTGATATGGCTTATCTATACTCCTCACAAAGGTACCCAGATGGCTGAGGTATGATCTATTCTCATCATGAGAGGAGATGGTCTTGGCCAGGTGGTGCATGGCCACGATCAGGGCTTGCTTGAGGCACATGGTTTGGACAGTCTTTGCACACGGCATGGTGTTGGCTGGTGTGGCAGAGTATGGCTTTTGGCAGGTGTGGTATGGCTCTTCGCAGCAAGCATGGCTGGGGCAGCAAGGCATGGTTCTTGGTTGGCATGTCATGACTTTTTGTTGCTTACTGAAGGCCTTTCCCTATCCCCTTTTTATAGGATGAGGGTCTCAGCTGTTACCTGAAGTCTCGGGCTGAGCTGTAATCAGCTGGCCATTAGCTGGAGGCGGCGTGAATCACGGAGATTAATCCCGCGGGCGGAGAATTCGGAAGATATCTTTCCAGATTTGCTCTGAAAATCCGCGAGATCTTCGATGAGGATTCGGAAGATGTCTTTCTAGATTTGTTCTGACGATTCGCGGGATCTTCGGCGGGGATCAAGGTTGATAGGGCCGAGATCGGCTCAGCCTCGGTGGGGTCTGAGGTCGGCCTGGCCTCTGGCAGAGGTCGGCTCGACTCTTAGCAGGGCCGAGGCATGGCCCGCTAGGCAGAAATTGGGTGGTTGCACACTGGAGTAGGACGATCCATTTTGCCTTCCATCATATAGTATCATGAATGTTTTAATATTAATACCTTATTTATGAACTACAACCTCCATAACTATGAAATCTATATATTTGTTATGAAAAGACTGATTGTGTCACTATTAATGATTTATTTATGGATCACAGGCTCTACAAAGATGTTTATGATTTCTTCATATACAGAAAACATGTATAAGAAAATATGACTTAAGAAAATTTCTTTTAAAAAATATGGTTAAAAGCTCCTAGATAGTTACGATAGCCTCATTGAAGTGGGATTAATGGATACCTAGAATTAGTATCCACTGAAAATGGTCCTCTATTAATGGTTATAAAGTTGGTAACGAATACAAATTATGATATTTGTCGATTATGATGGCGGCCCCATCAAGAGTACAAAGTGACTATAGTAATGAATGACTGTGAAGAATATTTTATACTATTAACTGGCTAAAGCGCAGACTTTATTATGCTATACACTTAAAACCATATTTATGAAATCTTCATGATTTATGCATATATGATTGGTTTTTGTAACTTATTTTATTATGATGTGCTATGAAATATTTTATTTTGTAATAACAACTATTTTCTCTAAATGATGCATTGATTTATGTAAATACTTATGCTTGATCCGTTAAGGTAGTTTAAGATTTACATACTGGGCCATGCAGCTCATATCTTTTTTCATTTTCTTTTTTCAGACGAATAGGGTAACTAGGAATATAGAATGGTCCATATTTGGAGTTCATGCTAGTATGCTTGGAGATTTAGTAGCAGAAATTTTAGTTCTTTAATTAATTATGAATATGTAGTTGGTGACTTTATGAATTTTAAAGTTATGGATTTTTGAGATTTAAATTTGGATTTAGACGTTTTGTACTAGTAGTCATTTATTTATTTAATGAATCATATATTTGGACCTTTTTGTTATATTTTATTTGAGATAAATTTATATACAAGATTATAATTGTTGGTTTTTTATTATCATAGACGGTACCTCACAGTAGGATCATCATATTATGTTTCAGATTTGACGCATACCATACATTAGTTCACATCCACTATAACAATCCAGGACCTCACTCAAAATGGCTAGTCGGAAGGTATTATTTGGGTTCTGTTGCTGAAAATTGGACCTGGGGGCGACCACTGGCTGAGAAGGAGGAGCTCTGGCAAGAGAGGCGGGTGGCGGTCCGTTGGCGGGTTGCGTCCTCCGGGGGACCTGCAAAAAGCCGGTGGCCGGGCTTTCCGGCACCGGCCCTCCAATGCTTAAGTCAGAGGGGGCTTTTGTGAAGAAGGAGAGATAGTTCGTATGTAGCAATCCAAGCCAGAAAAGCAGAGTTAGGAGAAGTCTCCCTCCCTAGAGGAAGAAGTTCCCCTTTTATAGGAGGGATACAGGATTACCTGTGATGTGACTGGGTGAATTAATGAGTTACCGTCATGATTGGGTGTGATCTTGTGAATTAATGCATTGTTGTGGAGGGCTGGATTGGGTTGAATGAGTCAGTGAGTTGTTATGGGCGACCGGACGTAGTTGAGTGAGTCAGTGAGTTACCGTGGATGGCTTGAGATTTTGGACTGGCTGGAGGACTGCAGAGACCATGCTCATTTAATGGTTGACAATCATAGCAGGGTATGGTCCTTGATTGATATGTCGTGGCGTGACCGGCAAGCAAAGCATGGTGCGGTGAGACTGTTGCAGGGCGTGGCCGCAGCACGTGGACGAACAGCTCGGCCTTCTGAGGTCGGCTCGGTCTTCTGAGCTCGGCCTGCATGAGCTCGGCCTGCATGAGCTCGGTCTTCTGAGCTCGGCCTGCATGAGCTCGGCTCGGATTGTATGAGCTCGGTCTTCTGAGCTCGACCTGCATGAGCTTGGCTCGGACTTCATGGGCTCGGCCTGCATGGGCTCGGCCTTTTGTCGGATTTGGGTGCTTTAATTGTATTTGTGGGGTGGTCCATTTTCCCCCCCAACACTACCCTCTGACTTTCGAGTTCGAGCTACTTTTTGGCTCGAGCGAAGGAAGTAGTCCAGTCGTCGATTATCCTGTAATATAGCCAAATGTCTATGGAGATGTACGTGCCAAGTAGGGTGTACCTCTCATGCAGTTGGAGCTAAGTGCTTCAGGTCGACTCAGCGGCATTCTTTGGCTTGTGGTCGACTCAGCAGGGTGCCCCCACTCAGATCAGGGTGTGTTGTCGTAGGAGGCGTCAAACGACGTCGAAATGTCGTCGAAGTGTCGTCGAATGCCGAGGTCGAGGGAGCTTAGGCTCGCTGTCTGTTGCGGGGTTTTTTCTCGGCAACAGCACAGTCCCAACCGATCCGAGCAGGGAAAGCGAGCTGCGTCCCCCCAAGAGGTATTGTCTGCTCTGGGGCGGGCCGTGCGAAATGAGACTTAGGTCCCCCGCCCCCTCAGGGTACGGGCCTTGCGAGCTCGAACGTAGGTCCCTACCCCACACGGTTTTGTTCCACAAAAGGGCCCTCGTGAGTGAAAGGCTTTGGAACCCCCTATTTGAGGCACAGACTTTTCCGCTGAATGGTCGATATGGGACTAAATTTGGAAATCCCTCATCAGGGTGTTTGATGGAGATGGAGACTGGATATGGCCTTGTCCGTTGGCGATCGTGCACCCCCACCTTTTGGAGATATTTTGATGGCTCTCGAGCTTCGAAGTCCCTCAGGACTGGGCTTAGCACCGGCCTTCTGAGGTTGGCCTTTGGAGCTCGTTCTGCATGAGCTCGGTCTTCTGAGCTCGGCCTGCATGAGCTCGGTCTGCATGAGCTCGGCTTGCATGAGCTCGGTCTCTATGAGCTCGGTCTGTATGAGCTCGGCCTTCTGAGCTCGATCTGCATGAGCTCGGCTCGGCCTGCATGAGCTCGGCCTGCATGAGCTCGGTCTTCTGAGCTCGGCCTTCCAAGCTCATCCTTCTGAGCTCGGTGGGAGCTTCGATGATAGTGACGCTCTGCAGGAGAGTGACGTCGCGGGCGCCGTTCTGAGGATTTACACCTATAAGGAGGGAGTACATGCTGGTCTCTTACTTGTTGCAGGCCTTGATAATCTGAACAAGAGAAGTGGGGACACATAGCCTTCGTCCTGATCGCGGAACAATAGAGAAGAGTTTGAAGGATAATGGGATTTAATAGGACTGTACCCTTTGCCACAGAGGCTCACAACCCCATTTTAAAATTTCATAACTCTCCTCCTCCAGACCTCAGCTTTTATTTTTCTTTCCCTCCAACTCGTTGACGTGAGACTTGGGCTACTACTTGCCCCCACGTCCCACATCATTGCAGCGGGAGCTGTGCCTGATTCGAGGCGGCTTGGGTGAAAGTTTCTTCCTCCGCTTAATGTGGCTCCCCGCGTCCCATGCTTTCGCAACCAAACCCATACATGGCTTGGGGAAACTCGAAGATGACACCGAGCTCGTCATGCGTGGGTCTCGCACGTCGTGCGTGGAACTCGAACCGCCAGGGCTCGTCGTGCATGGGCGGGCACGAACATGACAAGCTTCCTCCTCGTCGAGCGTGGGCCGCAATGGGCGCTTGGACTTGTTGGATAAGCAGGTTGAACTGCTTCGGCTGGATTTAAAAAATTTGGTCCGCCGGTTCAGCAGGGGGTGGACTTTGGAGAAGGTGGCTGGGTGGCGAGACCCGGCTACTTGATGCATTCGGAGCTCCATGACTCCTTAGCCTCATGATCACGACTCGGACCCTTCCTCTAGCGCCAACTGTGCTGGAAATTGGACCCGGGGGCGACCACTGGCTGAGAAGGAGGAGCTCCGGCAAAAGAGGCGGGTGGCGGTCCGTCGGCGGGCTGCGTCCTCTGAGGGACCTGCAAGAAGCCGGTGGCCGGGCTTTCCGGCGCCGACCCTCTGATGCTTAAGTTAGAGGGGGCTTTGTGGAGAAGGAGAGATAGTTCGTATGTAGCAGTCCAAGCCAGAAAATCAGAGTTAGGAGAAGTCTCCCTCCCCAGAGGAAGAAGTTTTCCTTTTATAGGAGGGATACAGGGTTACCTGTGATGTGACTGGGCGAATTAATAAGTTACCATCATAATTGGGTGTGATCGTGTGAATTAATGCGTTGCCGTAGAGGGCTGGACTGGGTTGAATAAGTCAGTGAGTTGTTGTGGGCGACCAGACGTAGTTGAGTGAGTCAGTGAGTTGCCATGGATGGCTTGAGATTTTGGGCTGGCTGGAGGACTGCAGAGACCATGCTCATTTAATGGTTGACAATCGCAGCAGGGTATGGTCCCTAGTTGATATGTTGTGGCGTGGCCGGCAAGCAAAGCATGGTGCGGTGAGACTGTTGCAGGGCGTGGCCGCAGCACGTGGACGACAAGCTCGGCCTTCTGAGGTCGGCTCGGTCTTCTGAGCTCGGCCTGCATGAGCTCGGCCTGCATGAGCTCGGTCTTCTGAACTCGGCTCGGACTGCATGAGCTCGGCCTGCATGGGCTCAGCCTTCTGTCGGATTTGGGTGCTTTAATTGTATTTGTGGGGTGGTCTATTTTTCCCCCCAACAGGTTCCTTGTCCTGTATAAGTATCCAAGATCGCCTCGGCGAATAACCGATGTGGGACTAAACACACGTCCGCATGGGTTCTCACATACTCCTCCCGTTTAAACTCTGACGTCCTCGTCAGACTAAAGGTTCAAATCCATTCAAATCTAATCACATGCACCATGATAGACCTGTGGTCAGCCTCCATTAACCCATGGTGCAGTATCCCTAGTCTACATAGCCTATGGGCCGAGTTCGCTCTGATACTATTTGTAGCTATCCAGGACCTCACCCAAAATAGCCAGCCAAAAGGTATTTTTTGGGTTTCTAAATTCTGTATAAGTATCCAAGATTTACTTAGCAAATAATCAATGTAGGACTAGACACATGTCTGCACGTATCCTCACATACTTTTTTTTTTCGTTTAATATTTCCTATTAATTTATAATGATTCCGTGAACTTAGCGCAGGGGTAGGAGCACTGGCCTGCTCGTGCAAGAAAGCTCGTACGCTTCCCCCCCACCATTGCACAAGTCCAGCATGCGAGAAGGACAGAAGGAAGGAGCCCATTTGCGGTGGAAAGCGTGGTAGATGCAATAAAGAGGGGCATGTTTTATAATGTTATTAAAATATTTATTTTGCTTTTTAAGACTCCTACTACCTTTTGTGAAGATCATATCTCACATTTTAGCATCATAAGAATCACATTTGGTGGCTTTGTTAGCTGCCGATGCACACTTCGCTATAAATTAGTGCACACGCTCAGAACGAAGATAAAGATTTGCAAGGATAATTACTTTTTGATTTCATGTTTATGATATGATATACACATATATCAAAATCAATAATCATGTAAAGTCATGTGATGCACATATTGAATTACATCCAATGTGATAGCAATCTTGGAACCTGATGCACAAATTTGTGACAACTGATGCACATATAACATCATTCTGATGCACATATTAAATGCATATCAAATACAGTTTAACAAAGCAATACACATATATATTACAAGCAACACATATATTAAGTTGAGCGATACACATATTGACTTGTCTTGCTGGTTGAAGTGAACATGGAACACACTTTTTCAGCACAAGTGCACATATAAATCAAAATCAGTTAGGGGTTGTAGGCTATGAACATTCTTCGACTGATGGCTAGTTTGTTGATCACTAGCGTTATCTCTTCTTGGCTCATTGCATTTCAGTTGAAGTTAAAGGTTGTGTGATTTTGGTTCGAGAAATATGCAAAAATATGAAAAGTATTTATTATCATGTATAATATTTGTACCACTTTTTTTAAAATATACCAGTAAAAAAGTGCAGTCTTCGGAGGATGGTAAGCATGCATCACTGATCTATAAATTATGTCAAGGCAAAAGTGTGTATCGGCATGACGAATAATGGTGCATTATTACAAACATTTGCAACCCTCTCCATGCCTGCTTCCTCCCTGCCCCAAGTCCCCTAAATTTCTCTTCTTCATTCCTTACCCCTCCAATTCCTTGGCCATCGCCGGCTGCTCCTTGATCCCCTCCTCCAATTGCTCCACACCATTTGTAATCCTCATTTTGTACCAGCGAGGATCTGTACATGTATGTGTTTAGTTCCACGTTAGTTATTCGTTGGATAGATCTTGGATACTTATATAGGACTAAGGAACTCAAATAATACCTTCCAACTAGTCATTTTGGATGAGGTTCTGGGTTGTTATAGTACCAATATGTTAACGATATTCCATGAGCTATTTCAATTTCTCTGGAGCAGGCCTCTCCTGGCGTTGTAACTTTCTGACTGGGCTTATATCTAACCTAATGAGCGTTCTTAACAAAAATCTGTGGGCTGAACTGGGTTTGCCTAGTTCAATTCGTTTGTATGTAAAGCAGAGAATCATAACACGTAGATGCAGCTTGTATCAATGTAAGAAAATTGTAGAACTCTACCACTCAGCATATGGACTGGGTCTGAGATCTGCATGTAATTTCCTTGCATCATGAGATGCAGCTTGGGTCAATATAAGAAAAGGGCATGCCAGCATGACCATTTTGCCGCCTGAAAACTAGGGTGTAACCAAGTCAGGCTTGATCGAGCCGGAGCCCAGTCAAGTTTAGCAGGAAATTGCTTTTGATCTTGAATCTTGAGATCAAGTTTGAATTATTTATGCTCTGATCAAGCTTATTTCAAGCCTAATTTGAATCAAGCTAGGCACAGACTGATTTATTGGCTTCATTTTCTCAAATCAATCTGAAATCAATTGGAGCTTGTATCAAGCTTGCATCATTAACTTTTAACTAATTCAAGAGCTTGGAATTTGGGATTTAAGATTCTTTCATTCTCCTTTTCGTTAGATGAATCAAAGAGCCGAGTTGATCATTGGGTTAGTCCCCGAGCTTTTTGTGGCCTGCAATAATAAAAATGGTATAGTCGTAGTGGTCTGGTTTTGGCAATCAAGTTCCTAATGTTGGAAATAATAAAAAGTGCTATATCTTTATTTTATAAAAGTATTATAAAGAAATAATCTACTAGAATAAAATTAGAAGATTGAAAAGTGTTTGTCTGGACTGAGGCGTGTGATATACACTGCCCTAAGAACGTGATTCGCCTCTTACGTGCAGGTATGCGATCTTGTTCCCCAGGTACAACAACCTGGCTCAACCCGATCTTTTTTTAATGAGCACAATTGCTGGGAGACTTAACTCAACCGACTCTTTCAAATGCCTAGAGAAGAATAAAGAAAGAACGAAAGGAAAAAAAAAAGTATTGTTTTCTCTCTCTTTTGGGAAGTATGGAATTAGATGTGTGATCAGTGGAATAGATTAAGTGATCCATTATACTAGACTCAAAGCCTATTTATAGACTCTATCTGGTGATTGATATGGTGTGACATTTTTAAGGTAAGCGATGTTTCAGAAATATCGCATCCTACGGAAACCGAAACCAACGTTTTTTTTCGGAAGAGTCGCAACTCTTCTGAAAGAAGTGTTTGAAGAAAATGATAAAAGTTTGAAAGTATTTAAACCATCTAAAATTTAGGAGATAAGGCTGGTTTATTTATTTTTTAAAAAATTAAATCTTTTTTCTAAGTTAAAACTCCAATACTTAAAACCTCTCCTTAAATCTCCCCCTAATAGAGTAAATCTGATGGTGATTACAGTAGTATTGTACTGCAGATTTTACTATAGAAAAGAATGGCACAAACTAACAGGGTAGGTACAGGTTGATTACTCTTCTAATTGATTGTACATTATAATATTGCATCCCATATTCTTGATATTGTGGAAGCTCCATGTTCTCATCAAAACATGGGATGTTGAATGTTAGATCTACTTTGAAGCATGGAAAGATATATGGTCGAGTATTAGCTTTCTAGCACAGTTCTCACAGTCTGTCCATATGTAAACTGTAAAGCGGAAAATTTTCTTTTAACTGCTTGGTGGAGCTTGCCTTTAAACGGCATGGCTGCAGTGCAGTCATGAAAAATGTGAAGTTGTGCATACATATATCGTACATCAAGCAAGTTGGTGGCCTTGTGATAGGGGAGCCGGAGACTAAACCCCTAATAAACGACGACATAACTATAATAGTTCTAAGGTAGAAAAACTATATCGGATAAGTTCCAATATGCATGAAAGGCGTAATAATAAAAAGCACTATCTCGAAAATAGACTCGTTGATATATATATATATATACACATACACACGCGTGTGTATGTATGTATGTATGTGTGTATGTGTGTGTGAATGCATGCATTAAAATGAAACAAAATTCAAATGGACAGTTGGCTCCTGAAGATCCAGTAAATGAAAGTCATTTGCATATTAGAGCTTGCGCTCTATCTGAAATCAAATCCATTTAAATATCTTCAACGCACAGTGTCAACAATCTTTCACTAAATGAACTGACATTGTACTGCTATGTGTTGTTTCTTCTTGAAAAGCAGGCACTTTTAACTGTTCAATTGTCTTTTCTAACTTCTTCACAATCGTATGCCGCAGTTGTTGGTAGAAGAATATTTTAACTAAAAGGCAATCAAATCTTAACGTATGCCATCTAAAATAATTTTCTCAAGCTACTAATTGTTCATATCGATTGGTATTAAAAAAAAAAACGCAATCATTACAAAGATATCACAAATTAAGCAACACAAGCTTCTACATCTTTGGAAAAACTCGAGGAAATATAAAATTGGTCCAAGTTTTTTAGAAATTTTAAAGTGTTTAATATAGGGGAACTCTGTCCAAAATACTAAAAATTACAGGTTATTTACATTAGGCTTTCAAGAATCAAGATTGAAGAAAGAAAAACCAAGAGTGTTTCAGAAACTTGCTATACAAGTACAGCAATTTTAAAATATTAAAAATATTAAGCACCAAAATGTTGCGCCACGATGCAAATACCCACATATATATGAAATAAAATCACATCACTCCATTACATGCTCAAAAGACAATTTCACTATGGTGGTCTCTAATTATGGGTTTCTAGCATAACCTCAAAGGAATGCAATCACAGAAACTCTAACTTCGCAGAGATACTGCCTTTCATTTATGCCACTGCATGAGAAACAAACACTACTTGTTGTAAATCTTATCATAATTTTGTGATACTGCTTGCTACCATGAGGAAACCTTTCATACTTCTTTAGAGATCTACCTATATTTTCCAAGTTGAACATCACTCCTTGACTACTCATGTTAAAAACAATAAATCAAATTACAAGCACGCGGTTGTAAGTTAGCATATCAAAGAATCCATTTCTTCTGCACAACCTTTAAGACATTTCTTTTGAATCAGAATTTGCAGACTTTTACCTTCCAAATTGAATGGCATCGAAAAGATAGATCAATTTTCATTGCTTCACTGCCACTTTCATATTTTCCAAGAAGTTACTGCTTCACTATCTCATTATACAACCCTCAGTCATTCTCATTTCCAAATAATCAAAACATCTAGTGCATGCCATTTCCAAATGTTTCCCTTATAATAGTTTAAGCATCAGATGTTCATCATTGGAACCAATATCCATTATTGTGAGAATAAAACAATATCCATTAACAATATAGATATTCCAGCTTTTTAACCAATCCTGAAGCAGTGATTGGGTAGTTCCTTTCTCTTTTCTCAAGAGAAAAATATATTTAATTACCATAAATATATGCATAAAGTGATGAGAAAAACTTGTAACTTCTTATTACTATATGGTATCAGCACACTGCCTCATCTTATTCAGCATCGTGAAGGATCATGGGAATATTTCTGCTTATATTTGTACGTTGTCAATCGTTTGCTCATGGTATAACTTCCCGAATGTCTGAACATACTAAATATCAAAATTTAATGAGAATTCCACTAAGTTACACTCTCATGAGCCATTAAGATGAGCAAAGGTCACTGATTGGAGGTCCTCCATTTCATGATATGCTGACCTCCAAGTTCTTGGTTGCATGTCGAGGGAGGCCACAGCACAAGAAGAGTTGTCCTCAATGCCAAAGAACATGTTCTCAATATTCAAAACAGAATGAGGGTTGCAATCCTGAGAGGATTGAATGCAATTGGACTCTAAAAGCTCATTGTTGCAGTAGTTCATGCTCTTGGTATTCATCGAGTGATTTGGAAGAAAAGATGGTATCCTTCCATCCCCAGACAGAAAGAAACCCTGCCCATCTTGTTGGTAAGGTGGAAATTTTTGGTAGAGCTTGTCTTCTTGAGGGGTGGGAGTGGCATTAGAGCCATTGCCAAGGCCTTGGGCTGCTTGGGCCTTGAGAGAGGCTAGTTGTGCTTGAAGATTGACAACCTACAGAACAAGGCATGAGCACAAGGAAATCAAAGCCTGAACTACATACACCAAAGTGGCAAGAGATACTGTGCATGCCATTGAGGATGTGAAGTAGAGATTAAATGATGACTGTGCTGATTACAATGGTTGAAATGCTTGGTGCTTTAAGATAAATTGGAGCACCTACTTGTTGTTGGAGGGCAAAGATATGGGCAACGCAACCATAGATGGGATCTTGGAGCCTTGCTTGGGCCTCGTAAGAAATAGTGATGGCGGCCTCAGAGCGGTCATTCACGGGGAGGTGCATGAGGAGCTTGGAGACATTGCTCGCCCCAAAGACCTTGTGGATAGCTGCGAAGTGCGCGGCTCCTTGCTCATGGCAGAAGTATGGGGCGAAGACGCATCCCCTGACACACTTTCTCCTGAGAAACTTGCAAGCTCCACAGGGAGAACCAAATCCTGCCATCTGTGTGTCTTTAGGAGTTACTGGTATTCTTTCGCTTGTGGGCTAGGTAGTGCACCATCCCTTTGCTTATAAACACTGGAATGAGAGGAGGGAGGATCATGTTGTGATGAGTAATTTATTTGGCATGGTCTCCTTAATGGCCTACCAATTCTACTATTTTTCGCTTTGCCTAACCCAACCTTTCAACTCATCTCCAATATTATACTCGTAGGGGATTCCATTCAAGGAGCTTAACAAGACAAGTCGCTAACACAGCCAAACCAGTTCTCCATTTCGATCTGTTTGCTTAATCATTCAATTTGTTTTGATAATGCGTTGATCATGCTGCTATGATGCCACAAGGACATTTACATTGTGACATAAGAGAGCATTTTTCAGAAATGGATTTAAATTTGGAAATCCCTTTCTTAATGATCCCACAATGAATACTTGAATGCAAGTATATTAGTATTTATTGATGTCAAGTAGTTCTAAGTTTAGTTAGGCTTTAGGCTGCGCTGTGCATGTGGCACAAGCGTTATTGATTTTGGTTACCTGTACTCAATCTCGAGCACAACAAATCAGCTCCATTAAGCCCTTGTGCTCTTACTCCGAAAGATAGCCCTCTTTTCCGCCACATAATCTTCTTTCCCTTTTTCCAATTTTCTAAGTGTTTTTTTGCTTTCCTTTTTGGACAATTAAAGAAGTCGATTGGATTATATCTCTCATACAATCGTGCTCGTTATAGCAAGATTTGGGCTGAGCCGAGTTTGTAATACCTTGAGGATGATCTTGCGGTAGACCCATACGAGAGGGCGAATTTCGTTCTCAAGGCAATACCTTCACACATCTAGATACAGGCACACCTTCATTTTCAGCTTTTTTGGATTTTTTTAATTAATTTTGAAATTATTGTTTCATATAATATTGGTTATTTCTAGGAACTACACCTTCAACCGTTTTTGCTTCACCAACATCAATGAACAAGAAAGTTACAAGTAAAAAACAGCAATGACATAAGAACGGATCACCTGGCCAAGGGGAGCAAAGGAAAGGAAGCAAAAAAAAACAAGCAATTCACTCAAGCTTGTGCAAGCTTGCAGTCACAAGCTTGTTTACAGGTAGCTTGTCACCGAATTAGTCACACGACACCGTAAAGCTATTGCATGTTCAAGATTCTCCATCACCATCAATCAACTTTGCGTGCCGCCCATAGGTCTCAACTTGAGGGTCTTGCAACTTCTCCCTCACTCACTCTCAAAAACAAAAACAAAAAAAAAAGAAAAAAGAAAAGAGAGTTGAGGGTCTTGCAATAAACTGCACCATAACTACTACTTCTTTTAGTGCATTTGGATGTGCGGCCACATCAAGAAAGTCTTGTGAGATTGTAGCCTTGCCTGGGAGTAGCAAGGCACAATCTTATAAAAACAGGAGCAGGGATGGGATTTGTTTTAACCTGAACTCTGAAAGTTCCAAGTAAATCAGGAAATATTCTCTCTTCCATTCCACTTTTCAAATTTTTGGGAATCGGCGACTGGAGTGGATGGAGTCACTTAGGCCTGCCATGCATTTGATTGGGAGATTAAGCTTGTGCATGGCATGAGCTTCCCTGGAAGCCATCATCCCCCACCTTTGCCATGGTTTCAGTCCTGTGCACTTGTTGGCCACACAGCCATGGAGGATTGAACTGATCTTTGAGACTACAGCAAGGCAAAGCCACACTGTAGACTTCAAAAATAATCAGTTGTTCAATTATTTGCAGCACACTAAAAATACTTGCATAGAAAGGTGTTGCTTTCCAAATGGCAGTTGTTGAGAAAAGAGTTATATAATTTACATCTCAACTGCCCCCACCTGTAGCTTCTCCCTCAGCCTTAAAAAAAGTGGATGCAACTCCCTCACCTCAAATATATATATATATATATATATATATATATATATATATATATATATATATATATATATATATATATATATATATATATATTGTAAAAAGAACTCTGCTGCCGATATTCTCATGGCTTGTGGAAAGCCATTAAACCAACTAACGAAAATGCTGATTAAAATGGTGATTTAGGACATCAAAACCACCTCACTGAATCGATAACCAAGCATTTGCAACCGTATTCAGGTGGCTCCTTGTGGGTATTTGGCTCGGTGGGCATCTCGTGAAATGAGAAGGATGCAATGGGTCACGTATAACTCTCCTTTATTTAGGGTTGGATTGTCCTGCAGAGTCCACTAATCCAACTCTCTCTTTATATTTGTATTATATCCCTCTTCCTAGGAATCAGTATTTCCTTGTCCATTTTCTAGACTTCCATCCCTTCGGTGGAAAGGGTCAGGCATCACTTCTCGGGGTGGCGAAAAACTTTGAAAAAGTAGCCATCCTGCATTTAAATGACTAATTAAGGCTGCAAATGGGTGGGGTCGCCCAGTAACCCGATCCGATGCGACCCATTTAGACCCCGAGGCAACCTAATTCAACCCATTTTAGAGAATTCATGTGGCTGGGTCGGGTCTAGGTTTACTGAATTCAAACCCGACCCAATCCGATCCGACCTGACCTATTTAAAATTTAGATAATTTTGAGTTTTCAATCCTACGGCCTACTCCGACTCAATCCAAATTTGTAAAATTATTTGAGTACGAGGCCGCCCACGGGGTACAAAAAGTTCTGGAGCCATGAATGTGTTGATTCGAACCGGATCCGATCCGGACTGGAACCTGATCCAAATTTTTCGGGTTGGGTCCGGATTATACATGGACCCAACCCGACCTGAATAACTCATTGGGTCAAAAATTATAGTGGTAGATCTGATTCGACCCAATCCGATCTTCTATTGGATTGGATATAGGTCCAAAATTAGGATCTGAACAAGAAATCGGACTGGGTCGATCACTTATGTTGAGTAATCCGACCCAATCCGATTCGACCCATTTGCACTCCTATAACTAATTGAATTCATGCCTTGTACTATCAAAGGCTAATGTCTTTACATATCGAAAAGCAAAGAGGCCTTTTTAGTCCTCCACATCGCAAATGCATTAATGTCTTTGATGGTTATTTGTTTGTTTTGTGCCTATACCCTAGATTAAAAATCCTGCCACTGATGGTGAACCTTTACTCCCAAGTTTGTTCCTTTTTCTCGAGAAATATAAGTTTGTAGATCCTTAAATATAAAATTATCTATTACATATTATACAATATATAAATTACTAGCAAAAAAATGTTACAGTTGTAAAAGGGTCATGGAAAGGCAAATCTAGGGAAAGTTTTTAATTACACATGAATTTTCCGTGAAAAAACCAGTACCTAATAAGAAAAATACTTAGCCGTCTTTCTGGAATTGGTTTTAATTCAAAGTGAACCTTTTCTTCCTTTTTTTCTTTTTTTTTTTGAAAAAAAAAGTCGTTAGGTCTGGGTAATGCCATACAAGTGCCTATGGCTGGAGACCATGCATGCGACCACATCTGATCGAGAAAGATCAATCTAATTCATCAGTCACACTAACTAATACATAGATGGTGAGTGATGGAGCTGGACCAACAGAATTTTTTCCCGACACCCTCCTTACCATCCATGATGTCAAATATGTTTTAAGTTTACAAGTTCTGAGAGGTCGAATCCACGTCGGTTCTAAAAAGTTGATTTAGGATATCAATTCAAGTATACATCGACTTAGTATACCAGTTATATATCGGTCTAACTTAATTATTGTTGAAATACTGATTTGAGTCTAGATAGATTTACTCTATTATATATCCCTTGTAATTTCGAAGGAAGAGAGAAATTAAGTGTCCTAGAGATTTGATGTATTAGGGGCTAGAGTTTGTGAGGTAATTTTATACTCTGTAATTTTCAGTATTTTTTATAGTAAAGCTTTTGCATTGTTTCTACCTATAAACGTAGATCAGTAGACCGAATCATATAAATTTTGTATGCTCTTGTTCTTCTCTTGTTCTTTTCTCATTTTATTTTGTTTTGTTATTCTCCCCGTCTATTACAATGCATGGCAACCACGAGATCATGAATGTTGCCGGCAACTTCCATTAGGTCACCCCCATTAGCCTCGACGAGTTCCGCCATTGGACACTTTGGTTTTGTGTCAATCTTGCCATTAAACTCATCTGCCCGGAATCGAAGAAAACTAGAAGAAAAAACTAAAACTAAAAATAATTCATATTTTCGGAATCAAGAATATAATGTGAAGAAAGAAACATCGGCAACCATCTCAACTAGTTAAATGCCAAATTTTTTATAACTATCCTTAGCAAAATACGTATAGTAGGTACCTTGTAATAACTTAGAACCTTACTGAAAAAAGTTAGTACGAAGATATTATTTAGATTTTTTGGTCCTACGCAATTATCCAAGATCTACCTAATGCACAATTGATGTAGGACCAAACGTACGCCCGTAGGGATTCTCGTACACTCTTTTCATTTAAGTCTTGAAATCCTCGCTAAGCTAAAAGTCCAAATTCATTCAACTTCAATCATAAGTATCATAAATCTAATCACACATACTACAATCAGCTTGTGGTTAGCCCTAATAGGACTATATTTCAAATTTCTCGAATTCATATATGCTATGGATCAAGTCATACTATTTATAATAACTTAAAATTTCGCCAAAAAGACCAACCAAAAAATATTATTTAAATCTTTTTGCCCCTATACCACTACCCAAATCTATTCAATATGTAGCTGATTTACAACTAAACGGATGCCCGCATGTATCAGCAAAGATCCACGTCCACTTGCCCAATCCTTCCAAGGTCGCATCATCACCCGTCAAAACAAAGATGGCTACGCGTCCCCAGCGTGTGCAGCACCTGCAATTGGATACGGTGGGTCACCAATATATATCCCTTGCTCTGGTTTGCACGGTGGAGAACAAGGAGTAGGACCTAACAAGAAATCAAATAAAGTAGGGGGTTTTGGATGGAACAGACCATACAAGCATGCTAAGGGAGTAGCTATGGTTGATGGAAATCGGTGGGAGAGCTTAATAGGTAAAGGCCATTTAGACCTTTTTGCTCTTTGTTTCCCCGTAAAATGAATTATCTTTGATACACACAATGTTAAAATCACCATTTGTCCCAAAAAGGAAAGTAAAATTTTAAATAATGGGATTAAATAGTATGGAGACAATGTTCGAACTTAGAACCTCTACTCTGACATCATATTAAAATCACCACTTGTCCTAAAAGCTTAGGCCCCATTTGGGGAGCTTTTGCAGGGTCAAAAAGTACTTTCTGACCCTTCAAAAGTACTTTTAGATGAAATAGGAATGTTTGGTAAAAATTTTGGAAAGCTGTTTTAGCACTTTTTAGAAGAAGCTCGATTTTGGAGCTTTTCGGAAAAAACACTTTTAGGTCTGACCAGAAAGCTATTTTTTGACCAAAATACCCGTAATAAAATATAACAATTATATAAAATGTCCTTTTAATAATTGTTTAACCAAATTTATCACCTAGCTAAAAAAATTGTTATATTATGAAAAATTAATTTACGCTAATAATTATAATTTTTATATCTTTATTATTGTATTATACACTAATAATTATTATATTTTATTATGCACTCTTGTATAATACTATGCAATATTTTTTATGGTCATTTTGTCCTACCAAAAGTATTTTCTCAGTTTGTTTATCAAACACATGTTAAAATGGTACAACACTTTAACAATATAGTTACCAAACAACAAATAACTTTTTATAAAAGTTTTACTTCAGAAAGCTCTACTTCCAAAAATTCTATTACTAACAGCTTCTCCAAACATAGTCTTAGGCTGATAAAATGAGGTAAATTTATTTATATATTTTATATTTTCTTATACGCAACATCCTAGAATTATCTCAATGAATGGGTGGGTTTGGCCCTCCCTTTTTAATCAAAAAAACAAATAATCCTAGAATTTGGTGTTATTATGTATTATTTAGTTGCCTTGTGATAATGACCAATAATATGATATTATAGCTCTTACCCAACAACATTAATTGCAGCTAGCTCTATGCTTTTGTTTTCTTTTTTAGTTGTATCCTTCTCTCTCGTTCTTAAAGTAATAAAATAGTTTATGTATTCATGAACCACTACCATACAATAGGTGATTGGAAAATGAACTTATACAAGTGATTGAAAGATAGCTTCCCTATGCGAAGAGGGTACTTAATTGGTACAAATGGGGTTTACCTAAAGGGCGACTCCTTTACGGTGATTGACTGGATACGAGAACTTGATAGATTTGGGGATGGCCACCCACTTATTTGGGAGATCCGTAGATTGGTTAAGAAGATAGATTCCTTTTATGCAGCACATGTGTGAACAGAGCGGCCAATTGAGTTGCCTCCTTTGTTGCTCGGCGTCCTGGAGAGATTATTTGGACTAGGGATACTGATGTTCGATCCTAATGCTCTGTTTTATTTTCTTTCTGTTGGTGTAGCTGGCTGTACTCATTTAAGAGCAATATGAAACGTCATTTTACCAAAAAAAAAAAAAAAAAAGCTTCCCTGCCTTCAAAGTTACACAAGTGATAGCATCTCCACAAGACACTTGATAATATGCAAGAATAATATAATGCAATAATATCTTGATCCCAATGTATTGTCACAATAACTAGGCTTAAATAAACCAGAATATTTCATACATTTTTCTTTTTAATGATTGTAAAATCTAATTATATATATTATTATAAAATAAAGAAGAAGTCAGATTTGTAGAAGTATTTGACGCTGTGACTATGCTCCAGCTGTTTCCAATCATCAAAAGTAAAACAAATTGATTGAGAAATGGCACATGGAAACTTTGACAAAGCCAAGATGAAATCACATCGCCGCGCTTTTCACATGGAAGTGTTCTTGTCATCCATCCATGTAATTTGCTGGAAGACACCAATTTGTGCTTCCTCCGGAAAAGAGAAAAAAAAAAGGAGAAGTCCCACGCAAGCAAGAAGAACATTTATCCAACCCATCTAACAAAAAATATTGTAGGTTAACTTTCATGCGTTTCTGTCACTAATCGAACGTCACATCCTGGTGCAACCTATTTTAATGAGCTAGGACATCTTGTTGTGATATAAAAAGTAAGTACATGTGTCTAAAATTAATTTGAGGTGGCTTTGATTGCAAGGATTTAGTGTCTTTGCGGTTAGAGAACTTTTTGGACGGTCGTCGGTTGAAATAGCCGCTTTGGTCCTATGCATAAAATCCCTGAAATGGATCTTGAGTACAAGTAAACAAGTTATGTATAACAAGCAGGATCTCATTCAAAAAGGCTAGCTGAAAAATATTATTTGAGTTATTTGATTCTGTATAAGTACCCAAAATTTATCCAGTGAAAAATCGATGTGGGACTAAACACATGCCAGCATTGATCCTGACATACTTTCTCCATTGAAGCCCCAACCTTTTTGTCTGGATAAGGATTCAAATCCATTCAAATCTAATCATAAACACCACGATCGGTTCGTGGTTAGCCCTAATGGATTTATGCTGCATTGTTCCCTAGTCCACATAAGTTATGAGCCGGATCAACTTTAGTACCATTTGTTACAACTCAGGACTTTAGCCAAAATAGCTATCCAAAAAGTATTATTTCGGTTTCTTGATACTGTATAAATATCCAAGATCTATTCAGTGAATAATCGATGTGGGACTAAAAACACGCCTGCACGGTCTCATAATGTCCAGCTATTTTTTGAGAATAAATAGACTTGGGTGCAACTTGGTTAGTATATATACGGTTGAATGGATATTCAAAAGTAATAATAAGGCTATGAAATTTGGTGTGTTGTGAATTCTTCTCCTTAATTTTCATTCAAAAGTAATAATAAGGCTATGAAATTTGGTGGCCAGCTATAGGATTGAAGAGCATCTACTTCTCTATAAGCGTGGGCATATGTAGTCCGTTTCGTTTATACGAGTTGTTAAATGGGTTCATGATCTGATGGAGGATTTAGATACAGTGAGCTACATAAAAGATCATGCCTTTGCTTCTAGTATTAGTCCCTTATGAGAAAAGTAACGTTTGCACAAGAAAATAGCAGCAAGAAAAAATTAATAGTTCTTGGATGGTGGTATTTATCCTCATATAACATGCTTGCACATCAAATATTATCATGCACCTTTATTGCAGCAGGTCCACTCCATGTAGGTCACGCTTGCATCACCATGTGCAAATAAAAATCCTAGTAGAAATTTTACTTATTATTGAAGGTAGCCCCAAACTCGAGCGAGGCAAGCAACATCCTCTTAAGAGAGTTGTGGCTGAGCCACACGTTGATCTACTAGTAGCCTCAATATCAACATGGCTGTTTAGTCTCATATCGATTATATACTAGATCGATCTTAGATGCTTACATCGAACTAAAGAATTCAAATAATATCTTCCGGTTAGTCTTTCTAAAGAAGATCCTGAGTTGCTGTAAATAGTATCAGATTAGATCTAGCCCATAGCCTATACGGACTAGAGGACATTATAGTACATACCCACTAGGGCCAATCATGGGCCAGTTGTAGTATTTGTGATTAGATCGGAATGGATTTAGATCCTTAGTTTGGTAAGGATTAGAGCTAATCATGGGTTAGGCTTGGAAAAAAAAAAGTCAAAGTTTACATAGGCCCAACCTGAAACCTGATTCAAAATGAATAGGGTTTAGGTCCGAGATCCGACTCATGATTAGCTCATATCAGGATTTAAATAAAAGAAGTATGTGAGAATCTATACAGGCACATCGGCTGCGTATTGGATAGATTTTAGATCCTTATATAAAGCTAAAAAAACTAAATAATATTTTTAACTAGTTTTTTTTAATAAAATTCTGAATTGTTACACAAACCGTCTTCAACAGTTGAAGGATTGGCTTTCCAAAGCCGAGTAATCTTGAGATTTTCCTCGTTTCCATGTCTTTGCTTTAAGCTATTCCCCTCGATCGGAGCGAGGGCATAAATCTATTCTGGTTGTCATTTTCTTTGGCAATTGGTCAAATTTGGCACCGTTGGTGTGGTCCAAAATAAGCATAACGGGTATATTTTGAAGACCAGTCAAGCCGACAGGGAAGTTGCATGTGGGGCCAGCACACGTGTACTTTTATTATTGTCGAACTCATGGTGTTTCCTTGCTCCTCTCTCATTGTTTCCAAAGAGCTTGACGAAATCACCAACATAACAACAATTCATAGACAATCAAGTTATTATATTGTTTGCTGCAATGTTGGTGTCACAGAAGTAGTTGTGTGATGGTGTCAAGGAGCGAACTTTTGTTTTTTAATTTTGTTTCTCCCCTTGATGGTTACTGTAGAGCCAAGCCATAAACATCAGACTCATACATTATATTGAGAGCATGTTAAATAAGGAACATCGCTCAAGGGAGACAATGCCGGCATATCAACCTAAAGGCATTGGTTTTTGAGTTCTAAGGTATTGAGAAGCAAAATCAACTTGCTTTTGGGTGCATCCAAATGGTCTTTTTCGCCCGAACTTGCAACGTTCATGTCCAAGCCACAATATATAATTGAAATATTTTTTTTTTGATATTTTGGGCTCTAAATTCCTAAGAAAGCTGAAAAAAGAAAAGGAAGAAGAAAAAATGACTTGAAAATGTGCAAAACATTTATACGACGGCCCATATAAGCATGTTTTTAGTTTCACATTGATTATACACTGATAAATTTTGGATATTTATACAGAACCAAAGAGTGCAAATAATATCTTCAACTCAAATAACATCTTTTAGCTAATTTTTTTGAGCTATTTTTTTAAAAAATAATAAAATAAAATGGGCGACCACCGATGCATCTAGGTGTAGTCCACCGGTCACAAATAGCAACAACCTAAACCACATTCCTATCAGTCTTGATGTCACAGATTGGACCTTCCACTTCCAAATCCCTGCTTCTAATTGAAGGAAAAGAAAAGAGATACAAGCCCTTGAAGCCCTACAGGCAACAAATGCATTCCCCACAATTACAGTGGTAAGTTTCAGTGGTGTTGCTCCATAAATGGATCATCAAATGATCTATCATCAGACAAGACATGCCATATGCAATGACTTCAACTGCAAGTTCTAAGCAATTTAGATGCCTGGACTTTCTATGGCATACATTGGATCCTGTCCTCTCCAATATTTCTCTCTAGTCTTTGTCAAGCCTAATAAGTCTGCTGTGTGTGGTAGTTATCAAGGGTGGCAAGTTGGAGTAAATCAATTGCGCCTCTCCTCGTAAGCCTCTAACGTCTCCAAGCCAAACTATGGGGACAAAGAAGGCCACACGAGCGGACCTGCCTGATGGTGGGAGGACATCACGCTATCCCTTTGTTTTCAAGCCAGTGTGTGAATTTTTTAGTCCTGCTTTGTTGTGCCTCAAGCTTTATATAAATTGATGGTTTGGTTTGATTTGGAGGCAGATATTCCAAGTGCAGGACTCCCTTAGCCTAAAGATAATACTCATCTAATGTTTTATATATTAACCACAAGGGACAAGCATGGGTGTCACCTCATGAACAGTCCAACCCCATGGAAGGAGAGCGTAGGATGGGGACTTCTATTGTTGTTGCTCCGAGCATGGAAAACTTGAGATGAGGGACAGATAGGAAGTCTTTCCCCATGTCTAGCTAGTAGGCAGTGAAGCCTAATTGTAGGTTTTTTTGACCCAAGGGGAGCTAAGCATCCAAGGTCACTGTAGTTCTGACCTGGATTTAGTGAATGAATGAAGAAACGCGTAGGAAAATAGTGGGAGTTTTGGAGTAAAGTCCCAACCTGAGGGACTCTTACGTTATGGCCATAGTCTTGTTAAGAAGTAACATGCAGCATATCAACCTACCAAAGCTACCTTTTGGACTTAAAGATGGTTGTTTTCCTTTGTTGCATGGGTCCAAATTAATCTTGCAGGTCATCAAGATGCATGACTGTCCTTTCAGCTGGAACTCGGAGGGTGTAGCATTGAGTCTTGATTATACGGTTACAATTTAGGAGTCAGTGAGATAGCAATATAGTTGTGGGGAACATATAATATGAAGTCGGGATGACTCGCTTTAAAATCGCTAGGGGTGGCAGGTGAGCCACTTGGACGCCCCTATCTGAAAGTTTGGATTCTTTGTGGTGCATGTTCTGCATCACAAAGGTCGTGCATATTTGGATGGGCGACACGTTACCAATCTTGCAGATGGAGGGTTAATTGTGCGCTTATCGTAACATGGCTAGCATAATATGATGGCTTGAAAGATGGGGAATGTTTCGCCCATCCAAATATGACTAGTCTTTGTGAGGCAAAACATGCATCGCAGAAGATTCTAACTTTCTCCTCTATGTAGGCCCTAACAAGCGAGGGCTCAGCAAGCCTAAAGAGACTAATGGGCTTTCAGGAGTCATTTGATTAGAATCAAGCTGATGTCATGGAATAGCAACTTATCAATTAAGGTCAGGTCGGGTTCAGGTCAAGTTGCACTTCTTGGTGTGGTCAATTAGATCAACTTAGACACAAATATTAGAAGACACAATTAGATCCAAACATATATACTTCCCCAGCTGTACATGGTAGCAGATGAAGCCCAAACTAATGTAAGTTTTATTGACCCTAGGGAATCATATTATAGGCTCCATGTAGATCTTAATGACCAGAGAAACGCGTAAGAGAAATAGTGGTGGTGGTGGAATTGTCTCCCTGAAGAATTCTAGTGATAACCCACCAAAGCTATCGTTTATAAAAAACTTAACTTGGTCCCTGTGAATGCATGCCTAAAAGTCATGGTAAGGTCAAGATGACTGTCCTATCAGCCGGACGGCTTTATGCTTGGGAAGTGTCCAAATTTGACAATGAGGATACCAGACTTCCCAATGTGGACAGCATCATAGTTTAGATGACTTCTCTAATGATTTCGTGAAGCAAGTGGAATCATTTCTAGCTCTCTATTGAAGTCTTGAAAGGAGTTGGCCGATTTCACATTCTTGGCACTCTTTAGCCCAATAACGTATTACATGCTTGAGTTTTGTGGGAAAGCAAGGCTCGTGCCATAGGAAGGTTGTTAGATACCTTTTGAGCCAAAGGAAAAACCTTTTGTTTCTTATGGTTAAAAGCTAGCAATGAGTTTGTCCATTCTTCCAACCTAGCTCGGCCAAAAAATCCATCATATTGTTTGGCTCTCTCGGACCTAGCTTGATAAGGAGCTCTATCCCTCGAATTATCATATGCCGACTGACCAATTTTTTAGTTGGGTTGTCATGCTTGATGTGGGGATAACTTTGGACCGATAGGATGGGATTATCTAGGGTTTTATCCTGAATTTAGTTTTTGCTAAATCCAAACATGCCCCTCTACCAAACCTTTATCTACATTATATATAGTATAATAAAGTGTTTTTTTTTTTATGTATATCTTTATAAATATTTGAAATTATGCATATACCTTCACAAATTTAGTATTTGTGGGTATAATCTTATAAATTATTCTTTCTATTTGTACAGTGTATACTCATCTATAATATAACTTTGTATGTATACTTTTATAAATTTACTATTTACATATATATCCTTATAAATTATTTCTTTTTGCACATTTACCTATATTGAGTTAAGACTATACATGCAAAAAGAAATAATGTATAAGGAAACATATGTAAGTAGAAAATTTGTGAGAGTATGCATGCAATTTTAGATTTTTCTAAGAGTATATATGCTACTACACTATTTGAGAGAGTCCATGAGGAGGCCGGGTTCAGTTGAGGAGGGGATTAAGAGGGCATACTTGGCCTACCACATATAGTTGGATAGGAATGCCCGCCTCTTCGAGGGCAGGGTGTCGATTCTGATGACGGTGGTGGATAGAGCCTTTCGTCATGCTGCGAAGATCTTCCCGGCTGCGGCGTCGAGTTCCTTTGGGATGGTAGGGATATTTGGGACACCCGTTTTGCTGTTGCAGTGCCCAGATTTGTCCTCTTCTCTTGGGTGCCCCTACTCATTGGTTATCTCAAGGTTAACTTCGATGGAGGCATGTCAGCAGATGGAGCATATGGCGGAGTGGGTTTTGTGATCAGAGACCATTGTGGCAGCCTGGTGGCGGCAAGAGGTCGGCGTACTCCTGGCTTGATAGTTATTGAGGCGGAGCTTCGAACAACATGGGATAGCATCTCTTATGCGATGAGAGTACTTAATGTAGATAGGGTACTCCTCGAGGGGGATTCATCTATAGTGATCGATTGGATACAGAAAGTAGATCGATATGGGAACGGACACCCATTGATTCGGGAGACCTACACACTAATCAGCAGGATGGCATTCTTTCAGTCAGCACATATGTATCGGAAGGCGAACAAAACGGCAGACTGAGTTGCCTCTTATGTTGCTCGGCACTCCAGAGAGTTTACCTAGTCTTATGCTGATGAGCTTCTTTTTTCCTTGTATCAGTTTCTTTCTTTTGACTTGGCGGGCTGTACCCATGTAAGAGCTACATGAAATGCCAATTTTACCACAAAAAAAGAGTATATATGCTACAAGAATAATTTATAAAGGTATATATATATATATATATATATATATATATATATATATATATATATATATATATAGTAAATTTATGAAGATATTCGGTGTAATTTTAGATATTTATATGAATGAACATGCAAAAAAAAATTCTATAATAAATTATTTTGTACAATAATATTATTATATTCTATGTAGTTTTGTTTTGACATGTAATATTATATTTAAATACCACGACGGTGGAGCAAGGCCATGGGGTAGGAGGTATCAAGTCGAGAGTGGACGACATCAGAGCAGAGAGCGATATAGTGGACGACATTGACAGCAATGATGAAACTCGAGAGGGCCAAAAGGGAGATGCTGTGATGAAGCATTGGGTCATGGTGAAACAACACTGTATCAGAAATAGAACTGCACGATTTAGGCAGTGGGAAGGCATGACATTTGATGGTACTGTAGAACATTTCAGAGCCGGAGAGATGGTGGTGGAGCAGTGGGCAACCCAATTCCGTATGTTGTCTGATTATTTATTTGTTTTGATTGGGTCATGTTTTTGTTGGTTAGATTTATTTTGAATAGCATGGCTACCTAGGTTCCTCTTCTTCTCCTTCCTTCCTTCACATTTTTCTATTTTTTCGCCTTTTCTTGGCTTTAGCTTTTACCACATTTCACTTATTAATGAAATCTTGAGGTTAGTTCCTATTATTTTACTCAAAAAATATTAACAAATAAACATAATTAATATTTTTATGTAATAGAATATTAAAATATATGATATTACTAATATATAAAATTCACATAATTTAATATTAAAATTATTTATTTTATTTTTTAAATAAAATGATGAAGGTGGTTGATAACAAGGTAATTGTAATAATGTTACTCCATTATAATAGACCTGCAATGGAACTATTGTTGACTGTTATAAAGATCATTAGGACCTTTAATATTAAAATAGTAATTATTTTAATGATTATTATAGTAGTATTATAATCAAAGTAGCATATAATAAGAAAATTAGCAATGTTATTATCCACATTATTTTTTATAAAATAGTTTTAAATGGTAGAAAATTTCTAGAAATAAAATTTTGAAAAGATATTTTATTTTAATAAGGGAATGATGCCAATGCCGAAAAATGTTGTTATTTGTGTTATAACATATATATTATTATAACATTCAAAAACTTACTATAATAACAAATTTATTTTTCTCTATTGTTGTATATAAATATAATGGAGACAAAGACTATACATATAATAGCCAACGCAATCATTATTTTATATCATGGTTGATAAATAATTTGGAAGTCGTAATAATATTGTCAAAAATATGATGATTTTGTCAACTTTTTATGGGGGTGATATGAATTTTTTTATAATGTTAATATAAGATATACTTCTCATGCTTATCACAAGGGTATATTTTTTTTTTGATAAACTCATAAAAATAAAAACTTATGAATAGTTGTGAATGGAGAGATCTATTAGTTAGACCCGAGGGCAAGCCTTGGCGGAATAGTAAGGTTGTTTCACTGTGACCAGTATGGAGGGATAAAGCTACTTACATTTAGCCTGCCCTAGATCTAACAGTGACAAGTGCCTCGTGTGCAAGAGAATATTCTTTTTTTTATAGATTTGTTGCCTTGATCTAAGATAGGGGTATTGATTAGGCAAATTGGCACATAGCCCAACTAGTCTAGCTCGTGTCTTGGGCTAAATGTGATGCTCCCCAAAGCCAAAGTAAAAATTGGCCCTTCAGATTTGTCACTAGCAGGCAACCTAATGGCCATGAAAGCCTCAAGAGAATATAGATTATAAGAACAATATGCTTTTATAGTTGTTTTCCAACATATCTTTAAAAAAATGAAGAAGGAAATTAAAACCCAAAATTATTATGGTTGCACTTCTCGCTGCTCTCCAACACAAATTAAGTTTTTAAATATTTGCCATGGTTCATTCTTAAAGGGGTCTTCCGAGATCAAAATCGTTTCATAAATAAATAAATATACAAGTGCTGGCAAGTAGCAACAAGCCTCTCACACAAACTAGGATGGTTCCTGGGGAAATAGAACTGGCGTTTGGATTTCAACTCCTCGACAAGTTGGCTGGACTGCACCTAGGCCTTTAGTTCCAAGGACTGGGTTTCAACCGAGCCTAGGCCTAGTACTTCTACCTGGGCTTGGACCAAAATTAGTCCACAAGGTTTGCATGGGTTGATCATATTGGCCATCAGTGTTAGGACTATATTCCTAGTTTTTTAATTATTTTAGTGCTATTTTAGTTGGATTAGAAGTGACTTGGAGTTTAGTTAGGAGAGTCCTGAATAAAGTAGGGCTAGTTGGATCACAACGGTGCTACCATCTAATTTTGATTGGCTGGGGATCATCAGAGAAGGATAGATGGGTTTGGAAGGATGGATAGCTCCTATTCACCGTTTAATTCAAAAAATCTTAGGAAGAATGGCTGAAAAGGAGGAATTGCCTATCTATTCTTGCCAACCAATACTACAGGAGAACTTACCTTTTCCGGCAATTTTTAGGGCCTTTAGCGATGCTTATAAGCGTTGGCTAAAGCTTTGGCGACGCCAATCAAAGCGTCGCAGAAGCGTCGGCGATACCGGAGTGGGAAAACTTTTTGCCAACGCTACATTAAAGCGTCGGCAAAAATCGGAATTCGCCGACGCTTTAAAGCATCGGCAAATATTACCGACGCTATAAAGCGTCGGAAAAAACTGTCGTGGCACGCGGGTTACGCCTAGGCCGACGGTTTTTACCGACGCTTTAAAGCGTCGGGCAATGTAATTATTTACAAAAAAAATTAAAAATATCAAACTCCATAAATTTATATATATCATAAAACATACATTATACAATATGAACCAAACATTCAAATTACATTGATATTGACACAAACATTTAGATCATTCGAAATATAAATTTATATAAAAAGTTATGAATTACAATGTACTTTTACATATCAAACTCCATAAAAAACAATCTACAAAGTATCAGGGACGGGATTCAGCTCCATCATCATCATCTCTGCGAGCATTTGAAGTATCAGGAATTTACAAAAAAAAAAGAAAGAGAAACCTTAGATATTCGTAAAAATGGGATACATTAACTTATACATCATAATTGATAATATGTAAATTTTTATTCAGCCATAGCTCTATTTAATTTATCAGATATGCCAAGAATGATCATCCAAACAAAGTGAGACAAGAACTATGATGGACATGGAAAAAATGTCGCAATAAATACTTAAAGAACAGAGAAAAAACATTACCAAAACACCTGCAGGAGGATCACGATATCCTGTGAGTAGGGCAAAAACATAGTTTTGGCCATTGTGTCGTGCCTGGAGGAATATGCAGAAGAACAAGATCTCCTCTTCAGTGTATGCTCCACCAACAAGATCTCCATATGAAATCAGAGACATTGAATGGCAAGAAGCACAAACTTGTTGGTAAACTTGGTGACCGCGCCGAATTCTGCTCAAGTTCATTATAATTAGTATTTCAATCATTGTACATCCACATTAAAACTAGTACACAACTTTGTTTATTTCGTTGTGTAGATGAACAAAATGTTAGTTATCTAAAACGGACAACCTTTTTTTGCAGCCAAGCTACTAAGCTACTCAGGTTAGCCATTAAATGATAACAAGAGATCTCTTCAAAGTTGATGCAGCAAATCTCAAAGCATAAATTCATTCAAATTCATGTAATATATAATTAAATTAGTATAGCGAATATAAGAATCTTACAGAAATGAGAAAAAAATTAGTAAATATAGAGATGGTACTCCACTTACGATGCGTGGTCATGGGAACTAAGAATGCCTTTGTGAGGCCAAGGATAGATTGGACATGGTAGGCCATGCTCAGCTTCATCAGCAGATGCCAAAGTAGCCAGGCTCAATATACCAGAAACACCTGCTCCAAGGAATGCCAATGCTCTTAGTGATTTCACACCAGCAGATCCAACACTTTCTTGATCTTGCTTACACACATAAGATGGAAGCAAAAATAGGGCCTGCATGTAAATGATAGATAGTTAAATGCACAAAGAATGGAAACAATAAAATTAATGCAACTTGACTAGAAACCACCACCAAAACTAGAAAATGGAACTCCCTTCAACTAGAGGAATATAATAACTGGAAAGGCCATCAGTAATTTTTGTTCTTCGCCTATTGCTCAGAGAACAAGTTTCATCTATTTGCGTAATGAAGATTAAGTACCTGGGTGGAGGAAGGGAATGGGGAGGCAGATGGGATGCTTACAGTTGATTGAAATTGAGGTCTCTTCCTCAAAAGCTGGTGGATGGCTCTTCCTGCAGCCATTTTAGTCAACTCCTCAAAGAGTGAAGATCAAGTAGCTCTGCATATGCAATAAGAGTGTAAGACAAAAGGCATATGAATTTCCAGATTGAGGTAAGATCAAGATTTTTCCTTTACTCAAAACAATGCACAAAGTAGAGGAGAAATTCTGAGATACATTGATCTCCAAATATAAATATCAAAATGCATTATGGAAGAGATTTGAATTTTCCAAGGAGAGGTGCACACGCACATCTTACCCTGTACTAGGACTGCTATAATATGTGCATCATTCTCCATTTAAACTTACATCTGTCAACTAGTTTCTAATGTGTTTATAAACATTATACTCTTGATGTTTGCATTGATATATAGAGCAGGGAAATTGCACAGATACCGTAAATTGACTAAAGAGAAGCATATTCAAATGACATGTTAGACAAATTAAGAAAAACACGAAAATTCAATTAGACTTACATCTTGTAAGGATCGGCACCAGTGAAACCAGTAGGTTTTGATATTGGAATCAAAACCTGTGCACAAAATCAAAAGAAAAACAAATAAATAAAGAACAAATCATGAGGGCGGAAAACCCTAGAACAAAATCAAAGATCTTACCCTCCTGATTAACCGCAAAAATAGGGCAGTGGCGGCCAATAACATCGTTCCAGACAGTTCTTGACTGAGATTTCCCAAAGTACATCAGATCGAAGTGGATCAAGAACGGATCCAGATAAAATGAGGGTTTCAGTTCGAGTTTTTACCCCGTGGCACTGGCCCGCCTTGCTCATTGGCACGATGTCTCCCGGCCTGTAAGCGAGCGAGATCGAGAGCAGAGACGAGATCCAGAAGAAGAAGATGCAACAAACTGGAAGAGCTCTTCGATCGCCGGCCATGGCCAAGACTCGGGCCTGAGCTTTTGGGGGGAGGAAAAGGAGGGAGGAGGGAGGAGAAGAGGAGGTCGCTCGGCGCCGGAGAGGAGGGTGAAGGACGGGACAAGGGTCGGCGCCGGAGACGAGGGAGGAGGAGGAGACAAGGGTCGGCTAGCTCTATTAGAGCTTGATCGATCGAGGATAGAGGGAGAAGGGGGGCGGCCGCGGGTTTTGATGAGATTTGGTTTTCAACGACGCGCATAAGCGTCGTCTTATCCCAACTCTACGATGACGCTAATAAGCGTCGTAAAAAATCCATATTTCCTGTAGTGCACAAGCATCGGCAAAAAAGCGTCGTTAAAACCCATATTTTCTGTAGTGCAATATGCATCCTTCCAATTTTGTATCATCTCGAATTGGAAGGATGCAAGGAAGGATGGCTGGAGCATGGGAGTGATGGATTTCCAAGTATGTTGATAAAAATATTCCTAATTAATTTTTGGATAAAACTTAAACACTTTTTCACTCTTTTACCGGAATAAATTACCACTCATTAAACTATAAATTATTTAGTTATTTATATATCTAATATATAAATAAATTAATTCATACATAATTAATTTATAGAATCATTTATTAAATTAAATTAAATTAAATATTTATATAATTATAAATTATAAATATTATAAGTTTATATATTGTCCTCCTCCTTTATTATAAATAGATATTATAAATTAGTAATAATAATATATATTTTTATCAAAAAGTAGTTTTGTAAAATATCACACAAACATCATCCATCTTTTTTTTTTTCATTCCTCCTATACCAAAAAAAAGGAGGAAACTAATATGGGAGAATAGGTGGAGCACCCATTTACACTCTCCCTCATCTATCCTTCCTCTTCTATCCATTGTTCACATTAAGTGGGGCTAAGATAGAGAAGGACCATTGTGTTAGGTTGAGTTAATTAAAAAGGAGCTTTGGTCTGGTGTTGAGTGCGGGCACCATTATTGACAAGTGAGGGGCTCCAGCCTTTGGTAAGGAGTCATTCTCATAGTTGAGCATCCTATTGCTACGTTAGTCCCTAGATGCCTTAGGAGAGCAGAAGTAGTATAGGAAGCATGAATCGAGATCCACTTATACATTTTTATAATTTTTTAATAAAGTTTTATACTTTCTCACTCCAATTTTATTTCTTTGTACATCTATTGTGCATATTGATGCTTGTGTTTGTGATTCTTTATCATTGGAAGGCCCTATATAAGATTGTGCCGTTCAATATGATATCAAAGTGAGGTTGCTTTGGTATTTGATCAAGTGGTGCATGGCTTCGAGTGGAGCTGTTCTGAGCATAGTCTCAGAGTCAAGACTTGATCATGGGTGGTTTTAACTTTTGTGATTCAACATGATTCTAGAGTTTCTAGCAATTATTATGCTTTCAAGGAAATATGTAGACTCTATTATGATTTGATACTCGGATCACGGTGGCCAATTTTACCACAACTATGATATTTGATTTTACCACTGCCATCCCACTTTATAAGTTAAATAACACCAATTCTTTATACTGAAGATTTATTATCAACTCATATAAAATTGATGGGATAAAGTTTATTTTTTGATTTCCATCATGTACTTTAGATGATGTAGGAGTGAGAAAAAAGTGGACGTTAAGATTCAAAAAGCTGATGTGGATTCTTCAAACTATTATTAAACAAAAAAATTATCCTCATATATGGGATTTAGAGGAGCAAAAGAAAGCATATAGGATATTCTTGTAACTATTATTCAAGGTACAATAATGTGTGATATCAAAGGGTTTTTAACTAAAATTTACCTAAAACATAAGTTTTATTGTTAGACTTTTCGAAAACTATAGACGTGGAGTAAGGCTAGTTCCAATATGAAAAATAATGGAGCAATTAGAGGCTTGATCAAGTTCAGAAAATCTAAAGTATGATAAAGTTGATAGGCTTGAGAATCAAGCAAGTCCGGAAAGAAATCTACTAACCTCATGTAAAGAATGCTCGAGTTGGATGATGTGGATATTGAAGCATACTGTAAACGAATCTTGGTTAGGTAATTTGTGCAGATGCCATGCAGTGCACAACATGGAGGTTTCTTGTGGTGACTTTATTATCCATGTGGTAGAAGCATCAACCAATATTGAAGTAGCTCCAAAGATTATGCAGCAAAAAGACATGCAGATGCATAGATGCACATATGCCATAAGTGCAACCATGTACAAGAGTAGCTACTGAAATGCAAAATCAAATATTAATTTAAATGTATGGTCCTAGGATGCTTGTTGGCAATAGTTAGATGTTCCAAGGAACTTTGATGGCCGTGGTGGTAATGTGGTATCGGAGTCGAAATTGAGGAAGGGTGTTAAAGTCATCATCGATTTTGGCATGAACATTGAAGGAGAGAAGCCAACGAGGGCTCGCGAGTTGCTTGAATGGAGGAGCGACAGAAGCACGGCCATAGTTAAACTCTTTCTTGAATGGAGGAGTTGTCTGAGAGCTTTATGTTATTGTGAGCAATATTCTACAGTAGTACAGCCATGTCATGCTCCGTATCTGAGGTGTGACACGAGGAATGTAAACAAATATTGCTTATTTTACAATTATTTTTCTAGTTCATAAATTATTCTAGTTGGAATATAAGTGCCTTATCGAGACGTGGAGTATGGGCATCCTTGTAAAGGAACAGTGAGCTCCGGTACTCGGCGAGGCGTCCTTTAGAGAGTTTGTCCTATTCCCATGCGAGCCCTTGGGCGTCTCAGGAGAGAAGAGTGTTGCCAGAGCCGAGCATATAGTTTGACTCATATTTTTTACTACTTTTTATAAATAAAAGTTTTATACTTTTTTAATTTTTTTTCTTTTTGCATATCTGTTTTATATATTGGTGTTTATTTTTTATAATTCTGGACATGGGACGGTCCTCCTATGTAGAATTGTACGGATCATATACCTTAATCCATTTATACTATTGATATAGCAAGCATGTCATATGGAAATAAATGGGTTGGACCAATGAGAATTGGAGCTTGTCATCTCCAAAAGATATATTGTTGAGTAAAACCAAAAGAACTACAATAACCAAACTTAAAATTAAAACTATATGATTTTAAGGACAAATATTTGATTTTCTTTGAAAATTAATATGTTTGGGAGTTTTTTATTGACAGAAAAAGTGAATTAGGATCCTCTTTTGGGCATGTTTAGATAATCTTATGCAATCTAGTAGGATCCACAGAAACAGGAGTAAGACCAGATCTATATTTATGGTATTGGTATGAATTTTCAACGTGTGCCGGTCCGAATCCTACAAAGAGAAAAAAACAGATCTTACCAGATTTTTTTTCTTCTATCCTATGGAAAATGGACTAAGAGAAGTCCAATTGATATGGACTGAGCCGGACCTTTTATTATATGAACTAAAAATCTTGTTTCTAATCCTAAGGATCTAATATAATTATCCAAACAGGCTTTTAGTCGGGCTGAATAAGGATAAGCCTGGTCACCTTTATGACCTCATGTCAAAGCTCATGATGAAGCAGGTCATGGCCATTGCACAGCATGCCATTCATTTATGGGACCTGCTGCATCACGAGCCATCATCACACAAATCATGGACGGCCCATGATTGGCAATGGATCTCTCCAATACAACCCAGAACTGACAGAGATATGAACTCGAAACAAGCTTGGTCATATGAAATTATGAATACCATCTCTCAGCATTTGATTTAGTGGAATAGGTCGTGGCTAGTTTATTTCAAGAAGCTGTGTGGCATTAACGAGTGACATGGGTCTTATAAACAGTTTTTCTCTAACTATTTCTTTGTAGAACTACCTCTAATAATATTGCATACCTTTTCATATCAACTATCAAAATTAACATCAAGGCTACCTTAGGCCTTATCAAAAAAAAAAAAAAAAAAAATCAAGATCATCTTAGGCATTTCCATAATTTTTTATAATCTTTTTAAGAATATAGAACATATTTTTTCTTTCTAAACAGTTCTCAGAAAATTATCTTTCATCAAGTGCCAAAAAAAATATATATATTTCTATTTGATTAATCTAATAGCATTAATTAATTACAAAGTTAAGTTCACAAACAGGGGGGCTAAAAAGAGAAAAATTCGAACTGCGCAAAACGATTAATGATTAGCTCCTACGTTACGATACCCCGCGGGTCACGTCACGTGCAGCGCGGCACGACGAAGGCCGGCTTGTTTCCGGGTACCGGCTCGTAGTAGAACGGGGCCGCCGGATGCTGCCACGCCGTCCACCGGCGGGTTCCCTCCTCCGCCTCCTTCTTCTCGCCGTCCGGCGACCGGACCTCCTCTGGGGGCGGCCCCACCTCGGCGTCCGTCGTCCGGTCCCCGATCCTAGGGATCGTCGAGATGTCCAGCGGCGAGAGGAGCGGGATCGCCACGTTCCACTCCGCGACGCTTGCCGGCGCGGGCCCCACCTGGATCGAGCTCGGCGCGTGCATCTGGAGCCGGCTCCTCTGCCGGCACAACTTACCGCCAGCCCTCCTGGGCGCCTCCGTCGACATGTAGATTCGCCTGGGAATAAGAATAGATTTATTCGGGATTTATAGGCTTGGAATAAGAATAGGGAGGAATGAAATATTGGGGAGGAGGGGAAGAGGGGGGAGGGGATTTTTTATAGGTCTAGCGAGAGAAGGGGAGGGGAGGGGAAAGTTGCTGGAGGAGAGGAGAAGGTAACCGAAGGAAGGAGGAATAAGTGTGGAAGGCATGGGCCGAGTGGAGGTCCCCTTCTTCATTTGTCCTTTTTCTCTGCCGCACCCCCTTTCTTTGTTGTTTATCGAAGGGAAAAGAAAACCTTGAAGAATTTTATGAGCACAGATCTGAAAACTCTCGCCTTGAAAATAAACATCACATGCTTGACTCTTTCTCCACACGTTTGCTTCCTAATATCTATTTTACAAGTAGGTTTGGTCATGGTTGGTCATAGGGTAGCGTTTTATGGTGGCCAACAACCCGTAGGAGAAATTATACCCTACACCTAAGGAGGTTATACTCTGCACTGCACTGCATGCACCAAAATGGTAGATGCACCACATCAATCATTTCTAACAGTGCAAATTGGTCAGGTTGACCCATGACTCGCAGGGGTGCAGGCCCGGCCGCCCAGCTGGTGCTTAACTCTCTATTCCTAATTGTTATTCTAAAGTTGACGGTGAGTAAAAATGTGGAATAATATAATGATATCAAGCTTCGTGATAGTCTCAAATGTGGGGATGCATTTTTTTCATAAATGTAAGTGGGTTAGGTAAGAGATTGGTACTCGTTAGAAATATAAATGTTTTTATTGATTACATTTAGCTGGAATAAAATTAGAAAAAAAAAAGTATGGAAGAATTTATTTTCTTAGAAAGAAGAGGAAGCAACAGATGCAGCAACATGTAGTAGAATTGGTGCTGCAAATCAAATCAACTTTAAAAAATATAGTAAATGTCATTGATATCAAAACATGTAAAGGTCCATAAGTTTATATTGTTTGTCTGACAATATGAATCTAACATTTTAGTGTCATTGGGTCGAGGCTTTGTTTGGTGTTAGGTTTAGTTGTAGTAGGGCATTTTGCAGGCAGCTTGAGCCCCATGAGTCTTTGTTCTATACAACTTGTTGCTTTGGTTTAATAAATTAATAATGGAATAATAAATGGCTAATAATATCGGACTCAGTTTGTACCTGAACTCAGTCATGCTAGCTTGTGCTAATAATATCTCAAGTATGTTCAACATATTAAATATGATAAACATTAATCTATTTTTAAGCAAAACAAATATTTAATCGTTATCTATATACAGGAGCATCTAATTTCTATATCTTTATCAATCTTATTTTGAGGAAGTATAAATTTCTTAGATACAGTTATTTGCGATGTAAGCAAAGTCATTAGAGTATTGGCTTATATCCTTACCCGGATGCAAACCAGACCCAATCTAGACTCGAATTTTTTGGATTTGGGACCAGGTTATATATAGACCTGACCCCAAATGACCCGTTGGATCAAAAATTGTAGTCGCAGATTTGACCCAACCCGACTCGACCCAACTCGATCCAATCCGATCTGATCTTATATTAAGTTGGGTCTGGGTCCAACATTAGGACCCGAATAAGGAATCGAATTTGGTGGGGATCGCTCATGACCCAGTTCGACCCAACTCATTTGCACCTCTAATTATCTCGTTTTCTTTTTATAGGTCAATCATCAAAACAAGCATATGTTGAATAAGGCCCACAGAAGGGCACGAGGTGATTGGCATGCTGCACAGCTATGTGGTGTATATAATATAAGGTATAATTTTCCCTGCACCAAATTATTGGGATGCTTTTGGTGCGAGGTTAACTCTCACCAGGTTGTATCTGGTGGTGAGATTGAAGTCGTTTTCAGTATAATATTTGAAAGGTCTAGCTTTTCAACCAACCATCAATTTGATGATAGGTGGTTGACACAGGTGATATGTTTTTTCTATTACTCAATTGTCTTTTTCTTTTTCTTGTTAGGTTCCATCTGGATCGACGACGGTGGATGAATGATTGAGCTCATGAATTGTTTGGTAATTATCATGCAGGACCAAAGAGAAGGAGAGGAAAGAAGGGCCAAAAAAAAATCTTAATATTTTATATTTTTAAATCCCAATAATATAAATCGTATCTTAATACATATAGCAATATATTTATATAAATAATTCAAAATTTTAATAAGAGTCCGCATAAAAATAAAATGCTGGAGTCTTCATAAAATTTTAATCTTAGGATCCACAAAAAAATAAAATTTTCTAATTTTTAAATAATTAAAAAATTCCTAATTTCCATACTTATACTTACAAAAATATATCTAGATCGGTCCTTCGTCAAATTAATACACTAAAATAAAGGGGATTTAAACCAGCGGAGGATATTCCTTCAATTGTGGGAGGCCATGCCATGGAATTACTACTTGTAATCAAGAGTTCTCAACTGATTCGATTGCGGTTTCTTTCGATTCCAATGGGACATTTAGCAGAAAGAACGTGAAGAAAGTCCAATGGGACATATTAATAGAATAATTTTGGTAAGTTGGCAACAGCATCATCAGATTTTGCCAAGATATATATTAGATTTTGTGGATCTTGAAACATCAAGGCTGGCACACGTGCTGCTGCAGGGAGACTGCCTTAGCTAAAATCAGGTGTTGTTGCACGTGGGAGTGATCACGAGTTAGAGTGCTTCCTAAGGAAGCCGTTGGGAAAAGTACCCAATAGTTGTAAATTAAGACTGATATTGTTCTCAGTATCAGATACGAAGCTCAATGATTGAATTAATTCCATTGACTGGATTTATTCGTGATATAAAGTGATTAGAATCCCGATGTTGCAATGGTTGTTTTGTGAAGCAGCACGGAAAGCATTAAAGCAATCCAATTGGGAGGAAGCATGAAGTTGAGATCAAAGAAATGCATGGGGAACTTCTCAAGCCAATTAAGTGGTAAAGGTCAACTTAATATTGAATTTGCAGTGAAAGATCATAATTTTTGGCAAAAAAACCAGCTCAATTTAGATTTTATCAGACCATTATATCTCTGCCTGCATGACTATTTACTGAAAACATGTCCAGTTCTACGCAATATTTAAGATAGGTGCATGCATTTAGGTGAAGGTAGGTGCATCAAGGTCCAACAAATTCAAAAGTGATTTTTTTTTTTTTACATAAAAAATGTTGCTTCTCTTTTGAAGCCGTAAAGTTATATTTAAGAACAAAAAATTTATTCCCCATTTTCTTTATCTGGGAATATCAAACAAGGGGATAGTAATGCCAATCAATAGATCAAACTCCAGTTTATAATCCATCTTCTAATATGTTAATATGAAAGCCCTATTTCGTCGAAACTTTTCAAACCTTCGCACAGACTTATGTATTTATTAAATTAACCTCAGTTCATTTTTATTGTAATAGAAGGAAGAAATAATAGAGCAATAGCAAAGAGCATAAATGAATGTACCAAAAAAAAAAGAGCATAAATGTAATTATCAAGTTATGCAAATAATTAAAGTATGAGACCATTCTTCTACTAGAGGAATTTGGTACACAAATACTAAAAATTATTTCAATGGTTCTATCATGAGCTGGTTATAGACTGCCAACTATCAACCATTCCATGCCCTTGAAGAAGGCAGTGTCATGTCTACCTTTCTGTATGACATGAAGAATCCTTCAAACAGTCCATTGGAACGTTTGGTTGTCGCCGATGCGATCATTAGTTCTGCTAGAGCTAGGTCTTGAAATTCAACCGTTGGGAGGAAACACAATTCAGATATTTTGTCCTCTATTTTCCTGTGCCCTGCCCTATTTTCTGATACGCTTGACATTCTACTGATACGCCATTGTAGATGCTGATGTGGACTGCTACAAGGAGCTGGAGCTTATATGGACAAGGGAGAAGTTAACTAACAACTGAATTCAGTTAGTTGGTTGAGTTAACTGAATTCAGTTGAGGGCTCTTGTATTCACTGTGAATAGTAGTTGTAAGTTTATAAATAGGGAGTCGATGGATGTAATGAATTAAGTTCAATGAAAATGAGAAACTGATTTCTCTTATCATGTCACTTCTTCAATCTCCTGCATATTCTCAGTTCAGGAGCTTTCCTGTTCTTGATATTCCACCTTCTTGATCTCCTGTAGCTTCTCAGGCCAGAAGCTTCCTCACTTTGATATGCTTCTTTGGCCAGAAGCTATTTCATTTTAATATGGTATCAGAGCAAGTATCCATGGCTAATGCTGCAACGAACTCCTTTCATTCATCTTTCTCTTCAAGTGCTTCGGATGATCAATCAAGCCCATACTTCCTACACCATGGGGATGATCCAGGTACCATCTTAGTCTCACAAACACTATCTGGGGAGAACTGCCCAAGTTGGTGCAGATCAATGGAGATGGCCTTGAGTGCAAAAAATAAAATTGCATTCATTGACGGGTCACTGCCCAAACCAGATCCATCTGATCCATTACTCCCAGTATGGATTCGATGCAATGACATGGTCACTTCATGGATCCTCAATTCAATTTCAAAAGAGCTAGCCAACAGTGTCTTATACATCAATTCGGCTAGAGAAATTTGGAATGATCTACGTGAGAGGTTTTCACAAGGCAATGGACCCAGAAGCTTTCAGATTCAGAAGTCTATTGCTTCTTTGACACAGGATCAATCCAGTGGCAGTTCATACTTCACCAAACTGAAGGGTTTTTAGGAAGAGTTATGGAATTACAGACCAAATCCCGTATGTACTTGTGGAGCAATGAAACATTTGATAGAATATCAAAAGCAAGAATGCACCATGCAATTCCTAATGGAATTAAATGACAGTTACTCCCATATCCGAGGCCAGATCCTCCTGATAGAGCCTCTTCCTCCTATAAACAAGGTGTTCTCCCTGGTGTTACAAGAAGAAAAACAAAGAGAAATCATGACCTCTGTTGATCCAAACATGAACACAGCAACGTTTTTAAGTAGATCAACCCACAACCACACTGGAACACCTTCAACCAAACCTGGAGCAGAAGTAGGTCAATTCCAAAGAAGGGATCGACCTGTGTGTGGTCATTGTGGTATAATTGGGCATACAAAAGACAAATGCTACAAGTTGCATGGATATCCTCGAGGATATAAGTCTAAGAACAGAAGTGCTCAAATTTCTGTGAATCAAACATCATCACAAATGGAATCAAAACAATTCAATAGTGTTCCACAGCTTCCTTTCACAATAGAACAGTGTCGACAACTGCTAGCACTGATCAACCCTTCGTCTTCATCAGATGATGGTCAAAGCAGCAATTCTAAAGCTCCTCAGACATCTGGTTATTTCCCGTCTAGCCCATCTAATACCTCTGGCTCCAAGATAGAGGGATCAAAAATCAACATGGCAGGTATATCTCATCAATTTTTTGCTTATGCTTCTATCCCAATCACCGAACAATGGATAATTGATACTGGTGCCACCGATCACATGGTACATTCAACCTCTATGCTAACAGAAATTAATTCCTTGGTTTCCACATTTGTTAACCTCCCAAATGGAATCTCTGTTCCTGTAACTCACACAGGAACAGTGAAACTCTCAAAGCACATCACTCTTACCAATGTTTTGGTTGTTCCCTCATTTTCTTTCAACTTGATTTCCGCCAGCTCTTTACTTAAATAGATGTCATGCTGTTTAATCCTCCTATCTGATTATCTCTTCATTCAGGACCAGTACACCTGGACAACGATTGGTTTGGCTAAAGAAAGGGATGGCTTATACTACATGGTTCAAGGTCATGAGTCCAATAAGGATAAATCTTGTAAAGCCTCTGTTCATGCAGTCTCTGCCGACTTGTGGCATTGTAGATTAGGACACCCATCTTCATCTAGAATGCAACTTTTACATGAGCATATTCCTGAAGTAGCGAGCTCCAGCTTACAACATTGTACCGTTTGTCCATTGGCCAAACAGCATAGGTTGCCTTTTCCTGTTTCGATGAATAAAACTGAATCTCCTTTCGAACTTGTTCACTGTGACGTGTGGGGGCCTTTTTCGGTTCCATCACATCATAATTCTCGTTATTTCTTAACTGTGGTTGACGACTTCAGTAGATCCACTTGGGTATTCCTAATGAGCTCAAAATCACAAACGCAGCCTCTTATCCGGTCATTTTTTAACCTTATAGAGACCCAATTTAGAACCAATATCAAGGATGTACGCACTGATAATGGTGCTGAATTCAACCTTCAAGAGTTTTTTGCCTCTAAGGGAGTTCTTCATCGGCATTCATGCATTGAAACTCCACAGCAAAATGACACAGTAGAAAAAAAACACCAACATCTTCTCAACGTTGCTAGATCGTTGAGATTTCAATCAAATGTTCCTCTCAAATTCTAGGGTGAATGTGTGCTCACAGCCACTTACCTTATCAATAGAATGCCTTCTCCTTTGCTGTCAAATCGATCTCCTTATGAAGTGTTGTTTTCATGAAAACCTACATATGATCATCTCAGGGCATTTGGATGTTATGTTATGTTTCTACTCTCACACGACACCGAAACAAATTTGATTCCCGGGCTGAGCTGGCTGTTTTTCTTGGTTATTCTTATGGAATGAAAGGATACAAAGTCTACAACTTGAAGTCCAAAACCATTTCCATTTCCCGGAATATTATCTTTCATGAACACATTTTTCCATTCAAGCAGTTCCCCTCTCTAGCTTCTGATCACACAGATTCCCATTGCATAATTTCGAATGCTATTCCTGATGAAAGTTCGTGTCCAGATTCCATTTTGCACACTCCTACTGTATCTGTTCCATCTAACCCTCCTCTTTAGCACCTTTCAGGTTCTTCACCATGTCTAAAGGACACTCTCATACGTCCACAACCCACGCCTGAATCACCCCAACCTGTTAGAAGGTCAACTAGAACCAAGAAACGACCAACCTACCTTGAACAATATCATTGCCAATTGGCCACTAACCTTTCTACTTCACCATCAAAATCCATGGTGACTGGTACTGAGTGTGATATCTTTTACTTTCTTGACTATAATAACCTCTCCTTATCCCACAAAACCTTTGTCCTTGCTGTTAGCAATGAGGTTGAACCTACCTCATACAAACAAGTCGTTCAGTGCCCGGAATGGAGGGAAGCAATGGCAAAAGAGATTCCTGCCCTTGAAGAAAATAAAACCTGGACTATCACTGATCTACCACCTGGAAAGGAAGCCATTGATTGTAAATGGTGCTACAAAATTAAATTCAACTCTGATGGCACCATAGAATGCAAGAAGGCCCGCCTAGTTGCCAAAGGATACACTCAACGGGAAGGTTTTGATTACTTTGAAACATTTTCACCAGTGGTAAAAATGACTACCATCAGAACTCTCCTTGCAGTTGCTACGGTGAACAATTGGCACCTTCATCAACTTGATGTCAACAACGCTTTCCTTCATGGTGATCTAAATGAAGAGATTTACATGAAAATTCCTCCTAGTTTTGCTGGTAAGGGGGAGTCCAAAGTGTGCAGACTTAATAAGTCTTTTTATGGCCTGAAACAAGCCTCAAGGCAGTGGTTCCTCAAGCTCTCCCAATTCCTTTTAGACGCCGGGTTTATGCAATCCATAGCTGATTATTCCCTCTTCACAAAACAATTTGGTTCATCATTCATAGCACTCTTAGTGTATGTTGATGATATTGTATTGGCTAGTAATAATCTTGCTGCCATTGAAGATCTCAAGACTGTTATAGATCGGAAGTTCAAAATCAAAGACTTGGGCAAGCTCAAATATTTTTTAGGAATTGAGGTTGCGAGGTCAAGAGCAGGAATTTCCATCTGTCAACGCAAGTTCACCCTTGACATACTCTCGGACACTGGATTCCTCGGTGCAAAGCCAGCTAAAACCCCCATGGAACAGAATCTAAGATTGATTAGGGATGCAAATTCACCTCTTGCTGATCCCACTATGTACAGATGACACATTGGGAAGCTTTTATACCTCACCATCACAAGACCCGATCTCTCCTATTGTTTGCAAGTCCTCAGTTAATTCATGGACAAGCCACATCAATCTCATCTTGAGGCTGCTCATCAGGTACTCAGATATCTTAAAGCTTCTTCCGGTCAAGGTTTATTCTTCTCATCATCCTCACAGCTACTTATCAAAGCATACTTAGATTCTGATTGGGCTGGTTGCCCAGAAACGAGAAGATCACTTACATGATACTGTGTTTTTCTTGGTGATTCTTTGATCTCATGGAAGTCTAAGAAGCAGTCAACTGTTTCTAGATCTTCTGCTGAAGCTGAATACAGGGCAATGGCTACCACTTGTTGTGAGATAACTTGGATTAAATATATTCTAACGGATCTTCAAGTTTCTCATGATGCACCTGCTTTGTTATTTTGTGATAATAAAGCAACTTTGGCCATAGCTGCAAATTCTGTTCACCATGAAAGAACAAAACTCATTGAGCTGGATTGTCATCTAATTCGAGAGAAAATACAATCCGGACTCATTCATACTTCACATGTTCATTCACAGCATCAGCTAGCTGACATCCTCACCAAAGGACTTGGCTCTACTCAGTTATATTCTCTTCTGTCCAAGATGAGCATTCACAACATTCATTGCTCCTCTTGAGGGGGAGTCTTGAAATTTAACCGTTGGGAGGAAACACAATTCAGATATTTTGTCCTCTGTTTTCCTGTGCCCTGCCCTGTTTTCTGATACGCTTGACATTCTACTGATATGCCACTGTAGATGCTGATGTGGACTGCTACAGGGAGCTGGAGCTGAGCTGGAGCTTATATGGACAAGGGAGAAGTTAACTAACAACTGAATTCAGTTAGTTGGTTGAGTTAACTGAATTCAGTTGACGGCTCTTGTATTCACTGTGAATAGTAGTTGTAAATTTATAAATAGGGAGTCGATGGATGTAATGAATTAAGTTCAATAAAAATGAGAAACTGATTTCTCTTATTCTGTCACTTCTTCGATCTCCTGCATATTCTCAGTTCAGGAGCTTTCCTGTTCTTGATATTCCACCTTCTTGATCTCCTGTAGCTTCTCAGGCCAGAAGCTTCCTCACTTTGATATGCTTCTCTGGCCAGAAGCTACTTCATTTTAATACTAAGCCTAAAAGTTTAACTCTTTCAATTGTTTCCCAATTATATACTCAAATCCAAGATAATTAACAATTAGTCATTATTTATTACAGACTTTTTTACTCCATCACTAACAAAAAAATTATATCCTATGCTTTGTGCATCATATGGCCATACACATCTCTAATCACAACTATTTATTTCTATAAACTTCATTCATCATATATCTCGATGCATTATTATCGGCATGCATATGCCTTTGAGCCTTTCGAGTCACGGAGAAACTGGAAATCTTCAAAATAAAACTTCTTCCAAAAATCTGTTTTTATCTTTTAAAAAAAAAGCTAAAATAGCTTTTCAAATTTTTTACCAAATATTTCTATTTCATCTAAAAGTACTTTTAAAATATCAGAAAGTATTTTTTAGCCCTCCAAAAACTCTTTCAAATGAAATTTTAATAAACAACAACCGGTAAATTGACGACTTCCGTAGGCCGACGAAGAGGACTCCCATGTGGCGGACGCGTGTCCATGTGGTGCCGTAGGTTCCACGGATGAGGCATGTGGAGTTGGAAGTCCTGCCGGCGCGGTTCGGCATCGTCGGACCGTCTGATGTTGACCACGTGGAACGGTACGTGGAAGCAGTAAAATTGGTCCGTGGCGTCGACCGCCGCCGTCGTTTTGTCTCGTGGCAGGGAAAATAGCGGCGGTTAGTTTGGGCCCCGCTGTCGGCCGCCGTCGTTTTGACGCAGTGGTCGAAATGAAAGACGGCGGTTCGTCCGTATGCGACGGGTTTCAGAGCCTTCAGGAGAAGCCGGTGCAAGGCTGAAAAGTTTGCACTCGTGCGGCATCGAGCCCGGAGGTCTCCGGTGAGGCTGGGACAAAGATTTACGGGAAGGATTGGAATTCTAGCCTTTTTTTTCCTTCCGTCATGCACTCTCTTCCAAAATTTGATGATGTCGACCCTGTACAACTTGGATTGGATGAGTGTCCCAAAGGAGGCACTAGTTTACATATTAGTACTTGGGAAATTGATGACTAAGCATTTGTTTGAGAAAGATTCTGATGTTATGTTCCATCTAGAGATGCCAGTTTCAGCAGATTGCAGATGTCTCTGGGTATATTGCTTCCACCAGTCTGCAGGTAAAGAAGAATTAATGGTGCATTTGACTTCAATGCAGCATGCAGTTAAGATTGTCTTCCGGGCTTTTTGGACCAAGAAGCAGCATCAAGCACGAGATCAAGACATGTTTGATTTTTTCCTACATTGTTTGGGCAAACGGGGAATTTCATGCTGATTTGTGGACCCTACGTAACAATGACATAGTGGGGATTTTTGAATTTAAGTTGATGGTCAGATATCCTACACTTTGATTTATGTAAGGATTAGATCTGATTCTTGAGTGGCTTTTCATGCATGAGATTCTGGATGGTCCATCTTCCCACTACTCCATGTACTCTCAGTTTTAATGATATGGTTTACATATTTAAATCGTTATTCTAAAAGGAGAAAATTAGATGGGTGCATCTTTCAAAATTTAGCATATGTATCAATTTTTTGGTGAGTAGAGAGTGTATGGAAGAACTAAGTTGAATAATGAAAACATTTCACAACCTGTTTGGATGTATAGATTTCTCATCCATAGATAACTCGTGATTGGCGGCATTACTTTCTGGTGGAACTTAAGATAGGTAGTTGTATTTAAAACGAGTGGAAAGTGTTAAGGGGGGTTGTAGCATCTCTTGCAGGCGTTTGGTGGCCTAAATGGGATCATCATGGTGATTTAAGATCACTGGTGATCCTCATCTTAGAGCAATCCGATCCTCAATAATCTAAGATCACTATGTTTAGGATGTAATGTCCAAGTGACTAAAGATCCTCAGATTTTCATGAATAATGTATTTGGCATATCATGGAAGTCCAAAATCACTAGCCATATAATATGAAAAATATCTTTAATATATGCAAGACGGATTTTTTTATGTATTCTCAATTCTCATGAATTAAGAATATAAGTAAATATACTGATTCTTATGGTGATTCTATTATTTTGTCACAGACTTTACTTTTAGTGGCCACTATCTCTAGAAAATCAGACTATGTTCAGATTTTGGATATGATGTGTCTCAAAAATAATGAATTGCAAATGACAACATATTCCTTGACCTCAATATTAGGTGTTTGGGAACACACCGATAAGTAAAAAGGAAAACTAAGCTCAACTTACATGGGGTGGGAATGGATAGATACGAAACTCTCCTTGATGTCAAATTTGGACAAAATAAATCATAGTTAAATTCATGCAGCATTTGCCATTTGCAACATATTCTTATTATTCTATTATTTTTTTGTATATAAATTTAGAGCTATCATAACAACCAATTTCAAAATTTCTGTTACAATTTTCTACCTTTTGTTATTTGTTGTACCCATAGGCGGGCTCACCATTTAGGAACATAGCTCTTCATTCTTAATGCACTAATGATTTTTAACAAATTGTATGGAAATGATAGGCGCATATACATATATTGATAAGGAAGGTAAGATGCCACCCAACTTTTATTATTGAATGAAGCTTATATACAAGTAATTATGTACATGAGGCATGGCTTGTTGTCCAAAGGAAATGAGACATGGCATGTGCATAGATTGAACTAAGATACCATTACTCTTCCTTTTCTATGAAACTATTCTCTATTATATTATGCTCTGCCCCAACATTTAATGTACAAATGCAGCTCTAAGAAATTTGTGCTTAAAGAATTTTGATCAAACATGTTAGAAAATAGACAGATCTACAAGACAGATTTATAAAAAAAAAATCTATGCATCTCAGATCCTATACAACAAAAATCTATGCATCTCAGATATACAGACAAATCTACAAGATTAAAAAATATGATTTTCTGCATAGATATCAATGTTCAGAAAAACAAGACGGATCCAATAAAATTAAAAGATCAAAATATCAAGAAATCAAGAAATAGAGGAATCAATACCTTACGAAATCAAAAAATTACTGCAACCCGAAAAAAGAAACAAGATAGAAATCCAAATCCCTCGTGGATGGCACTTGCTTACTCAACCATTGAATCAAGGGACAAAATTATCCCAAAATTTTATCCCAAGTTCACCATGTTGAGGTGATCTTGGATACCTATAACGAATTTTCCATTGCCGAGGTGGGCATTGATTCGAGAAGTGGGGCTAATCTAAGATCATGGATATCCAGTCTAACACGGTGATCTCATCACATTTACCTAGAAATATTGCAATACTGTGTGCGGTGAAGCTCATTTTAAGATGCCATCGGATGGTGGGAAACGTCATGCTGAGTCACCCTTGATCCCGGATGGATCACCTCATACCAAAAACCTCATTAGTGTTCTAGACAGAAATTCCACAGGAAAGATGATTTTATTTATATTAAAAAAATAAAGGATTTTGAGAGCCGAACGGTTTCCCAAGTCGGAGACAAATCCCTTTTAACCTGAAAAAACTGCTCTCGCCATATAAAAAGGAGGATGTTTCTTTAGGCAGCTCTACCTGAAAAGCTGTTCTCATTGTTAACCCGTGGAGAATCAACAACCTAAATGGCGAGAAAGATGAAGTCATTTTGGCAATCAAATCAACCTTTAAAATCAGATCTTCTAAGAAATACAGACAAAAAGACACATACGTAATTGCATCGAGCCGCTTTGTAATGCACCAGCTTAAACATGCGCACACTGCACCTGCACGCTCGGTGTGCACATGTTGCACACTCAGACATGCACGCACACTCAATGCATCTTTTGGGCTCTGCGTTATTTAAGTCACTGGAGCTGAAGATACCTCATCAGTTTCTTCGTTTACATGAGACATAACCTAATCACCATAAATCACGATGAGCAGCGATCTAACCAAACGGTTTGAATAGATTCTGAAATTTGACATCATATAGCATGTTCGCATGACAAAGTATACAAACAACACTATTCTTTTTCTTTCTATCACTAGTACAGTTATAGCAATGTAAATGTAACAGACGGGTGGCCTCAGCATTTTAAGAAAAACACTGAAGAGGTAACAAGAGTGCCATCTGCAGTCAATCATGAACCAGCTAAACCTTTTTTTATACAACAAAAAAAGAGTCGAAATCCATCAATTCTGGAGAAAAAAAAAAAATGGCCATAAAGCCAATTCCTAGGGCTTCACGTGCTCTCTGATAAACTGCTCCACCTGAGAGACCTCACCAGTCAAACCAGATGCTTCTGCTACACTCACCTTGTTTCGGCATTGCGAAAAAGTAAATGCTTCTCCAGGAACACCGAGGGTATATTCATCGGCAATATCAGCACTAGATATGGCATTTCTTGATGTACGGAGCTTGTCTCTGCAAAATATTGAAGCCAAAATCTTTAACACTATTGAATCATGGTAGAGGGATATTCTTGCATCTATATGTTCCAAGACATGAAAAGGAATATGAAGAGGATGTGGCAGCCGCGTTGAGGCACGACTATTCAGCGAGAGAGTTGCTAACTCAGAAAAAAAAAGCCTAAACATGTCAGATGAATATTGATATAATAAGTATAGCAGAGGGTACTGTTACTAGTGAAGAAAAGCAGAAGATCAGACAGATTGCATCATCGCTATAAAAAAGAAGGGAACCCCTTTAATGATGGGTGACCATATCAATTTTCTCATCAGTTGTGTAGTAATGCTAGCCTTCAGCAAGCACCAATTTTTGTATATCATGCCTGTCAAATTAGTTCACATCCTTTTATGTTTGCATAACACAGCATTCTGTCAGTGAACAGCTTTGCAAGCCTGAAGACTAAATGAGAAGAGTCAAGCCAGTGCTTCTGTATCTGATAACCTAATAGTATGATAACATCTATCAGAGCCCCTCATTAAGGTCTGACCTCGCCTGGTCTGCAGAGAGGATCGTCACTTAATGAACCAAGAGCAGCACAACCGTTCATACTTGATAGACAGCTGTGATTACTTTGCATAAAGAGTAGCACAACCATTCATACTTTATTTTCCTCTCAACAACTCTCCATAGAGCATGTTATTGAGGGAAGAAGCAACTCTGGGGAAAATCAATAGTCTATGCAAGGAAACCAATGGAAGGAAGGATGATAAATGACCATGAAACATTTACTAGAGGCAATGAATTGAGTGGGTGCATGGAGGGAAAATATAATTTTTGAAATAAGTAGAAGAAAGGTTATTTGCTGACTTTGGAGGATGGGACAAGCATCTAAGAAATTGATTAAGATCTCTAACTAAGAAAGCAGTAATTAACATAAAAATTTTCTGAAATGCTATGACGGGAAGGTCCAACCCAACATCATAAGCTAGTAAAAATGGAAGCAAGAGGATGAAGAACCATAATATCCAAATTCTGATAAAAAAGATGACCTCACAAGCCCTTGAATAAATCCTCACCACCCCTTTGTCTCTTTTGTCATTCCAAGCAATTCAGTCAATCCTTCTCTTCCTCCTCATCCTCTACCTCTCGAAGCTCTTGTTTTTTCAGTTTCCATTAATGGCAACAAGTCAAAGGTCCTGCCCTATACTAATTGTCAATACATAATAATTTGTTTCACGTATTCTGAATGTTTTTCCATACAAACTATTGAAAGGTTTAGGGCCTTGTTTGGAATCCCGGGTAAGCTATCCTGGGAATAAACCCATATACACTGGAAGTTGAGGGAAGATGCAGCGATTGGAAGAGAGGAATTTTAATTTATCAGGGAAGTCCCCTGATCATGCAAGCATCAAAATAGAGGATACTACATTCCTCTGAAATGGTGATTTACATTGTTCCCATGACTACAAAGTTTCCCATTTCATTAAAACTCTCCCTCTCGATCACATATTTGCTTTTCAAACTCTCTAATTTTTATTCCATGGAAAAGTTGTCAAAAATCCAACCAGGCCACTAAAGTTTTAGGCGTTCAGCAGACAATGTTATAAAGCATAATATTGGACAGCACAGATACTATGGTACAGATAGGAAAGGTTTGAGAAAAACATGCAATATCAAATAATGCAGTACTCTGTAAACTTCTGTGAAGAGCTCATAGCATTGACCAAAAAGTTGGGATAATGTTTGTTGTTTGTGGTTAGCATTGCACAGTGACACACGAGTGTTTCAAGGCACTTGTTAATATCCTCATTAATGATAAAGAGATCTATAAAATAGAGCCAGAGTCTACATAAAATATTGCTGCAATCTATACAACTGTTTTTCCAAGAATGCAGGACGAAGATCCAGAGCACACTCCACTCATCATTGTGGTTCATAAGACATCGTAGAATGCATTAAAATGCTCATTGAAGAAACTGAGAATAGCGTATTATACGTCAAAAACATGGTGCTACCATTCATCTGGGCCAAAAAATGTCATACTTATTGCCATCTCGAGCGGGCTTGAGCTCAGCTCATAATAAGCGCAAATCAGGCTAAGTTCATAGGCTGAAAATTCATTTCAAGCCGAGAGAAAAATAAATCCAGCTCGATCAGGTCTAAAATATGTTTAATAATATTATATAGTATATAACGAAAGCTCTATATTTGTTAGCATATTTTATTATTTTTATCTGAATTTGCATTTTATGATTAAGGATCTGATTAGTGGGCTTTGTGAACTATTTCAATCAATTAAGCATTAAGCATGAACCAAGCCTCGATTCAATTTTGAACCAAGATTGACTCAAGCTTGAACTGATTTCAGCTTGGTTTAAGATTATCAAGTTGATTGAAACAGGTTTGTGTTCAGCTAGGTTCAAAATTAAGCTCAAATAAGACTCAAACTAGTATCTACAAGCTCAAAAATAATTTCAATCCAAGCTTGACCAAACCCAGGCTCCATCAAGCTCAGACCCATTATACCTTTACTCCATGTGATGGTTAAACTATCATGCATCCCACCTTTACTTTAGCTTGTGTTACTGTCATCCATTAAAGTTTAGGTATGGTGGGGTGCATAAAGGAAATGACTACCAGAAATATAAAAAGAAAAACAATTTTTCTTTTACATCTTAGCAAACACCACAAAGTTAGAGAGAAACCTCTACAAAAATTATTGATGCATCATACAGTGCTAGCAGTTTAATTACAAAAACTTTTCTCGAACATAATGCACTTTGTAAAGTTAATGTGTTAAAGGATAGCTTTCAATAACTGAGGAAAGTTTAGGATCTTACATTTCCTTCTCTAATTGTTTCTTGATAAATTCCTTGGAGTGTGCTGTCACTTTATCTACCTTGTTGCACAATATCAAGATGGGGGTTTTCCGCTTCACTATACTCGCCTTAGTCAGAATATCATACAGATACCTTCAACACAAAAAATAACAATATATGAGGAAGTAAATATTAAGTTAGTTAATAGATTGAATAATCCAATGACAAGTAGTACTTAAACTAGTACAACGGCCACCAGCATATAAAGATTGAATACAAACCAGCAAAGAACCCTCCTGTCACCAGCTAGAAGTACAGCATGTCTTAAGCAGGAAATGACTATTATAGCCAACATGAATTTAAGAGACATACAGCTATCTGCTTAAATAAGATCAAAATAAAGAGCACAAAAACAATAAAAAAGTTAGTGAATTACTCAGCAGCTGCTCGACAGTTCGGTAAGAAATCTAGAGCATCCACGACAAAAATGAGACCAGCTGCATGAGGCAAGAATTCATCAAGTTTGGATCTAAGTCGTGAATGCCCAGGAACATCAACCAAATGGATAGGTTTCAGTTTGCCCTTCTGCACACAGGAGATGGAAGTGTGATCAGCATTATATTGTACCAACACCAACATAGCAGTCTCTCTTCATATTTTACTAAAACAATATAGAGCAGCAATATTCTTAGGTTATGGCTTTATTTTCACATCTAGGTGCTTATATAATTAGTTTGATTGCTACCTTTTCCAATTCAGAGTGCAGCACAAATGTACCCTCATTTGGGTCCATTGATGTGACGGTTCCTTGATGCGTGGAGCCATCACGAAGCTAGCGTAAAGAGAACAACAAAGAAATGGTAGTCAGAATGTAAATTGAAGAATAAAATGATATCTATGATTATGCAATTTTTGTCAGACAAACCAAACCAAAGATGTGAAGATGATACATAAAATCATATAATTATATGAATGTCAGCAAGAAAAAACATGTAATCATATTTCATTCCCCTAATAATGAAATCATAAGTATATAACTCAGTCATACATCAACAGAAGTGCTGACGCATATTTTCTTCAAATCATATTATATGCACCATTTTCAAGCTTGATTAACGTGGTTGCAGAGAGACACACAACAGAAGTATGGAATGATATTGGTTTTATATCAATTGCAGTAAAAAATGGGACATTACTCGATCTTGATTTTGCTTCAATAATTGCCCTGTGACTCTTTCTCAAGCATTTTTAATCCATAATCTAAAATCAAAAATTCAAACTCAATGATCCCAAAGGTATTAATAATTTAAGAAACAGCATTTTGAAGATCAAGTCTATGTTTGAATGCAGGTTCATATTTTTAGGTTCTGTTTTTCTTATTAATAAATAACATCGAATTCCTTCCCTCTAGGGAAGTAAAACTTCATCGATAATTTTTTAAAAAAAGGAGGATTACAAAAAATAAGCAGGTAATCATCGAAAAATGTGCAGCGTGGGGGGTGTGGGTGGTTCAGAAAACCATCATTCTAAAAGTTGACAGAAACTTCAAATAAAAAATAGAAGATGACAGCTCCCATGATGATAGTAAGGATCATGCCGATGGTACACATGATAGGGGCGCTGATAAAGTGGGAATGATAAGAGTTTAGGGCAGGAAATGGGCATGGGCCAACATAAGCCTATTAGTCCATGCTAGCTTTAAGCTAGTCTTCAGGCATAATTTTTTTACAGGTTTGGTCCTCAAAATTGAGGCCCAAAAATTTTTTGAGCCACGTTCAAGCAACCTTGGCCTAGGCCAAACCCAAAGTTATCGAATATATTATAGATTGAGCTAATTATATTTACACCATACCTATCCATCAATCAAAAAACTTCTGGATGACGATCAATTTACTTTTGGTTAATTCAAAACCAAAAACTAACTCCCATTCCAATTCTCCAACCATACAAGCGTTTGTGGCCTCTTCGAGCCTCTGTCCCTCTTGTACATCCCTACAATGATGAGGAGACCTAATGTTGGCTACTCTTGTCCTAGAGCATCCCCAACTCGCTGTCACAATCCCCCGGGTCGATTATTGCTCCTCTTGCATGATTGCCTCCCTCCCCATCATCTTCGAAAGCCAAGGGCAGCATCAACTCCTCTCTTCTTCCTATAGACTTTATTCATGATGGTGGTCCTCACCCTCCTTTTCCTTTTCACAAATGTCAACACTTTTCTCCTCCACCTATGTCACCAAAAGGACCCTTGGTTGTTGTCACCACGTCTACAAGCCCCAAAAGGTGCACCCTGAGAACTCCCCCGCTGGAAAGCCTTCCATCTAAACCTAAACTTCTTCATTGTTCAAGTACCGCCAAACAAACGAACCTGTCCAAACATGCCTACGTAGGCCAAGCTCGAGTACGAACATGGGCTCCTCCACCAGCAGGTTTTTTCGGAAAACTCCATCTATTCTGGTGTGGATGGCAGGCAGGCCTATATTTCTTGGTTCAATAGGACTCCTTACGAGCATGATCCTTTTGAGAATCTTTAGGCTTACGCCTATCACGAAATCCAAATAAAATTCTATGTGCTAGGTTGGGCATGGGTTGGCCCAGCTCGAGCTTGGCCCATTTCCATTCCATCTAGAGTTGATGGCAATAGTTACACTAATGTTGGTTGTATTGCCAGGATTAATTACTCATATAATTACTAAAGTCTTAGAGATTATTTGGAATACAATTATCCTTATTATAGTGAGAAAAGGGTCTTAAAGGCTATCAAGTACATGTAGAAGCCTTAATGTCACTTCTTTTATAATTAATAGACTTCTAATTTGAGCCACATATTATTGATTATTAAAGATCCTTAAATGTAATATGAACATGTTTGCCTCCAGATTCTGCAATATGATTGTTGATTTCTCAATTTTTAGACAAGCAAAATAAGTTACGTTCTTAAAAGTTAATAACCTTTCCTGGTTAAAATTGTCACACTACATTGTTTCGCATTTCTTGTGAATTTTTTAAGTTATTGTGACCAATAGAATATGTGAATTTCATCTCGGTTTGTCCAAGAAACAACAAAATCTATCAATTTTGGTTAAAATGTTTCAGTTTCTATCTAGCCAAAGCATAGACCTAAACCAATATTCTCAAAAATACACAGTCTCTTTGTTATCCTTGCTCATCCATTTCCTTCTAGCCAACTCCCAACTTTCAATGTTCACCATAGCATCTAGTACTCACACTCCTGCTATTTAGTTATGAATCTGACCCATGCTATTTAGTTATGAAATTCCCCTTCAAACTACACTTTTTTGTTTCCTTGTTAGCTCAACCCATTAGGCAAGGTTTGACATATTGATCAATATGGCACACATCCGCTAATATGTAGCATACTGAACTCTCAGCAATACAAGGGGTTATTGCTTGAACAAGGCCCAAATTGAGCAGTTTAAGGTGGGTCAAGATTGCTTCATCAAAGATCGAGCCCGAACTAGCCCTAAACCAAGTGATTCACCCTTTGCAGCTCGAGATAACTAAAATGGCCTCTTTTCCAACATTCTCCACCATATGAATTTGGAATGAAGTGAGGGAGAAGGGAAAAATGTTGAGGGAAATTGGCCCTGTAAGATCAAAGCCTGGTGTTTGATTTTTGGGGCTAAAAAATTATCCTAGCTAGGTAAATCTTCTCTCTCCTCTCGTATTATCCTTATGTATTCAAAAGCCGAGTGGAAAAAATGATATGAGGGATTTTGTCAAATGAGAATTGAATGTTATTTGAAAATGTGATTTATACATTACAGCATGAGTTCAGAATCAAATCAATGATTTTTGAAATTCTAAGTTAAACCCCAAATCCACCCCAAAAAATATGCAAATCCCCAAATGACCCAAAAATATCAACCAAGCGCACCCTGACTGTTTCCATGCATATCCATCGATGTCCTCTATCATAATGATACTCAAAATGGCACACATTGTACCCACCACTAGTTAGTATGCCACTGTACCTTGAAATTTCGAAACTTGCCTTTATGTAAATTCAAAAGAATGAATTATGTCTACTGCTGAACTTTATGTGAAAATCTGTCATCAATCAATCCTAAGAATTGGCAAGAACCTAGAGAACAGTAGACAAGCAAATTAGCAAAGTACCAGTCCTTTCCTTCTTCTAATCATTGTTTATCAAGTTTTAGTACATTCAAGATAAAGGTCCACATTAAGCCACTAAATCGACCCTTGACTTAACTTTGTTAATCCTTGTTCTTTTTTTTCCCCCGAAGTAGTACATCTTTTGTCATGTTTGTAATCATCTTAAGATTCTCAGCATAATGCATGAAATTATGGAATTCAGTACTAATAATCACTTTCAATTGCAAAAGAGAGGTATATACCTAAATGTTTTATCATTAGCTTATGTTCATCCAATTTGTTCATAATTTTTTTTATCTCCCCTCCTTGTTCCCATCCACTGAAAAAAAAAGAAACAGAAGATACAAAGCAGTACCTGGTAAAAGAGAGCAGTTTTTCCACTACCACTTAATCCAGCAAGCACTATGGTAGTAGACTTGGAGGGCTTCAATAAATGGACTGTGAGATTAACAAAAAAAAATATAAGATCAGTAATATTGAAGTACACCAATTACTGCAAGAAAGAATTAGATACTCTAACAAGGTTTTTCGCCCTTCAGCTCCTTCAAACCTTCAGAAAACTTAGGCCTCTTCTTTATCGAGATTCAAGACCTATTTGCAGCAGATCTTAATAAGAATTACTTGCAATGTGTGCCACTACTTTTTAAAATTTTCTTCATCAATTCAACAATGCTCTTCCATTATTTATGTTGACCCTACATTCTATCACTCACTCATTCACTCTCTCTATCTCTATCTCTATCTCACACACACACACACATATAACCTAAACCTCATGGATCAAAGTTTGCTACTTTGCTTGCTGTGCAGTATTATCAATCATCCCTAATCTTTAGCCTTCAATTTATTACGTAGCACTGGAAACTGAGGCTTATAAAAATATGGATTGTAGATTATAAACGTGTTGCAGTTGAAATTTAGGCAGGATTTAGTCAGGCTTGAGCTGAAGTTAGTCATGCACAAACTGTGGAAAAGCTACAATTTTATAGCATTAAATAGGAATCACGCCAAGGTTGAAATTTGAAACATCTCATTAATCTGAAACATCTGTGCGTTCAAAGAAACCCTAAGCATTGGCATCTAGAAGCTAGCAAATATGAGCCTGGAGAAAGTTTGGTCCTCTTTCGAATAAAGTCGGCCCAGACTTTTCAAACAAGTGGTCGCAGGCTAACTAGATTGTGTAAAGAAAAAAAAGAAAAAAGGATTTCAACGACTCGTTATTGAAACAAAACTGTTGTTAAATCCCAGTACTGATTTGTAAGTCCTTTTACCGAACACCTTTTGTTGCATAAAGAACATGTCAGGAACGGTCATGCTTGAGATGCATCACTACATTCTTAAGCTGAAACATTTCTTGAAACTCAAGATATAGATGAAATCATACTTTTAACCACCCACCTCACTTTGTTTACCCAAAGACTGTATGCCAGTATAACCCACCCCACCTTCATTTTTTTTTTTGCTTCGACAACCAGTTGTCGAATTTTGGGGGCAAGAAAGCTAAAGACGATCGAAACAGTGAGTATGGGGGTAAACTTACGGATGGCAAAGAAAGCAAAAGTAACGACGAGAACAGCAAGAGCAGCGTAGAGCTGCTCGACTGGCAGCTGACGAACCCACAGTTCAATCTGATGCATCCGTTGCTCCATTTCTTACCGTACCTGCAGGAAATTAACAGTGAACGAGAACATTACGAATTGAACGAGAACAACAGGAGAAACTCGACGATGAGTCGGATACCTCTTTTTCTTCTTTGATTTCTTTTAAATTTGCTTCATACTTCAAGGGGATCTGTCCCGAGGGAAGAGGAGAGGAGGTAGGGGTTTGGGCAGAGGCTCTACCTGAAGGACAGGCTGCGGTCGACAGGATCGGGTGCCCTAGATACGAGACGATACGAAGAATGGCAGACCGCCGACACGACAGGGGCGAGAGCAACAGGTCCTGTTTCTTCTTCGTTTTCGTTGGACAAGCCCTTACCCTGGGAACGAAAGCAAGGAAGGGGAAGGGGATTCTTGTTCCTCGCCTCCGCTGATCAAAGATCGAAAAAGATCCCGACTCACTGAAGCTTCGGGTGTCAAGAAGTGAAGGATCTTGTGGACCTGTCCATGGGGCGGGCGGGCAGTCCAGCGGGCCAGACCGAGCTTAACAAACAAACCCACTTAACAAACGGGCCAAGAAAATTAGGCCCGGTTCGAATTTTTTTAATTTTTCCCGTGTTATTTGTTTATGTTTGACGTATTTGTAAATTTAATTGTTACTAATATATGAACTTAATGAGATACTAAACATATAGATTATTGACAATTTTAATTATTCATCTTTTGTGTTTTTAAAAAAATAAAGTATTTATAGTATTTTTTAAAATTAAAAAATAGTCATGAAGGCTGAGGGCCAACCGAAAGCCTGAAGCTCGAGCAAGGGCCGGGCTTGGGCTTAAGAAAATTGTGTTGACTTTTAGGTAAAGCCTAATTCAAGCCTAATCCGACCTAGCCCATAACTAGAACTAGGTCCAAAGAACAAAAATGAAGCAAAAAGGGCGTTACCTTATCTTCTACCGTATTAGTAAATATTAGAAGAAAAATATAGAGACTACCAAATATTTGGATCATGAAAGTTTAAAAAATTTTAATTATACTCTCAAAGTTGTATTTTTATGTCAATATGATCCGGCTGTCCATTTAGACCTGACATCATAAATGGACCAACTAAAAATATTTAATTATCCTTAATCTTCTGGAGTGGTTATTTGTTCCACTAATTGTTTGAGAGGAAAATATAATAAGACTTCCAACCTAATGCTTTTCACTATAGCCACCTCCTCTCCCATTCCATCCTACTTTGAATCCTGATCAAGGTAGGTTGTCATTGGAGTCAAACTCCAATTTTTTCATCAAATAGTGTGCAGTCTTGTTTAAGGGAGGAGAGTCACTTACTGGAATATCGAACACTCTATTTTGGATAAGTATTCTATGTTATAAAGTTGAGATTTTTGTATTTCTTGTTTGATTAGGGTTTCCATTTGATAATGCGACCTTTTCTATGGCTTAAGTTCGAAAGGTTTGTTGTTAGGGTTAGGGCTCGTCATAGGATCTTCATATTTTTATGGTTTGGTGTTTGAAATGTTTGTTTGATATCAATGGAATTTTCTTCTACAGACTACCAGCTTCCCATATGGATTACAAAGCATAAAATAAGGTCAACTAGCACGACGATGGATCCTTTTTCCTTCAATAGTGATGAAGATTATATCTTAATAATATAATCCCTGTTAAATGGCCCTTTTCAGCCTTTCAAGCCTTGTTTTATATTCCTTATGGATAGTTCTATAGGGCCGGTTGGTAGGATATGCATCTCATGAATCTTCATTTATGTATGCTTGCTAGCCTTAGTAATATTCTCAAATAAATGATTTCCTAAGCAAGTTGCAGGCCAAGGATGACACATAATACATTAGTACAAAATATAAGTCAAAGGGGAAGTCCTAGGTCTGGTATTGGCTTTAAAGGAGTATAAGGATGTTAGGATTTAGGCAAATCCAATGTCTAGTCTAGGGATGCATGCTACAAAATAAGACACAGGGATGACTTCCATATGCAATATAATAGTAGGTTTATATGTTATAATATTGTACATATGACAAAAGTGTTTAGTATTGGGACTGGTGAGCTAGGGTGACTGCCATTTTTTTTTGTCTTCTGCTAGATCGTGAGCTCAGATGAAAGTCTTGTATTCTTTTGCAAGTGAAGTTTTGTCTGCACCTCTTTCTGGTATAGGTTCCTATTGTGACAATGTGATTCCTATCTATATATTGTGCTTTATTACTTACTATGTAGTTGATTTCCTTGTGTATATGTTATTCTATATTTTACAAAATAACGACTGCTATTATGTGGTTGCTTCCATATTAACTTTGTTTTTTATTCCTATCTACTACATATTCTCCCCCACCATGCAATATTTTGATGGTAGAGTCGGTTATCATGACAACTGCGACCTATATAAAATGAGCCCTATAGCGGCAAAATATATGACCAAGCAGCCAGGTTATCAAAAAATTGAATGGTTCTATTGCTTAGACCTAGAGGAGACACTTGAAGAGGCATTGAGGAAACTGAATACTGACCAAGATGTATTGGACATGATGATTGTCAAAAAAGTAATGAATAATGAGGCAGTATATGTGGAGTATTGTATAGATAAGATAGACTTGGTGGAAGCACCCCCTGCACTTCCATCAACCTAACAGGATAATGGCAAGGTTGATGAACTTAATCAGGGCAAGATTAGGAAGGATGCAGGGTTGGGATCTATGGTTGAGCCTGGTCAAGGAGTAGCTGAGGTTACTGCTATGGACAAGGCTACAAAGAATGGCAAAGAAGGGGAAGAGGAAGACATTTGAAGAACGTCAAGGTTTAGTAAATGTGACCATACAGGGATATAAGGAAGGACATGCAGTAAGAACGCATGGTAGGAGGTTTATGAACGAAGATCTGCAACCGGATGAAACTTGGAATCTTGATAACGGGAGCGACGGTGATTCCAATTTGTCCTTGAGTGATTTCACATAGACCAACGAGGAGGATGATGACCTCTTCTAGAAAAATATATATCGATAATCTACTCATTTAGATGGATCTACATAAGACTCAAGAAGATACTATTAACGAAGAAGCTAATTTCGTTGGCCGAAAGCCTGGATAGCTCATCAAAATGCGAAGGCTCAAAAAAGACGAGGTTTTCTGAATTCAATAAGGAAATGGATTTAATAAACCTATACAGTTAAAACGTGACATCGAATTCTTTCTAGTACATCTTCATGTAGGCTTTGAGATAGTTTTCCATTCAAGAAGGGTTTGTCTATATTTCTAAGCATAATGAAAGGATTAGGATTTGTAAGAATTATAGATGGAAAATTCATGCCTCTTCCTGTAGAGGGTTGACATATGCAAGATTAAAGCATTTGAGCCCTGATATAAGCGTGGTAGATATTTTGAGAACCACAATATTAGCTCTGAATGGTTACCTCCGACCTACATGGAAGATATTAGGTCCGATATAAAATGGAATCCTAAAAAAAATTATAAGAGTGAAGAGGGATGAGAAGACTCAAGATATTTAAAACTCAACCCTATAGGGCAAAAACGAAGATGCTGCTACCTATACATGGGTCTCATAGAGAGCAGTATGGGAAGCTATAAAAATATTGTGATATTATCCAAAAAGATAAAACCCAAACAATACCATGCTCATGGAATAAAGGGGATTTTTAAATGTAGGCAGGCCCCAGATTGGCTTGGATGGTGCCATCACAATAGAGCCATTAGGGAATAGCTACTGATAGCTACTAGAAAGGATAGTAATGACTATTTTTCCAATTAGCATGGGCAGTGATTGAGACTAAAAAATTTGTGATTCATGACATACAAGATAAATTTTTACTTGGGTAGCCCTCATGCCCAAACAAAACCTTGCGAACGATGGGTGATGGGCACCATCCTTCACCAGCATCAGTAGACTGAGGCCTCAACGAATGCCTGTTGTTTACTTGCATCTGGTTTTCTTATACCTTAATGGGGAAACTAAACAAGGTAAAGGAGAGGTGATAAAAAGAGGCCACACATTTTTAAAAAATGACTGACAAATCCAATTAGTAAAAAAGTGACAGAGGCTTGGCGAGTAGAATAGAACAAATTTGATTCATTCTTCCTTGGCAAAACATTACAGCAATTTTGCACCGTGACCGTTAAATGCATCGACCACTACCAGGCTTCTGTGAGAGCAAAATGAAGCAAGATTAAAGACCATATCTATTTAGTACATAAAAAACAACCGAGTTTCTTCAAGCCATGCAACTACAAGACAACAATGATGCTCACGGCCCAAAACTTCCAATACGTTTATGCTTTGTTCCCAGTCTGGACACCCGAAAACACTCGATCCGTGAAGGATATTGTCACGCCCCGGAACATGGCATGGCCGTGCTGCCAAGAGGTACAATCTATAAAAACACGAAGCCAACATTACTTTTTGCTTTTAAATTCTATCACAACAAAATTTAATAATTAAATATCTAATTTTATCACTATTAAATAAAACCAATATTAGTTCAGAATGTCTAAATCCAACATCAATATCAAACTTATCACTCTCAACATTCAGAAAATTATTAGCTACAAATTTATAGTCAATACTAAAATTCTTTACTACCTTACTGAATTGAGTATAAGTTTTCAATGTCAATGCATCATTTAAAAAAAATAACAGATATTCCAAAATATGCATTACATAGTACAGCATATTAAAATAAATTGTCATAAAGCAAAAGCATGCATGAACAAATCATTCATCTTTTATAAACATTGTAACAAGTTTATATTGCAAATAAATTCGTAAATCATTTTTCATGTCATGTAATCCTATCATGGATTAAAACATTGCTCACATATATTCATGTTATGGTCACTATAGCCCGTAACAGGGCCATCTTTGTAATCGACAAGACATCATAGTTCCTATTCGTTACCAATTTTAACATGTTGACAGAGGGACGTTTTCGTTGGACGCTAGCTCCAGGGTGTCAATTGATCCCTATTTCTAGAGGCGGTCATAGAAATCTAAGAGCCTTTAAAATTTATCTTTTTCTTAAAATATACATATAAATTGATGAAAAATGTTAAATAGCATGATCAGATTCAGATTTCATAATAAAATTATTTTCATCAAAACATTCATGAAATTATCTCTCTTAATAAAACATAATTTTCATAACATATATGTTGATTCATAATTTTAAAAAAAATATGATTTTTCTACAAGCAAATTTTATGCACAGAAAATATGATCATTTGAAAGATAATGAATGCAAGAACTACTTACATCTTCCGTTTTAAACCGTCAAACTTCACGAGACAATTCAGTTAACCATATAAAAATATTAAAAAAATAATTACTTTCTATTTGACAGTTTTAATCGAATTAAAATTATAAGAAATAGAGACAAGCATTCGATGATTCCGAGTGGATCAGGCCAGAGCGATTCGATCAACAAATTATAGGACAGACTCGATCAGGGCCAAGGTTGTTTAACATAGTTTATAATCAGGGGATTCCATGGACCTTGACAAGGCCGAGTGATCGGCCTAGTAAGCGACCCCAGGCACCTAGGCAGTTCAAGACCTCTTTTCAGGGGTCAACTCGGATTCGCAAATCAAGTCAACATGACTCGACTCCGAATTCCTTAGACATTCTAGACAGAGAAAGTAGAGAGAGTGGAGAAAGAAGAGAGAAATTAGAGAGAGGAAGTGGAGAGAACAAGGGAAGGGGAACCGTGAAGCTCCGCCCCTCTCTCTCTTCTTCTCGTGAAGTGGAAGGTGCTTGGCGGCTGTAGCCACTCGTGGCTGGCAACCCCCGGCGGTGGACGGCCCATGCCGTGTCGGTGGCGTGCCATGCCCGGTAACAGTCGACCAAAACATGAGAAAAAAAAACGAAACAAGGGAAAAACAAGGAAACTCATCCGGGACCAATCCGGCGATTCGTCAGCCGGATTTGAGGTGGAGACAGTGGCCCAAAGGCCGAAAAAAGGAATAAATGAAGCTTACCTCGTCTCTGGCGAGCTTGCCCGGTTGGATCGACGATGAAACCCCCCCTAGATTCACTGCAAAGTAACAAGAGATCTCAACCTTCAATGGGAGATCTCCCCCGATCTCCTCTCTCGGCAGAGTTGGAGGACCACGCTCACAGGCCGTATGGGCCTGAACTCAATGAGCTTTCGGCCCAATTCATGTGTGGGCCGGTCAGTGGACCAAGTCCTCACAGATATTGGAGACAATCAATGTTTCAGTTTTGTCCATCAAAGAGCAGAAGCGAATACTATAAACCAACATCAATCATAAGGAATCAAAAAGCTCTATGGAGTACACATTATTTGCAGGAAAGATACGCGCTACCTGTCGCTGTCAATAACAACACCTCTAGATCCTTGAGTACTCCCATATTCACTCTAAATATTAAAATTTTCTCAGGAAAACAGTATTCTCAACCTACTCTATACTTTGACCTGCAAATGTCTCTATAATAAATTTGACCATAGTTTCACAGAATTTGAAAACTTGGTTTCAGCCTATCTTTTGTTTGGGCTTGTGGAGCTCTGAAATCGTACTTTCGGTGATTTCAGTAGTTTCCCTACAAGTATCAGAATTTCATCATAAAAAACAGGAAAATTTCAAAAAGAAAAAAAATGCAAAGATTGAAGCAAAACAAAAGAAGCCGAAAAAGTCATCAGACAACATTTAGGGTTTTTGTCAAATATAGGCTCTTATTTGTACAGTGTCAATAGCTTTAGGCTTAAGTAGTTATTTTCATACAAGTAAAATTCATGAATTATCTATTTTTTTTGTACCATGACATATTTTTATTAGACATCTTAAACTTACAGTTGCTTGAAAATTCATTATATTTAGCAAATGTGAATATTTTAAGTGCCTAATTCATTCGTTTTTTCTTTGTTAGTTTTAAGTAGAACTCATGTATATTTTGAATTTGGCCATTTTTTTCTCTCAAATTCTTAAGGTTAGGTACAAATTAAATGAATGTAGTATAGAATGATGTTATTAGTTTGTATAAGCATGGATGTCATTGTTGGGAATAATGGTCTCTTCTACTTAGTTGTCCTTATATCGTATTGCTACAAAGGCCTTCTTGGAGTCCTTAGCCCATCAAAGGTCACGTTTACAATCTACCCCACTTTGAACTTGAGGGGAAAAAACCCTAAAGCTAACACTATAGCTATGCACCTAAAAAAATAAAGAATTAATCCAAAAATGATAGATAACACCAAAATAAAACTTTAAAAACTACGGCAAATTTAGATCAATTTCAGCTGAAGCTTGCTGAAACCACTGGAATCGGTTACTCTGGTTGAAATCAATTGAAAGCTGGTGGTCAGTTTCAATTCAGTCTTAGCCGAAATCAATCCATTTCAACTGAAATGAGTTGTTTTTGGTTGGAACATATAACCTTGGTCCTATCCATTAGGGACTTAGCTCCACCTAAAATGTATGCAACCATAATAGACTGGGTATTCCATAGTCAACTGGCCACTCAATTATCTCCGTGATCAAATTTTGGGAAGAGTACCTCTATATATCAGGTTTACTAAATCGTACATTTCTCAAGGCTGTTGATAGGTATAATTCACTAAATTATTTAGAATTGAAAACAAATAAAGTGCTTGGTTAGGTGTCCTAGAAAGATGCGGGACTATAATGTTACAGGAGTACAATCATTTTTGTTGATGCAGTATTATCAATTAAGTGTTATTAAGGTGGAAACCTTTGCTTCTTTTTTTTAATACTTATTCGTGCATGAGGTATTTATAATCACATGATTTATTACGGGGCTGTGTTTTGTGTGTGTGAGGGATCAATATCTAACTTACCAAACATGCAGTCTAAATGAGGTACCCGTATGACTTGTCAAGCATTTAATAATCTTCCAATCTCTCATGCGAAAGAGTTTAGTTCCATAAACTCATCATTATGACTTATAAATAATGTTATATCAGTGCATAACCAAAAAATAAATCAAATTTTGGAAATAATCTCTTATATAGAAGACAAAAAAGAGTGATCAGATTAAATTTCCTCTGACTCAACATGCATTCAATCTGAAAGCAAAAAGCTGGTATCAATTACAAAGAATAATCATAAGAGAATCATTTGGAAAAGGCATATTACCTGTTAAGAATTAATATAACACATTGCTTGTGCCTGCAGAAAATAAGAATCCTTATATTTTCTCCCACTTCCTATGTGAATTCCATTTCGTATCCAGTCCTCTCTATGTATCCAAGCATCACGACCAAAATCAAGGATGGCAAGAATCTAAACGTGCAAGGTATGTTCATTAGTTCCTGGAGGGCAAACATTTCTATAACAGATATATTCAGCTGTATTCAGGAAGAACAAATACACGATCAACATAAACAAGATAAGCCACTTGGCAAAGATATGGAAAAACACTTCTTGGATTACTTCCACATAGATAAGCTGGATGCATGTGCATTACATTTGCAACAGAACTCTGATCCGAATCATCTACAGGTGGAAAAATAATGCATAGCAAATCATTTTTGAATTTAAATAATTATCTGGAGTAAACACCAAAGAAGTAAATAAACAAATATCGATGTTTTGTTTCACAAGTAGGTCAATGGAATTGCTATTTCATCCAAAGCAAATGGAAATATGTATTATATCCTTGTGAGTTGTGACAAAATGTTAGTCTAAATAATTTCTTGTGTCTATAGGCATGCAGGTTCGCACAAAGAAAAATCCCTTATAGTTTTGAAAAACTTTAGATCCTCTTGGAGCATCAATGCAACCAAGGTCTATCTTCCCCATCTTTTCCTCATATTGATCAACAAACCCCCTCATATTAAATTCTCCCTGTTCTCTCTTCACTTTGTCTCCTTCCAATAACCTTCTGGACAGATAAAATCAATACATAAACACCCTAAAAAACCCTATACTTTCAACAACCTCTCTCTCTCTCTCTCTAAATTTTAGTAATCACAAAGTCTATGTTAATAATAACCCTCATAGAATTCTCCTGCCTATCAACTTATATTAGTCTGATACCTTAGCAAAATCAATCCTCGTCTAATACTCATATTGACAGTCCATTCAGCTGAACCAAAACCAAAGTGCTTTGAATGGAAAAGTCTTAATTCCTTATACCATATGTTGATATAGACATGGTTCTTCATCGAGACAAAATTGTGGTGTTAACATGGTATAGTTTATATTACAGAAATGACAATAAGGTGGGTCATAAATCTATACTTCAAAGTCATATGCATGTTGGCTAGAGCTGCATTTTGTGTGTCATTTCATATCATATTAACAGAAAAGAAAATACAAGAATAATACCAAGTTGAGAAGTTGACTCACGACTCAGCTAAGTCATTTTTCAAGGCAAGCAAATAATTTCAAGTCTATCATAGTTAAGATGTTTTGGTGAATTATAAAATTTCTCCCATTATGTACTTTTATAACCAAATAATATTTCTAACTTCTTCATGTTAAAATCAATTTTTTGTTGAACAAAGAATGTCAAAATAATCTTAGAACTCACCAAATCAAGCATATACACTTTTCCTACTAATTTTCAAATACTGGTTCTATTAAATCTTCTAATAACTTCACCTCATCGCATATTCGAAATAATTTGCATAGCTACATACAACTATAACTTACATTATTATGCAGTTGTGAAGTTTGTCTTACTATATACAATTCTTAAAACTTACATATAACAGAGGACTTTGCTACATATCTCATTCATTCAGTAGAATAACCATATATGTTATGTTCAAAATGTTATTATCCCTAATAGTTTATGGTGATGGTTATCCAAGTTAAGTGGCAATGTATTTTTGTTTTCTTACTATTCTTGGAATGACTAAAATATAAAGATGTGAATCCAATTATACAGGTTTAATACTTTCTTAATGACTGGTGAGAGGAAGAGTAACACTTTGATCAAGTGTTTATTCATTAACAACCACATGCTCAGACAACCTACATAGTTCAGTTAACATATAAGAGTGTATGAAGGAACATAAGTCATTGACTATTTATAACACTTTGAAAACTTTGAATGCTATTGGATGTAAGTACGCAAAACTCATGGAATGTTGTCATGTTTAACCATTCATGCTAACCTTAATTGAGCTCCATGACTTATACAAAAAGAAGGCACATTCAAAGGTATAATTGTCCCATTTCACAATTCCATACATTAGTTTTTAATGGTGTCATATAGGTAATATTAGCAGTACCTGTGACAGCAAAGTCAACCATCTAATTCCTCCAAAGTCAAGGTGATCCCCTTTAGCATGGGCTTTGTGAATTTAAAAATCATGCTACAGACCCCCACTTTGGATGACACACGGATAGACAGGCCATTGTACTCCTTAGTAGACAATTCAACCCACTTATATACATAATTTTCCTCCAAATATGGGTTCATTGGTCCTCCCATTATGGGGTGTGGCCCAACCTAGGCCAGCCCACAAGGGTACGTGGGTCCAAGATATCAATAACAATGGTTGCCAATGACAAGTAGGCCCACCTTGGTTCCACAAGAGGGGCTGCTTTTGAGACAAATGGCACAAGGGGCCAAATGAAGTTATTTTGGTCCTTGATATCATTTAATAGAACTTCAAAAAAAAAAAACATTTTATAATTCAAAAAAAATTGACAAAAATGAGCACAAGTTTGAACTAGTGCTCTTGTGGTACATGAATCATCTTTGTTAAAACAACAAGGACCCTACTAATGTTGGCTAGAGTGCCTAAGAAGCATTAACATCAAGTATTAATATACCTTCTAAATCATCTAATAAGATTAATTCATATGAGATGTGGAAACAGAGCAAGCTTTTTGCTAGTTAAGCTAAACTGGTTTCCAACATTTAGGTAGTAGCTAGTGGCATAAGCATTAGAAAGCTCATCAGAGTTTGCACACAAAAGTGGATTCAGCTTCCAAAACATTTGAATTTAGATTTTACAAAAAGAAAAATATCATTATCATCCAACTTTCTCATAAAGAAGAGGATAAATACGTCGGTTCAAGTAAAAGTCTCAAAATACAACTAAACACAGATCGCATTATTTTATACTACAAGATTAGAAGAAAAGTCGTGACACTTTGTTACAAGTATTTGTTTGACACATGGAAATTTTGAGAGAGAAGCATCATTGTTGCACCAGTGTCCTTTAAAGAATACCAAATCTTACACCCCATTCAAATGTCTGAGTGATATAAGCAGGTCACTCAATTTTTCTAGTGCCAAGATGTACTGGGCCATGCACTTTTGCTTCCAGGTATCCAAAAATAACGAGACATTAGGAATCTCAGAAGTTGAAGTTCCTTGGTGATCTAGTTGGATTACAAGCAATATGGTAAAATGTCTCACATGCCTTCCTCTCAATATAAGGAAAATAAACATCCAACACTAAGAATATACGATATAAGTGCTAATGACAATGTGACATTATCCTGGATATTTCTGTCAATGCAAAAAAATAATTGTGCATTTTAAACTCAAAATTTACAAGCATAGTAATTGATCAAGGAATTAGCAATACTGTGGGATAAAATCAACAAGAAGGATGGATGTAACTTACTGCGCCCCCTTTCCATGACACAAACAATGGGTCACTTCTAGATTGCAATACCTGTTTAGATTACATAAAAAAATAACTACATTATTGCCCTTTAAAAATGTCAAATCTAAGAAACATATTTATTATATACAATGCAACATGCATTTCAGAATAAAACATTGGACATAAGTAGCGTGGTAAGAAATTCAGGGATGATAAAAGCAACCTTGTTGCAAAATACTTGACACGTTTAGTTACGACTCAGTTTTCAATCTCAGATATCATGTGTGCCTAGTTCGTTGAAACTCTTCTTTTGGTTATGGTAAGAACATAACCAATTCCAACACCATAGTGACCTATTTGTCTTTTCCTTGTTTCCTTCTATCAATATGATAAGTATGACAAAATAATTGAAAATCAAGTCTACACATCTCATTAAAGTAATCTTAATCATCGATGGCTCAAAGGGTGCACAAAGGTATTGATTTTACTTGGAGCATCTTGCCCCGGCTCCTGCAAACTCTTCTTTCTCCAATAACCTACTATGTCTAACTAGCACCATAATTAATTTGTTACCAATAGACTAAGTTTCTTTTCAATATATCTATACTTTAGTGTTATACAGCTATTCCTTCATTGACTACCAGATATGCTTATAGCTGATCAGAAATTTGCTTGGAAAGACTACTTACAAACCACCCACTACAAGCACAAGATTCTAGTTCTGCCCAGGAGAAAAATCAAACATTGCGTAACTTGTGACTGAACAATCAAACCATTTCATACTAGCAGATTGTGATTCTATATATTGTCAATAATGCAAAGCATTTAGCAACCCTTTTCTTATTATCTGGCATAGTGCGGCATGTGTTCTGGCATGGCATGGCACATAATATACCACGTTGACTAGTGACCAGCATGCTCACCAGCATTGGCACTAAAATCATCATATTAACCTTGAGTTGGTATTTGAAACAAGGTCCATCCCAAATACGGATTACACCCTCTCAATGATATGAGAACTACATGAGGTAGGAATGACATGCAACATTTTGGAGTCGTACAATATCGTAATATATAATGCCGGTCAGGTGTACCGAAAATACAACTAGTACATACAGAGGTATAACAAAAAATAGTTCATGCCAACGAGGTCTGCATTCTCGATATCAGACCCCATACTAGTGTCATATTGGTAAATGTTGATACACCCGCTATGAGGGCCGGTTCGGCGTAACAAAACTCGGTACAACCTCCGTACTGAGTATTGGTCCGATACTGGTATAATATGCCCAATTCGGGGTGGTACACACCAATAATCGGAACCTTGCTAATCAGTATGGCCTCTTTCTTTTTCCTTTGCATGTGACTAGGCATGAAAGGAATGGTACAGTACCATATCATGACTATCACTAATTGGCATAGGCATGGTAGTGTAACACTACAAACATCGTTCAGGTGTTGTTGAAAAGATGCGAACTTGGAAGTTTAAAGAACTCCGAGTTGATAAGTACTTTTCTTCACTTAGGTGCTAAATTTTGGTTGCCTAACAATATTTGGCAAATGTTGAGTGGTTGCATGATTCACATCCATCTTAACTCCACAATTGCACCTTCACTCCCAACAAATGTCACCTAATTTTACTATTAAGACCCACAAGCTTGCTTTTGTAGCAATTGCATAATTTTTCAGTTAACTTTTATTATTAGAAAAAACATGTTAATTATTATTCCCATCTTTTCCCTATTTATCAATAATCTTTTCCTTTTTTATCTCTTTTATTAAGACAATAATAATCATTTTATTTTTATTATTGAATGTACATTTGTAAATTTACACTTGTATATCGGTACATACATACACAAAGACAAACATGCATGCATATAAAAATGTGCAGTTACATAATTTCATTCATATTGCGATAGTAAATATTAAAAGTTAATAAGAACATGTCTAGAAAGGAAGAGGTTTCGGTCGATGCTTGTGCTACAAAAGTGACTAAAAGAAGTTTAGTGGATTTGATATCAGGGAGTGGGTGGGGTGTGGATGGATAGATATATTTCATATTAGGAAGGTGGGCTGCTAGAACTCAGTTCAAAAGAAACAGACAGGTTGATTTTGATCTGACAAGTGTGAGAAGTTCTAACTTCAGTAGATCATTGTAATCGCACTAGAAAGGTCGTGTGAAGAGAAATAAAGTAGCTAACCTACTTAGCATACAGTGTACCAAAAGGTCTGTCGAACCAGGCCGAACCGCCCGGTTCAAGCAGTACCGAGCCGACTCGGTGCGGAACTGCAAAAGGACTGGCCAGAACCGATCCTTTTCGAACCAGCCGGTTCCTTGCCAACTCAATGTGAACCGATTGGTTCGATGCCATTCGTATCGAGTCAACCCAATTTTGAACCGAGTTGACTGTAGACACTGTGGCATGCAACATCGCACTAATTAAAAAACATCAAAAAATACCAAAAAAAATCAAATTACACTTAAAATTATTAAAAAACTTCAAAAGAGTAATTACCAATTAAAAATTCTTGAAAAGTAAAAAAAACCGGACATGCCGATATGGAACCAGCACACCCTAGCTGTACCGGTTCCGGTTTGGTACTGAACCGAAACCGAATCGTACCAACTGCTGACCGGTATGGGTACTGAACCGGAACCGAATCGTCGAAGGCAAACTAGTTCACTTCTTTCAAGGAACCAGTGAACCCCCCCATGCCGTGACTTTGACTTTGAGTACCGGAGATTCTTTTGAGAAAATAGGAATCAATCTCCCTCGATGAAGAGGGCAATATCCACTTTTCGACCTGGTTTAACAAGAATACCCGGGGATCCCTTCCCCGAACCCATACGTCTTTCCGTAGGTCTTACTGTAACAGGTTTGTCGTACCGACTGCTGACCGGTATGGATCCCAGTACCAGTTCGGCGGTCCTTGGTGTAACATGTTTGCTCTAGTGGAGTTAGTATTCATATCTGTAAATATGGGAGTTGTGATGGTGTTACAGTTGTAATATGAAAAGTGTGGGGATGAATTTGGAAATGCTATTTTGACAAAATTTTAGCCCATGAATGAATGGTGAAAAAACAGAAAATGAATAATCCCAAAAACTCTATTACTTTCATCTATTGTATATAAAGAAGTAAAGAAGTATTTCAGTGACATAGAAGCATGTAGAAAAAAGGAAATAAGTATTCACACACACAACAAGAGTCATTTGCAAATATGGTATGAGATAAGTATTGCTTGATATAAATTGATATAATCAAACTCTCATCCAGATTATTTTGCGCAGTTTAAAAAAAATAACCAAATTAACAATCATGAGAATTTCAAGAATACGAGACAGAAAAAGCAAAAAGGCAACTTCTGGCCCAAGTTTTGCTAGCCATTTAACCATCACAGGCTGATGACAAAAGGATAGCATTGGGTCCCTTGTTTTGATGGCTATTTAGTTTTTAGTCCCTGTCCCATTTGTAAAAAAGGAAATTAGGTGTTACCCAAGTCTCCGTAAAACAGGCTTAAGTGGGTGTAAAACATCACGCGTGTACAAAATCAAACCAGGGACTACATTTTAAACAAAACAACAGCCAGCCTTAATTGTTAAATGGCAATAAACAACAGGCATGGAATAATACTCCCCAAAAAATAAACGAAATCATTTTCATGTTAGACCACGAATTAGTAAATGACAGAATTGCAGAATGATCAGCAAAAAATTGTTAGCTTTTGCAGAAAAAATGCAACAGAAGGAAAATGATGAAATAAATGGAATTAGGATAAATGTATGGAAAAGAAACTTATGAAGCATGCGATCAGTTAGGCGAACAATATTCATGCTGATAAACTATTTGAAATTCTAAGTATTACACGTCGCATCTTAAAAATATGAGATAGTATTCCTATAAAAATTTAGTTCATAGGTTTCTCTTACAGAAAGAAGAGAGTAGAGACTCTTGTAAAATAAAGAGCACATACTGGACCACGTAATGACTACAGATTTATGAAGAGCCATTCAAAGTGAAGCCTCCATTCGGAAAAAAAATAGTAAAATTTGAAGAAGTGAAGTGATAACATGAAAGATAGCCATCATATGACAGCATTTAATATTGTATGATGTAACAACTTCATGATGCATGCAATGCATTTAATAGATCCACCCACAATAGAAGTAACACTAGCAATAATGCATCTTGAGTAATAACTAATAAACCAACCTTCCAAAAAAATAGAAGATTTACATATATAGTACATGATAATAACAGCTACTCCAAATTACAAAGCATACATGTTTCAAATATACTAAAGCAATCCAGTAAAGTCTCAAAATGTTTGTATGCTTAAAGCAAGATTCTGCTTCCAGTGTTTCCCTGCAGCAAATTTTTATTCGAGCTTGATTAGTTATCTATAGTAATGAGTATTTTCTTGCAACTGTGTTTCAAGAATAACTATGTGCAATCATTTGTGACCGAAGACAGAAAAGGAAATTTAAATTTCCAAATTACAATTACACGTAGCGAAGTGGAAGCAGAAACTGAAGTAAACTCAGATGATAAGCTTTGTGGATAAGGATATGTTTACAGCAGAATTAGCTTACAGATAGACTAACCTCTACAGTATCAATGGCTTCATTTGAAGGAATAGCATGCAAAACCCTGAAATAAGATGCAAGAAAATGAAGTGATTACATCGAACTATTTCTTCAATAATCAGGAAAAAAAGAAAAAAAAGCTGACATGCTTGAAAGACACCTAATTAAATGTCATGGATGGTGAAAGAAACAATTTGCATGACAAGCATGGTCATTTGTGGATAAAATATATTTGGAGAAACTGGACATAATGGTGTCTAAATTGTTCCCATTTCAATGTGTGCAAAGCATAGGGAATTGGGTTAAATGGGATCTCTAAAAGCATCAACAAAAAGACTAAATATCTAATCTTAACAGTAAGGTATTGGGTTAAGTCCCACAACGAGCACAATCCTCATGCTTAGTTGCCACCGTTGAGTTTAGAATGGGCATCGATACTGAAGTAGCCTAGTTAAGGATCCTTTATTAAATAGAGCTCACACTACAGAGCCGATCAAATTTTCATCTTCATTTTGCATCAATCCAACATATATTACCCATTAATTAGATAGTTCATTTGTAAATATGTGGAATGTGCATGTTGTAATTAAAGTTCAATAAGAACATAGCCAACATATATAAGAATAGGACTAGTGAGGAATCTTCATGTCACCATAACTTGTAAGCATCTAGATTAGTTTCACACTCAGCTACCAAACTCATTATCAGGACATAATATAGAGGCAATAAACATAAATGAAGTCGGTGGCAATGTAGTACTAAGTTACTTTATCTGATGCTTAACAATGGGGGATCACAGAAAACATGAATAAATAAACAAAAAAACTCAATCAGTAATTGCAACTTCAGTGATTACTTTCTATTGTTAAATTATATCTAAAGCTGCATCTTCTGTTACAAGTGCCCTCGGAGAAAGCATTAAACATAACTGAATCATCTCAAAACATTTTCTATTAATTTATAACCCATATTGGTTACTCTTTAATCTTCCCCAAATGGACTCATTATTTCATGCACAATCAATTGCTAACCAGATAGTAGTCCTGAGGTGAAACATAATCAACTGTCTAATTCCTGCTTGTATCATAAAACACCGGCACCGTGCCATTGGCATTTCTTTTTCCATCAGTTTCTGTGAGGGCTCATCTGTGCTTTCAGTAATCGACACAAGGGGACATGACATGCTTACTTGTAGATTTCTTAAGAAAAAAAAAACATCTAAGTTCAGTATTATCAATTATGTGATTAACATAGATGAATTTCTATACATTACACCATCCATGCATTGTTTATGGTCATTACAGTACTATAAAGAAGAAATTTCTTTAGGAATCAATAATATGAAATGTGGGCAGTGGGATTAATAATACTTTTCCTCAAATGACTGAATGACATTGTTCAGGCATAAAACTATAATACTTCGGCTTATGCTTTGTTTATAATGATCTAGCTAGCAGAGTTTATATAACAACTTATATTTTGAACACGTCTGTGGACTTTCTGCATGTTTTTTGTAAAGCAGAACTACAAGATAATGAATACAGCAAAATGGATAACTAAAAGACAAGAGAAGTCAAGATGGTAAAGCTTGGTGGCATAATTTAAATAATGAGTAAGCCTCATGTAGAGTCAGGGGCATCTGTTTCTTTAAAAAATCCCAGTTCTTGATAGTGGGCAACTCTTGAATGCTGACTGGAAATATGAAGTGTGTAACAGTTTATTTCCATCAAAAGGGAAAAAGAAAAACCTCTCTTCCACTGCTGCAACAAGACCGGCAGTCATAGCTACTCCACCTATCTGGAACATTGAAACATCATAAAATCTAAGTGCAAAATCGTAGAATCAACACCATTTATCAATCAATAAATAAATAAACCTCACCAGCTGTATGCTACAAAACAACTTCCTTTGAAGGTCCAAGCGCCCTGTTAAGTATGAGAACTCAGTATTAACTATAGTAACTAAAAGCTAAAGCCAGTAAAGAACTTGAGATGGCAGAATACAACCTGTCGAAAGAATACTACTGGTAATTGCCTCTGCAAGACCAAGTTTTTCATCCTTCTTGAGTCTAGTTGGAAATACTGGATAATTGTCCCACATGTTTAGTCCACTATTAACACCCAGATAAAGGCCATCTGACATGTCAGGCCTTCTAGGGAACTCCGAAGAATCTTCCAGCATATCCTCATAGTCATGGAACCTGGCAACAATGCAACATGTATAAAATACAACATTACTATACAAAGTTTCTAGTATCAAATGCCAAAGAATAATAGGATGACCGATCGCATATCTCACCATGAGCGGGGAGGTGGTGGGTACTCTTCTGGAACAAAAAGTGTTGGATAGAAAAGACCCATAGGAGGAACCTGAACATGAACTTATTACTGAATGTCACAAGATGGTCATTTCACTAGCAATGAATATATCAACTGTCAATAATTTCACCACAATTTTTATAAATGGACATGAAATGGCTCTGTTTATTATATATAGGTGTGTGCGTGTACAGATATAGATATGGATATAGTTATACATCTAGAACCAGATATTGTAACCAATGTTTTGGTTATGTCACACTTGATGACATCAATTCTAATGATATCATCTGCTACCTCACCATAGTCACTGACAACAGTAAATGAACTAGTCTTGCTTTGTGAATGCTAGATAAGGAATTTTTATAAGTCTTGCTCAAATAGGCTTGCTAAACTCCCAACAAAATCTTAAATCAACATCAATCACATTCAGGCTTTTACAGAAAGAAGCCTTCACAATCATTCTCTTACAAAAAAAAAAAAAGATATTTAGAAGATACAATTTAATCATCAAACCATTATCTTTTCACTGATGAGTTTAAGGTTTCTTTATTTTTAGCTTTACACAACTGGCACCTGGTTCTCAAATGCAAAAGCCGCAACAACAATATAAGTATATAACAATAGACAGAAGAAACCGATAATATATCCGCATTTTATATTTTAAAGTTGTTTCAATACAAGGATCGTCGAACCGGTACCGGTAGGCATACCGGTCGGCCACCGGACCGGTTCGGACTGGTTCGAACCGATACCATTGGTTCGGCCTCCAAAAGCCCAAAAAAATTTGGCCTAGCTGATACGAAATCGGTATGCGCCGGTACGAAGGCCGGTATAGGGGCCGGTACGGAGGCCGGTACCGTTTTTCAAGACCAAACCGGACCAATCAGAGACCAGACAGGTTCGATACGAGCTGAACTGGCTGGTACGGGCTAATTCAGCATTCCTTCCTTCAATGCTAGCCATGCTGATGGTAGACCTAAGACAACCAATAAGCTGGTAAATAAGCAAAAGTGTTGGATATGTTTTATTTTCCATAATACTTTCCAATAAAATAAAATGATTGTAAATTGTAATATTTTTTCGCGTGTCTTCATACAAGGCAGAGAGAACTTGACATGGCATAGCTGATTGGAACAAAGAATATGACACAAATATGTAGGTTGAATAAAATTGTTCAAGCTTGGTGGAGAATACAGAGCAGAATAACCATTCTACTGACTAGATTATCATCAACAACCTATGCCACAAATTTGTGCACCACATTTTTTGTTAACGTCAAATATCATTACTTCAAAACAACCCATCAAGCTGCTAATTAAAAAACAGAAGTTACAGAAAGAGAGTGTATGAGTTGGCAGCTGTGCATACTAAGAACTTGACTGCGCCAAAATCGAAACAACATACCAATATAAAGAACAGAAGTTCAGTCTGTGATTTCAACTAGTTCAGCAGGTCATACATTAACAGGAAGGAGGAAAAATGGAAGGCACTTGAGATAAAGTTAACGATGCAGCAAAACTTGAGCATAAATCAATAACTGCTCGTAGCCTCACACTGGTATAGAAATCATAAATGACTTCAGAGGTTTAAGTGCTCAACAATAGGCAAAACAATTAAACAGAATAATATTCTATGGAGAGAAATAAGCTCTTTGAGAAAATTCAACTATACAGAAAAGCTGAAGATTGCAAAAACAATAGTATAAATTTTTCTAACAATATGATTATTGTAGTTGTCAACACGAAACCAAGAGATCCTCATGTTTTAAAACCTATATTTATAAAAGCCACCAAAATGCAATTATCCTGTATAATATATGCTCAACAATACCCAGTAAACATATATCAGGTAGTAACTAAGAAAAAACTATGAAAAGCACATTTTGATATGACATAGAAATGTAGAAATAACAGATGCAACAGACTAAAATAAAGACTGAAGGTGACATCGATGTAGTTTGCTCTTGTAAATCAAAAACTGGAGGACGGCGTGTTACTGGATATACTTTTATGAATCTAATATTTGCATGGCAATTGCAGAACACAGGACCTGAAGGCCGTAGAGATGTGTTAGTTATAGTCAATCAATCACTAGGATGCAGATGTATATTTGGAATTGGAAGACTGAAGAACCCTTGTAACTCAAGAAAAAAAAGGAGCTCTTATTATTGTTAAAGGGTTAGAAAATCAGATCATTGTAAGATATTTGTAGTGTGGTATTTTTTTCATTTAATGGTCATGCACTTTTATTAGTGAAAATAAATCAGGCTATCCAAGAGATTCGGAGATACTCCAGATAAAATTTTTAACAAACAAGATGATCAACCCCAAGGTCCACTGAACTGGTACCAGGACCCATCCGGTCGGTTACCGGTTCAGTACGGGATGAACTGAGCAGTTCACCCCTGATTCAACAGACCAATTTCAAACCTTTAAATAGATGTGGGGAGGCTAAACCGGTTTGAACTGAGCGGCTCAAGGTGGTTTGAGGGGATTTCAAAATTTAGGGCCAAACTGAGCCAATTCCCCACCGGTTCGGTTCAGTACAGGATGAACTGGGCAGTTTGGCCCGATTCGGCATACCTTAACCAACCCCATCTTCTTATTTCAACTTGTTAAGAAAGCATGGTCTAGAAATTTGATTTGTCACTAGGAAAACATTAGATTGCATGTGAATCGCTAAAGATTTACATATGGTTTTGGAAGAATATAGCAAGTTAGTATGTTACCTAGAAAAAAAAACATATCATGGTTCCTTTATGTCGAAGCATATACTATGATGTTTCTAGCACCGCTCAAGTACAAGGCAAAGGGAGGAGATAATAAGGCAGGGGCTGACAGAATATGCTGGTATAACAGCGAATGAACATGACAAGAATGCAATGGAAGGGTAGGCAGATAGAAGAGATGGCCAAACGGGTAGTTGGCCAAGCGTAAGCACTGGAAGAAAAGTAAGGGCATGGAAGAGGTGGGCAAATTCTAGATGAAAAGAGCATGCTGGAGTGGATAGTGAAGGCAGAAAAAGGCAAGCAATTTAAGGCCAGTGGGAGCGTGGTAGTGAACAAAGGGCCAAGACAGAGGAGGGAATGAGACTACTAGCAAAGGGAACAAGTTAGTTGAGGGTAATCATTGATGGAATACAGTCAAGGCTGGATGGATGGGCATACAGGCCAGGATAAGAACAGAGAGCTTGGGAGGAGGGAAAGGTGCATAGAGGTGGAGAGAGGCGGTGTGGCGTGCGGTTTCTAGTACAAGTAGGTTACAACTTCGCAGAAAACTTGTGGTGTAAAGTACAATAAAACTACATGACCCATGTATCAACACATCATAATAAGCCTTCCATCAAAATAATAATAATAGTAGTAGTAGTAGCAATAATAATAATAATAATAATATCATAAGCAGCCAAATACATAAGCAAATGTACGGAACAGTTGATAATGTTCAAAGGTTTAGCAAATTCATGCCAAATGTTGGTATTTAATCTTATTCCAAAAAGCACAGCACATCCTCAAAACAGCCTAAAGACATCCACACCAAAAATACAAGTTTAAGACTGAAATAGAGCATTTATTTATGAATCAACAAAGGATGGACCAATGGATTAAAAGTACAGGTATCATGGCATGAAGGATTTACAAGTTGATGATCATGTCAATCATAGAACCGTGAAAAGAACAAAGTCTAATTCCAGAATGACAAGAGAAGAAGAAACAATCAAAAGGTGAATGTAGGTGGGTGGCATCCAAGGAGAAAGGTATCGAAAATAAGTTGAACTAGAGAACATGGTCATACAAAGGGGCCAACTGTGCTGCCCAAGTTTGTACATTGGGCAGTTTAGACTTAAAAAGAAGATTGGAGGAGTGATCAGCAATACAGGTGTAGATAAGGGATAGAAGAGACCAAAGAACAAGAGGAAGATAAAGAGAAAAGATCAGAAAGAGGGAGGCCAATGGAGGGAAAAGAATTGCAAGATGAAAGGAAGGTTGAAAGAAAGAAGGGGAGTGTCCAACCGCTTGTTTGTCCATGAAAGTGCGGCTGTTTTGGCTATGCGATGAGGAATCTCAACAAATTAGACAGTGAATAAATGACTATTAAAAGACTGATTAAATTGGTACTAGCACTGTCATAAGAAGAAAAAAAAATGTCCCCAACATTTCTACTATCATAATGAGAGAAGTTTTGTGACCAGTCTCTCTTTTGTAACATGAATACCCTCCTGGACTTTTTTAATTGAAAGGGTACAATTAATTATGCCACAATGATAATATAATGAAGAGAAAGAAGAAACAAATAAATCTCAATAAATCCTTATTTCTTGAGACCAAGGTTCGCCGGACCGACCGTACCGGCGTACCGGTGAACACTGGCATCGGTACGATACCGGTTCGGTACCGGTTTTCAACCGGTACTGAACCAGAGACGCGCGCGGACGTCAAAAAAAAAAAGCAAAAAAAAAAAAAACAACACATCCACACGCGTCCGCAGACGCGTCAAATGCCACGGTGGCATTTAATGCCACTCTATGGCATTAAATGGACCACGCGGGCTGGCAGCCCGCGTGGGCACGCTGCCCCGTGCAGGAAACCGCGCGCGGGCGTAGTTCCTGCGCAGGGAATCGCGTGGGAACTGCGGCATTTAGTGGCCCACGCGGGCTCCAGCCACGGGGAAAAAGAGTTTGGGCCGGTGGGAAGCGGTCCGGTTTGCACCGGTACAAGCATGGAACTATTTTTATAGGCTGTACCGTACCGGTGCCTGTCGGCACCGGTTCGGTACAGGAACCGATCGGTTCAGCATACCTTGCTTGAGATTAACATCAAATAATCAGAAGTCTAAGAGTCATTAGTCCACTTCCATGTTTATCTTTATCTCCAACAAGAAAAATGACGGCCATCTCAGTTCCATAAATCTTTCTATAACAAATGAAAAAATTATAATCATTCATACATCCTGTCGCATGCATCACATGTGTGAGACACTAGTAAGTTTGAATTTGGATTTAGTTAAGCAAAAAGAGTTTCAGTTTGAGAAGTTTCAATTTGAGGTTTGCAGTCCCAGTTAAAAATAAAAATAATCAATTATAATAACTAGAAAAGTTCTCAGATAGCAATTTTTAAAAAACAAGTAGATATCATCAAAGAGCATAATATACTGTTTGGAACCGTTGCTTGTACTATGTATAGTTTTGGTGATCAGAAACCTTTCTAAAATAAAAAATTAAATTTAAATATTAAAAAAAGTCAAAATAGATTAAACACCATATTGAAGTTACATTATGTTATTTGGTGATGGTTACCAAACAAATGTATGCAACAAAAATTCACACTTTTCAAAATAGCATATATATATATATATATATATATATATATATATATATATATTGTAATTTCTGAATATCAGTCATTTTCAAGCTACCTTTTACCAAGTGTTAAAATTCACAAAATTTGAGTTTAATCTCACAAAAATCATTCATAATAATCTATCATCCATAAGTAAACTTAACCCAACATATCTATAAAAACCCCAAAATAAGGCTTTTAGCTTTATATTTCTGAAAGTGCCTAAATTGGAGAATCTTGGTTGAGTGGTTTTGGCCCAAATTTCATACCTTCTTAACATCACATTTTTCTGTCATACAATGATTGATAGGCAACATATCTTTGTCGTAAAACACTAGTTGTTTGTTGGGTAAATGTTTTGGACTTAATAGAATACATTTAATGATTGATTGGACGTTGATATTAGTTACTCCCACTTTGAAGATGCAAGAAACTTTGACTAGCTTGCTAGAGGATTTGCATTTCACGTGTCAAAGGAGAATTAAGCTGCCGACTATCTTCCTAGTAATAACAGAAATGATTATTAAATTGTTATTTATGACAAAAATCACATGAAACAGTTGAATAGAAGCTAAAAACAAATCAAGTCGTGGATATTTAGGTTTGCTGGATGCCTGGATCATATATGTTAGTGATTAAGAAATCAATTCATTTTTACTGTATCTTTACTAAACCTTATATCGATCAGTAATTGATTAAAGGTTTATCAAACCCTAGCCTATCTCCATGCCAATCTCCTCATAAGAGGGAAAACAACAAATTCATATTTCAAAGTACAATCTCATTGAAAATAATCTTAACCTCTTGCTGTTACAAATATAAACAACACAAGAACTAGTAGAAGCATACACTACATGATGATTACCAACATGTAAAGACATAACTTGCAGAACTAAAATTTATATATTTGCGCTTTATTGTTATATTATTTTAGAAACTGTGGATATTTAAGAAGTCTAGCTCTAGATTTTTCATTAATATGGAAGAACTCATATCCTTACTATCCAAAATCAGAAAGTCACCAAATAGAATAAGCTTTTAGAGCTTATTAATATGGAAAAGCGTGCCACAATAATCTGGATAACATATTAACATAATTTTCAAATCAAGAAATCTTACGTTGAGAGCTGATAACCTAGTCTTGTGTGAGCCAACAGGTCTGTCTTCCTCATACGAATGAACAGCAGCCACAGCATCAAATTCTCCCTCCTTTACAACATAGAAAGAACAGACAAGAAGGTTGAATTTTAAAAAAAAAATTAAAGAAAAAAAATCCTAAGACTTTCCGGCTATAAACTCTTTGGACACATAAACAGCTACAGATCTAATAGAAATTATTAAAAAAAGAAAAAAAAAAGATGAAAAACGAACTTATGAAGCAAAGAGTTTACAGAAACAGAAAAGACATATTCTATTACGCACAAGTTAATGACAGACATGTTTAGCAGGGTAGCACATGCTGAAATACCAAAGAGAAGACTTTAACTTAAGCTGATAAAGCACAAAAATAAGGCATTTCACATGATGATTTCAGCAACCATTGAGCTTCATCTATAAGCTACTATACTGCAGAGAGAACAGCAAAAATAAATTCATTGATTTTATAGAATTTCCAATCAAACAAACCAATGGGTTTGACTATAGAAGAGCAATCATTAGTTACAAAACCACACATGCATAGTTAATGCCATCCATCCAACTACACTTGATTAAGAGGCAACAGGTTTATGCATATGATATATATCTCTTCCTTTTTTTAACCTTGTTTGTGATGGTTACTTTGGAAATTGGAGCTTCATAATTCATACGATACTGGAGAAATTGATCTTCCTGGTTTGCTGCATGGTCCACCTTCATCTTTTTTCTTTCCCACTTTTTTGGAGTAACAAATCATATAGCCATGACCAACACCTTCTTTCACCATTTTCCTGTGAAATTGCTTTCCTTCATCTTTTTCCTATTTACTCAACTTCGTGAAGCAAAGCATTCCTACTAATTAGTGACACATCCTGACAAAATTGGCGTGACAATTATTTAGAATATTTAGAGTATTTTTAGACAAGCCTCCAGGACAAAATTGGGTGCATCAACTTGAGATCCATGCAATTAATTATGATATACAAATAAAAAATACCTAGAAACAAAAAATTATAAGTTTTTGAGATCTATAAACATGTGCATGAAGTGGACACAAAAAGGACGGTAACAACTAACAATAGTGCTTGTGCTATAATTATCACAGCTAATAAAAATTGAAAACCCAAACAACTGGTCTTGATCTCGACATCATAAAATGCATACAAACCAAATTTCAACTGAATTTAATACTTGCAATCCATAAATCAAAAAAAAATATCATAACATGCTTCTAAATCATCTATTCTGGGATAATTTGATGCATAAGTATAAAAAAAAACTCCAAACTTGTAATTTTTGGCCATTAGGCATATCAGATGTTGTAAATCATGTTTGATGGTGGTGTACACATATTCAGTTTGACATGGTAAATTAAATCCTCTCTCCTACTTGGAGGCAGGAGGAGACTGACTTAACCATAAACAATGGATGACATAAATAAAAATACCAATGACATGCAAATTTAAGCAAGAGCTTGGCACATGATATATAATTTGCACGATATTAGATATAATTTGACATAAAGCCAAATGCAAATGAAAAGAAAATAGAAAACCCTAGCATCTTAGTCTCAGCAAGTATAAAATTCTAGTTATAACAAACTTTCTTGCAAAATAGCTTCCAAAGAATGACAAAATTTAGTGCCATGTAGCGACTTCCACCAACGAAACAAAGAGGGGCCAAAAAAAAAAAAAAACAGAAGTATATTCTTATAAATTAGCATTACAAGAAATCTTAAGCTGAGATACAAAACTCACTCTAATCTGACAGTATGACTCTTTTATTTTGTTGAGCATTAACATGTCAATAGGCTTCACCAAAGGATTAGTATGAATAGGTGGCCATGTCTGATGGTGACGTTGAACCCACAGGAGGCATCTTGAGATATCCTACAAGAATGGCATATCACATAATAGTTGCAATGCTTTAAGAAATAACCTAGAAAACTTCTTTCTTACTAATGATTCAAGTAGCAGGACTAAATTAAAAAAAGTGGTGTGGTAATTTATTCACACTTCTCTTGTAAGAGAAAGTAAAACTAATACAAAACAGGTAATTTGTAAATATAATGTACATCAATCATGGCGTACCTCCCCACCATAAGGCAATGTCACACATGTAGAAGGTAAAGCTACTCCATCCTGAACACAACACCAACATTTGATGAAAAAATCAGTCAAGTGGAAATTTCAAACTGCCAATAAAAGTTAGTGCTCAAACTGTTATTTTAAAATTACATGCAAATAGAAGAAATCTATTTATCACTGCTGAAAAGCCTGAAATAGTAATGCAGAATCAAGGCAGCAAATCTTGTAAAGTAGTTAGAACTTAGAACTATAGACAAAAATACAATTTCCTTGCCTCAATACAAATTACAGATGTCACTTGAGCACCCATGTTTACAACACATGCTGTGGATAATCCATTCCCAAAGGCTGCAGCAAGACCTTCCTGAAACATAACAAAAGAAACACAAATGATAATATGTTAGGAAGTAGAATGTAGAATTAGTATCTCTCAAAGCCTATGTTTTTATCTGGCATAATGATTAAAAAAAATAGAACTCTTATTACAAGGTAAGAATTAATGAATAAGGGATCAAAAATCAGTGAAAAAACAAAAATGAAGTATATCAGATTGATGGACAAGAGATACTATTGAGTGATTAATTTACTTATCTAGGATCTCTTATATGAAAAAGTGGAGGCGTAGATAAACTCATATGCAATAGAATTAAAGCTGGATGAATGAAATGTAGAGGAGCTTTTGGGGTGTCATTTGAACAATGCATTATATGGAAGCATTATATTTTCTTTTCACACAGAAATGAAGTGCACAGTACCAGCAATTCATTTCATGGAATATGTGCCAATTATAGCTTCACAAATTATGCATGTACTTCCTTGAATCGTATAGATTTTGTTTGTTTGGCAGTCTGAACCATACCACACAAGACTGTACTGATCTGTAGTCTGTACCATATTGGACCAGTAGGAAATTGGTAAAGGTACACCCCTCTTACTGACACTAAGAACCACAGCTGCAATGTACCAACAATCTATAAGCCATGTCAGTCGTGTGCTGGTACAGAACCAGTACCAATATTTAAAACCTTGCTGAATATCAATAGAAATTTGAAACAATTCCATGCCAAAGCCCTCTATCATCTAAAGGCATCTTACTTAGGAATTCAGCACCAGTAGGGAAGTTAGATGCCAGGTTGACAGCCAATAATAAAATATTCTCAAACTTTAATAGATAATACCTTAACCATATAGAATAAGGCTTTCCATCCGACCGCATCACTTGCTCTGTTACTTTTTACATCTTTCCCAAGTCTAGTCAACGTATTTCCATGTTTGGCATTATTGTTCAATTATTTCCTAGAAGTCAATCAAAAAAGGAGAGAATTGGTAGGAATGTTTTTTGATATCATCAAGCAAGGTTCGCCGCACGCATGCATACCACCCCATACTAGGCGTACTGTATCGTACAGTATCGAACCAAGTTTGGATTTCGTGGGGGACCGAGTTTGGATTTGGTGGGGGGGCGGGGCATACAAGATACGATACCGAGATGCAGAACCTTGTCATCAACTATTAGGGAGCTAAAATTAAACTCCTACATTGCAACTAGTTGACTAGATATTTAGCTTCAAATTCATGCGTATGTTAAGCTATTAATATTCTACTTCCAATTCAAAACTTAGGACATGTAACATTGGAAAAGATATTTGAATTTTAAATTCTTCCCAAACCATTACTTTAGGTTACATTAACTTGCAAGCATCATATTGATTAATTTAGGTCCAAATATTTATTACCATAAATTAGGACCCATTTCAAGTTGCAACTTCCTAAAATTAACAACTTACTTTAGAATGATTCTGCAACCTATATAGCAAGGTTTTAAATATTGGTGAGATGGTGGGGCATCCGACTACCCGAGTGTCAAAACAGGGCATTGTCCCAAGCATGGAATGCCGTACCGGCCCGGTCCTAGACCGGTACCAAAACGGCAAAAAAACCGGTATTTTCCGGTTTTTATCCGAACCGGCCGGTACGGGCCCATACCGCCCGTACCGGCCTCGTACCGGTGCGAACTGGCCGGTTCGCACCGGTACGATTTTTTTTTTTTTTTAAGAACCACAGCGCCGCGCGCTGTGGTTTTTGAAACCACCGCGTACCATACCGGTACCGGCCGGTACGTACCGGACCGGTACCGTACCAGTCCGGCCGGCCACCGGTACGCCGACCGGTACCGGTACGGCGGACCTTGGTCCCAAGTGTTGGGACCGGAGAGTCGAGAAATAACTGGGGTGGGCAGGACGGCCATGCTAGTAAGCAGGCATTCCATTCCATGGAAAAATCAGGAGGGCCCCATCTTGCTATTTAGTGTTACATAAATGATTGGTGAATGGATTAGTCATAATGGTCCCTTTTGGTACATTTCAAATAAATTATAAACGCATAAAAGGCTCTCATACCAAATAACTTGTCATAAGTGCTAGCATAGATAACAAAGATTAGACTAGTGGCTCATAAATATGTTCCTCCCACAGACCTGATGTACCACTGCTGAGCTAAACCTTAAATCCCGCATCACAATAGAGAGCATTTCTTTGATTTCTGTAGGAAAAAAAAAAGAAGAAACTCCAAATTATTCAAAATAACCTCCTGTTTTTCCAATATAAATAAGTTGTTAAGGGGGTAAAAATAAAAGGGAAATACGAAGGAAAAGGCTATTCTCACTTCAGCATCCATTACAAAATAGAATAATGGAGTTTTATATCAGAAGTTTCATAGATGTACAATTTGAGATTGTTGAGTTTCTTGGGTTCAAACATGACAAAAATGCAGTTAGATCAAAACTTTCCTGGCAGCATACATTGAGAAATCACAATTAAGAGCAGACTGATGCAGATTATAATGAACATGCATGATAGTGTATACAAGGATGAAATAGAGGTGAAATTTATAGAGATATAATTATTATTTTCAATGTTGAGTTTATAAACACGAACATGATTATCCATAACTTAAATGGGTGAAAAAAATCCACCCTCAAATCAATGGCTAAGGTTTGTTAGTAATGAAACATAAAAATGAAAGAAAATGTCAAAGAGCCTCTGAATTCCTAGCTTCCGCCTTCCTATGGCGGGTGCTTTCATCAAGCAGGAAAGACCTAAAACTGCCACAAGAATGTTATCTTAGAAGTTAATATTTAAAAGAGTTAATAAAAATAAATCAAAAATCTTACCATATCATCAATACATCAAAACAGGTTGATGTTGTCATTTCATATTTGAAGGACTAGTATGTGCCATGCTTGCTGGTCTGATATCATAATAAGATGCATAGAATTACCTAAACAACTTCACAATGTCGATCAAGTTTACATGCATGTGTGGTGCTCGTTACAATCAGCAATAAACTAATGCACTGAAGCATTAGAGGCAAGCCCCAGTACTTTATTTGAAGCACGAACATGGAAGAAGCGTGAGCAGATCCCAAGAGGGGTATGTGGAAGCAGCGCCTTTGTAAAACCAGGCTAAGGACCCATGTACAAAATATTTTCTTAAAAAAAAAACAAAGCATATAGAAGGACAAAAGCTTATCTGTTTTCCTTTTCTGGTAGCTTTATGTAAAAATTGGTTCAGAATGACAAACCTATACAGCTATGCTACTAGGAAGGGAGTTTGAATTTTGGAACATTCCCTGCATGATTCCATTTGTCAACTTTTGAACCACCAATGCCCCTCTCCTATTTCTAAAATGCATATACACTAAGGTACAAATTGCTAAATTATTTGAATTCATAGAGTCAAACTAATCTGAATACCATGACACAATGCTGAGAGAACTCTAACTGTGCCCATGTTGATATAGATTATAAGGACCCTCCAAATCCCAAAGTCAATGGTTGGCCAAAACATAAAGGGTTTCTACAGGCCCTTATCTAAGAACATTGGTACCGTATATCAAGACTAAAAACTCAATATACAGGGATGCACCATCCTTCTCCCACATTGAAATGGTGGAAAAATAAAACTCTGATGTTTTAGCACCAAGGTATTCACCCTTGGCTTGGGCCTGATCCGGCATGATATGTACGGTCCAGGACCTGATTTGGCATGATATGTATGTTTCAGAACCTGATCTGGCATGATATGTACGGTTCAGGTCCATATTGGTTGGTATTAAGGCAGTACTCTCAGTACTAATGTCCTTGTTGTATATAGGTCTGCAACAAGAGTGATTATGCTCCAACATACCGAAAACTATGGTATGTCGTACCGGCCGGTACGAACCGATCCGAGCTGAGGCCAGTACCGGATCAGCGTGGGATCCGGATCAGCGTGGGATCCGGTACTGGAAGCTTTTCATTGAAAACCTGGCTGGTACGACTACCGTACCGGTACAAGACCAGTATGAACCGGTACATACCGGTCCGGGCCACCACCGATATGCCGACCGGTACCGGTACGCCGGACCTTGCCGAAAACAATCTTTTCTTTTTATACCAGATTTTGATCAAATGGCATGAAAATAAAGAATAGATACAATAACAGAATGGACAGTGGTTTGAGGCACAATTGGACCACTGTGTCCAAGATTGGTCAGTCCCAAGATGAAATAAACCAACCTTTGATCCACAAAGAGCACAAATGCAGATCTGACGATTGATACCGAGGAAAAAATTCAAAAAAACAGAGGGGGGGAAGATGATCACAGATTATCTCTTGTTCAGCCATATGAAGAGAAAGCATAAGAGAGAACTGGAGGCAATGACCTACTCAATATTTTGTAAATCATCCAGGAATCCATATATTCCTAGCACAATCCAGAACTGTGCATTAACAGTAAGAAGAACAACACTCTTCCAATGGGAGAGAGTCAATAGCTAGTATCGGGTCACCTATTAAGCAGTCATGCTAGGCTCATTATTAGAGGCAAGATTAGAAAGCAAAGTAGAGAGGAAGCAGAGGTCACATGCCCCATGCTCTGTTATGCAATGACATACCAGTAAATAAAAATCATTAAAATTTTGAATTAACAGGAAGCAGGGAAAAGGAAAAATTTAACGGGATTGTCCTTTCAAAAGAATCTCCAACAGTTTTCAAGTTTAAAAAAATATTAGAAGACATATATTTATATATCTAGAACTGTAAGAATTTGATACCTTGTGGTTGGTGGATGTGTTTTCTAGACTTGAACCTTCATTTAATGTCAGCTGTTTCCATTTAACAGATATCTAGAACCTGAGGTCTTAAATTAGGTTTGCATTGTACCAAAAAAAAAAAATAAATGGTTTGCATAAACTTCAACGCGTAACAGAGTACCGATATCAGGGACAAAAGCAGGTTAAAGTATTGAAAGTCATTCATTGGCTTGAAGGTCATTGATTCGCATCTTGATTTTTCATAAGTCGTCACCATAATTCTCATAATCACAGCCTTATAGCTACTCTCAAATAGGTAATGCCCGCAAAGGTAGCTGTTCCAAGTACATTGCAGATTCTTGCCTTGAGTTTTTTAACAGAGAGATTCTTCCTGAATTTTCACATAGAACAAGCACTATGACCAAAGGGGTAGGAAGGAGTCATTCTCCAAATTTAGTCCTCTGCAAGTCATGTGATCAGCATGATCCTACCCATTGAACCTCCTCCTTGGATCTTCAACCTTGAGGTCGGGTTGGCGCTGCTAGCAACTCTCTTATAGACTTCACAGTTCACACCATGGTTGACCATTCCCTGAACCACCCGGTTCGGAGCATACCGAATTGAATCAACTGGAAACCAAGATGTTTCACCTGATCAGCTCAGTAAATAGGCCGACCTTTCGATTAAACCCCTCCCCTCGGGTTAACTCGTTATCATCCCTCCCTCTCGAGCTCCATCCCGTGTTCAAGAGAAGCAACCCCCCCCCCCCCCGGCCCGCATGCAAAACCCAACAACTAGGGTTAGGGTTTACTTCAGTCCTCCCCCTTCCTCCCACCTCCCTCTACATTTAAAAAAGCAATTGTTACATCCATTACGTGAATTATCAAGTTATGGGTAGAGGCTAATGCTAGCAATACCCTAGCTACAAGGCATAGATGGCAGATAGCCTATTCACTCCTTTAGGTTGGATGTCGTACTTTCTTGCATCTGGCCTAGCTTTGTATTTTTCTATAGTTCCATCAAGTCTTAACTTCTTAAATATCCATTTGCATCCTATAGTTTTTTTCTTTTTATTTTTTTAAAGGATGGTAAGTCAGTTAACTTTCTAATGTTATTAAAACAAATTGAATTTCATTTTTAAGTTTACAGCTTACATCCTAATAGGCAAGGCCAGGGAGTTCACAGTATCCCAACTGAGGCCAAAGTAAACTCTACTTCAAAAGTATAAAAATCTGAGACCAATTTTTTCTTTACTCTAGCCCTTGTACTTCTTCTAGGTAACTATATTTTAAATTAGGTTATGGTGTTTTATGTCTTGTAGAAGGTATGCATGAAGTTGCATAGAACTGCTTGGTTATTGATTTGCATGATTAGTGATTCTAGTTTTAACAGGAAAATTATTTGGTTAGCGATTCTACACTTGAAAAGGAAAAAAAATATTTTCCCATGTAGATTGCAGCCCTAGCTTTTGCAATGGTATTGTTGGATATTTTATTAATTTGATTTAATTGCTACAAGCCTTACATACTATTATAAGCTGATGGTGCAATGTCTACTCTTAAACACTGGTACATGGGCCTAATTCAGGCGGGGAGTACATCTCTAATGAGATATTCTTATTTTGACGAGAATTAGGGGTGGCAAAATATGACCCGACCCGCCAACCCGACTCGTGTTCGACCCGCCATAAACAGGTTTGGGTTTGGCCTAAACAGGTTCGGCTCGTAAACAGGTCGATCCGTTTAACCTGTTTATTAATTGGGTCGAATACGGATTTTAAATGTCTGACCCGTTTAAACCATTTAACCCGTTTAACTGTTGGGCAGGTTAAACAGGTCTAAACAGGTTAAACGGGTTAAACAGGTTAAATAAGTCTAAACAGGTCGGGTTGGGCAGGTTAAACAGGTCTAAACAGGTTAAACGGGTCGGATTGGGCAAACAGGTTAAACAAGTCGGGTCGGGTTGGGCAAACAGGTTACCTATTTATTAAACAGGTTAAACGGGTCGGGTCGGGTCGGATTATCTGTTTATTAAATATGACAAGTTCAGGTTGTAATTTCTGACATGTTTAATAAATAGGTCAGGTTCAGGTTTATGATTTTCTGACCCGACCTGTATGTGACCCGACCCGTTTATGACCCGACCCGACCCGACCCGATTGCCACCCCTAACGAGAATATGGGATAGCATGTGAAGTTGCTATTCACTATTCACCTCAATCCAGTAGTGTAGCCACAATTCAACACTGCAGCAAAATGAAAAGCAGAATCCTCTTAGACATGTTTAATTTCATGTTGACTAGTTCAAGGTTCCTCAAGAAGTTGTAGGGGGGAGCCCTCCTATCCACCCGTTATATATTAATCTAAATACCTTATAATAATAGTGATGAAAATTCCACCAAACTTTAAAAGAAAATAAAACCTAGATTTAATTACATTAAAGTGTGTGGGTGCTTAACCAGAGTGGAAATACCAAAAATCAAAAAGAAGAAAGAGGTTAAAAAGTATGCATGTTGTATTATAAGGTTATGCCTTAGCAATGTAAATAGGTTTTTTAGGTTAGTTGATTAGTTCAAAAGTTAATGAAATACCCAACAACAATATTACAACAACTTCGTTTTCCTTTTCAATCAAAAATCTCTAACCAAGTAGAAAAGACATCCTAGTAGTTCTAGAACACTTTCAATTATACCTCCTAGAAGTACAAGACATGTATTATCAGAACCTATTACAGAAAATAAAGCAATAGAGAGAAGAAAAATCTGAATTCAATACATTCTTAATTAACAATATACCACCCTCATTCTAGTTCAGTATGAACTTTATAGCATCACCTTTTTTAGGAAGCAAGCTATTAATAGTGAAATTAAAGGTCATACTTCAGAACACTTGGATATTAACTGATCTGACATAATGGGAAAAAAAACCATAGCATGAAACTAGACAGTTAAGATTTTAAGAGCTGATAGAATTATAGTAAAAAATAAAGCAAGGTTAGTTGCAAAAGGGAACAATTAAAAAGCAGGGAATCCACATCACAACCACGAATTTACTATTAGCATTAGTCTTTATTCATACCTTAATAATTCACCATATGGATTTAAAAACTGCTTACTTACATGGACATTTCGATGAAAAGGTTTATACAATATCCTCAAGGTTTTACAGTAAAAAGCTGAAAACAAATTATATAAACTAAGAAAATCACTTTATAGCCTAAAAAAAACACCTGAAAAGTGGCATGAGAAATTTGAAACTATGAAGTAAACATATAGTCCGGTGAATTAATGAAAGTAAACATTTAGTGTGAGGACCTGCGCAGGCGTGTGTTTAGTCTCACATCGGTTATTTGCTGGGTAGATCTTAGGTACTTATACAGGATCAAGAAATCCAACTAACACCTTCCGGCTAGCCATTTTGGATGAAGTTTTGGGTTGTTACAAATAGTATCAGAGCGGACCCGGCCCATAACCTATGTGGACTAGGGGACACTGCAGCACAGATCCATTAGGGCTGACTACGGGCCGATCATGGTGCTTGTGATTAGATTTATATTGATTTGAACCCTTAGCCTGACGAGGATGTCAGGACTTAAATGAGGGGAATATGTGAGGACCCGTGTGGGCGTGCTTTTAGTCTCACATCGGTTATTTGCTAGATAGATCTTAAATACTTATACAGGATCAAGGAACCCAAATAACACCTTCCGCCTAGCCATTTTGGATAAGGTCCTGGGTTGTTATATATAGTCTTGTGAATTAATGAAAATGAAAAGTTTCTACATCTTAAAGAAAAGGAATTTATTGTCTAAATCTACCTCTACTTTTTTTACTTCACTTCTTATCTAAGGGAGACCAAGTTTAACAATTTGCAGGATATCAAGGGGCAGAAGCTGAAAGACCCTTGGGGTTATATAAACCTATCACACATGATGGTAGTAATCTTATTCTTATATACTGAAGACTAACTGTCTTTCACAAAAATGTGATATATCAAATTACAGGAAGTGATTAACTTCACATGTGAAAGATACATGTTATGCACCTTTAGTTATTGCATTTCTACTAGGTATAATGTCCAAGAAACACTTGTGAAGCATAGCAATGTTAAACAAATGGTGCGCAGAAAGTTGATAAGCATAGCACAACTGTAATAAAACCAGAAAATATACCACGATTATCAAATGTTTCAGGCACAACAAGGATAGCAGAATATAGATTTCTATCTGCTGGAGAAATATGCAACTTTTCAATCAATACCCAGTTCCAGATGGTATACAAATCTTCAAAAACCTGTAACAAATGAAGAACAGCATGTGTTACAGAATGTCATTAAAAAAAATGAAAATTATGAATTGTATAAAAACATGGATCTTCTGAAAAAAAAATATATCTAAAAGTTAAATCTCCACAGCTGAAGGTCTTAGCCTCTTAGGGATTAGGGCATCCAAGTGGTTTTGCTCTAGTTGTTTGACAGTTCAAGCCTTCAGTTGGTGTTAATCCATTCCATCCCAGGATTCACACCAATTGTGTTCTAAGACAGGAAATTTAGGTCTGGTCTTCAGTTTTCAATCTTTGAACATCGATGAGTTTCAGTTTTGGCCTTGTACTACCAATTCCTTATACCATCTGATTTTACTCATTAACAAATTCTTTTGGTATTCCACACCTTTCCGCAAATATTTCTCATCAAGGTTCAAAAATACCAAGAATCAATATTGCCTTACTCGGATATGCACCAGAGTAAGGATCATGGTAAAGAGTAAGAATCAAAAATACCAGAGGGCATGCACCATATAAAGGATCATGCAAACAAAGGATGTCAATGGATATGCACCCTCATTATGGTCTTTTTTGGCACTCAAACTCTGATTTTGGGTTTTCTATCAAGTTTTCTTCGCTAAATGTATTCTTTTTTTTTTTGAAATAAACAAGTTGGGAGTATCAAGTTAAATAACCAAATCAAGGTTTTCCACATATGCTGAAGTCATTAACATGCATAAATTTCACATGTCATGCAACTTGCAACCTAAGATGCATTTAAAAAATGTGTTCAATTAGCAACTGAAATGCAAATAATAAAGAAGAACATAATTTAGCACTTGCAGTCCAAAAATCATTCAAATGATCACTATCATCATCAACAATCATGTACTAAACACTAGCTTACATACCAATGTTTTTTATCAGTTTTTAATTTTTCAAGTTTTTTTATAGTGGTGAATTTCCAACATTCTTTTGTTGCAGTAATTCAAATAGTCAAAAGAAGATAGAATCACCCTTTAACCCACTTCTTGATCAGTACCCTAGCGTACTGCTTGGTTTGGAAGCAGTTTAAGGAAAACAAATCTGGATCCTTGGTCTGCCGTACCGGCCTCGATACGATACCGGTACCAGCCGGTACGGATCGAACCGGTACCGTACTGGTCCGCACGGCCACCGGTACGCCGACTGGTACCGGTATGGCGGACCTTGCCTGGATCCATCCTCAAACCACTCAATTGACTTTGGTTCGAGCGGTTTGGGGCCGTCTTGGACGGTTCCTTCCAAATTGAGCCTCGTTGTATGAAATTGAGCCTCCCTATACCAGGAAGGCCTCAGAACAATGCACTAAGAGGTACATGTCAAACCTATTGATATTTCACACCTTGGTTCTCATAAAGTATAGCAATTTATTTGATGTTCGGCCTCTTTTATTCCACGTAAGTTCTCAAAAATAAACTTTATTGTGCAGCTTAATAGGCTAGTCAGTGAAGGCATGGAGTTCATGGCATTTCCATGGACAAAACATTTATACATTGGCTATATTATCTGGATAAAGCATCCTGTGGTGTAAATAGTACCTGCTGTAGAGGATAATGTTCAGAAACATTAAAGTGGCCTCGCCTAATAGGACGGCTTAAACAGTATGGCTCAGCGGGGGAAATCCTCAGCGCTTCCTCTCCACATATAAGTTCCTTGAATGTGTACGCCTCAGAACTAGGCTCCCTAACATTATCAGTTTTAGAGACTAGGGAATCCTCTTCAGCATCCTCGTTCTCCAACTTTTCTGAAGAATCACCAACTAGTTTGAATCACAGCCACACAAAAACAAATTAAACCAAATAAATTATGAGTTAAAAACCATAATAAAGTTCTTCATCCGGGCATGTGTTCAACCATGATATTCATGAAAAAAATATGATGCAGTCATCAGTTCAGAACATCACAAGATAATACAATAAATTCTGAGAATAGATAAAATTTTCCAATTCTCCCACTAATAAACTGGAAATAAGAAGTACACAAATCATATTGGGTTTCAGATGCTGATATAGTAATTTATAAACTCATTAGTTTCAGGAAAACTGGTAGTCTGGTACACTGTTCCCCATATATGAAAGCAATGATTATCTCTAGCATCATAAAGGAATACAAACAACTGTTAGGAACAGTGAAAAAAGTAGTTGAATTAGGAAAAGAGCACACAATTCTGAACATAAATTAGATGCTAGAAGTAGCATTTATGAAATTTTATTTAGAATCACTTTAAGAATCCATAATTACTTTTAAGAATCCACTATGAGAACAAAACATCTTGAGAAGATAAACGTTATAGTCAAATTAGAAAGGCGTTATTGCTAAAAGATAATTTAGGCAATGGTGTGGTAGCCTGGTAAGTAAGAAAGAAAAAGGAGAAAACTTGCTCAGATGTGATAGATGAGAGGAAAGGAGTTTCAGAAACTTCGCATACAAGATATAAAGAAATGAAACATTCTGAACAAGAGGTACAGATGTCACAAATGGACACATTTAAGATCTGAAAAATGAAAACCAACAGTTACCACCCCTGCTTGCTAAAGGGAGATGAAAAGAGTAAGTGGCAGCACCACTTAAAGAGCTTGCAAAACCTAAGAAAGAGAGAGGAAAAGAGTAAATGATAGTATCACTTAAAATGCTTGCAAAACCAAGACCTACCATCATGGTACGCCATGCCATACCAAACCGACAGAATGGAGCATACCATACTGTACCAGTTCGATACCAGTGCCTCCGTACCGGATGTACCGACACAGTGACAAGGTGGCACCAATACAGGGCTCGGGATCGAGACAGCATACCTTGCCTACTATAACGAATCATGGTTTATTTGCACCTTATACTAGATTTGCAATATAAGTTGCATCTAAAGTTGGAATTTTTTATATTTCAAAATCATAATTTTATCCCTTTCATGAATTTGAATTTTTTGAATTTTAAAAGGTGAGAATCTTCAGAAAGTGTTTGTTGTTAAAAGGTGAAAGTTCGAAAATGGAGAAAGCTAAAGAAACAATGAGCAAAATATGAATTTGGAAAAAACTAGTAAAAGTCAACGTCGGCGGAACCGACCCAAACTGGCCAGTTCTGTCCGTTTCGAACCATACTGGAGCTCACCGGTACAGTTTCGGCTCTGAAAACGGCATGCGTTCCCGGAGCCGGAGAAGGAGAAGGAAAGAGAAAGCGAGCGGAAGAGGGAGGGAAAGGGAGAGGAAGAGGGAGAGGGCGCCGACGGACGGCTAAAGGAGCCCGACGAGAGGCTGCAAGGGAGCCAACGCTGAGGAAGAACGGCCGCTTAAAAAAATTGATGATTCGTAAGTAAAGTCGGCAAATCGGCTGCCGGCTTCATTTACGAATTGGCAAATTCTGTTTCGAAAAAAATAGGAGTCGGCCTCTTAAGCAGCCCTTCTTCCCCAGCCCCCTTGCTACCTCCGCCAGGCTCCGCCGGCCCTCCATCGGCATCCCTCCCTCCCCCGCTCTCTCTCTCTCTCTTCCTCTCTCATTCTCCCTGTCCCCCATCTGTTCTCATGTGTCGGTACGGGCCCAGCACGGCACGGCACGGCATGGCATGGGCTTGTACCGAGCTGTCCCATCGGAGAACTGGTATAGGGTCCGATACTAGTTCCTCCAACCTTAGTCAAAGTAGAAATTTTTTATCTCAAGATTTTAGGACCTTTTCCATTGCATAACCAAACACCCTGCATAACAAAATCTTGAGTAGTAATTTTAAAAACATGAAAAGCCATGAAATATCATGATTTTGGAGTAAATCCAAATGCACCGTAAATAGAATTACAGGAAGGAAAAAATTGTGGAAAGATTGCAATTGTAAAATGCTAATATGTGCAAGATTATAAGTATAATATGCTAATGTGTAAAAAAGTAACGAGTACAGCCGTACGGGTCTAGGGATGAAAAAATATGATGACAAAATCCTTAAGCTAGGCATAAGCATCAAAGCAAGCACATGAGCAACCATATGCACAAACATAAACACACGTCAGCACATGCAAGGCAATGCAGATCACCACCCCCTGCACGCATGCACAAGCACCTACAGACATGCACATGCACATGCACACCACATGGTGAGTACACGACCACTAAGGGACTGGGGATGTATATGTCTAAACTTATGTACATACTTATACAATGAATACATTAAAAAAGAAAAAAGCATCATGGACAGCATAAGATTATTTCAGTAATTGAACAGTTTACAACTGATAGTCCAAGTGGTAGTAATGGAATTTAGTGGTAAAATACACGCGCAAGTGCCAAAACGACAATTGCTAAAGGAAGAACAATACTGTGTCTATAACTAAGAAAGTGCAATAGGAGGCGAGCCAGACACAAGATCTAGAATTACAGTTTTATTGGCCAATAAATCTGCCTAGAATGAAATCCCAATGATAATAAGTGCAGAAAAAGGTGGATCCTAGTAGCAGGTCTGTTGGTTGATGAATTTGAATACGGTTGGTTGGCAAAGTCAACTTACACCAGCATAAACTGGCATGGTAAAATAATGCAGCATCACAAGCAAAAGATGCTAGAACAGTAGAATTTTGCATATGTGATTCAGTAATGAGGAGAAAATTGTTCACGAAACACAGCAAGGAGGAATTGAACCATCAACAAATGCCAGGCAATCAAGAAGTTGTCTAACTACAGGCATCCAAAGAAAATGATGGAAGTCTGGAAACTGAGGAAGAGCAATCATAGACACGTAAAATTGCAAGTTAGGCTCAAGCTGCAGCCATGGCACAAAACCAGAGACAGATAACAAAGTGATGTCTGGAATATGGCACTGTACTAACATGAACTTGATATGCAACACTTACAAGGCAGCAGCAAGTGCACTCCATGACAATAAGGTACCATGCCAAGGTAAGGTCTAAGCCAAATTGTCTGACACAGAACTAGGACAATCTATAAAACAACAAAGTCCGAGACTAAAACACTAGGACAATCTACAATGATGCAACAGATAGTGAACATGTGAAACAAGTGCGAAACAAAAAATACGTAAAACCAAGAAAAGCTACAAACAGTGTGGCTGAATCAAGATAGTCGCAAACATGTCATGCAAATGATGAAAGAAGAACAAGATTAGTGATGCAAACAAAGATTCTAAACATGAGGAACCCAAAAATATCTTCAGAAGAAACCTAAACCCTAATGCAATCACAATTAGAAAACCAAGTCCTAGAAACTGCGAAGTAGTTATTCTAAATCTGCAGCAAGTGAGAAGGCTTTGAAGTGGATGAATTATGATTTTTCATTGATTGGTTACACAGTTTTGCCATTGATGCCGGATTTGAGTCTAGTCACGTTTTAAGTCTTATTTTGGTAACTTTTGCGTTAGAATCAGTCGCTTAAGTTAATTAATGAAGTTCAGGATTCTTCAGAATGACTTTGTGGACATTGAAAATTGAAAGACGAAAGTAGAATAAAGTTTGAGTACCAAAGTGAAATTTTTCTCCATTTCTTGCTTTCCCTCTTTTTTTCTTTTTCTTCCCCTTCTCCCATCTCCTTGGATATCTCCCTTTAGTTTTTCTCATTATTTGGTATCAAATCAACACCTAACTGACCTCATACACTAAGTGACATAAGTCATGTCTAGTACTCCAGTAGACGATCAAGTCAAAACCAAAAATCTTTAGACTCTCAATCATGCTCTTACTTTCCATTTCATTGTCAAAATAAATAGAAAAGATTAAAACTAGAGGAAGAAAAAGACATGTCTGTCAATAACATGGGGTTGCAGCAAGGTTTGCAATCTCAGTAGTGGCCTTGTACTGGTACCTAACTAGTACAAAACTACAAACCGTACCAAATGTCGAAATGGTACATAAACTTGGTACTGCACTTGATATGGAGGACATACCGAGTCTCTATATACCCTACCAAGTACCAATACAATAAGGTACTTCCCATACTATGAAGTACGGTATGAGATTGCAAACCTTGGTTCAAGGCTTCAAGCTTTAAAAGGTTGGTTTTAGTTTCAAAATCAGCCAGGGTAGATAAGTTTTGATTTGGGCAGTTTCCACAGTTTGGATGATTTCGGCTAGTTCTAAATGATTTTGGTTAAAAATATAAAAAGAAAATCAATTAAATTTAAAAAAATAAAGTAGGAAGAAACAAACTATTCATCACTTTAAATTATGTTAAATTGTTCTAGAGATTTAGACGTACAATTTCATTGTTTTTGAACTTTGAACTAAATTATTTTCTAGAGAACATGATGTTTACAAAAATCATACTTAGATCACAATATATTATTTTATTATTTCTAAGCAATCCAATATAAGACGATTTATATCCTATGAGATTAGATAGACAAATCCATGTCAAAAACTTTATTTCAAATACCTATAGAACATAATGCTGCAATGCTTTTGAATCTTCTTGCAGCCCCATTATCCATCTAATCTAGATAAAATGATGTCTGGATTGAAAGAACTAAAGAAATGTCCAAAAAAGGGCAGAAATTGCTCATTTATAACAAATACTACAAGGTTCACCATACTAATGCGTACCACTCACTAGCAGGCGCACCGCATCATACCAGTATCGAATAGAGACTTGGTACAAAAGGTGTACCTAGTCTCGGTAAACCAACCCTTGTATTAGGTGTGCCAACTCTATACCAGCATGGTACCAGTACCAAATCTAGTACGAAGATTGCGAACCTTAAATATTAGGATTTGCATGTCATTTGTAAAGCATAATAGCTATGACATCTTAAGCTTGTTTTTAAGGTATCATCTCAAATAAGAATTGTTTAACAAGCCAAAAAATAATTACGAAGAGCAATGCTCAAGTAATGTTTTAAACAGAAATCACTAATGTACCAACATAAAATAAAATTTTAGGTTACTTTGAGCATATTTATCATGATTTAGATTTATTCAAGTATTGAACTTCATATAGAATAATAGATTCATGATTTAAAATTACTAAAACTAACCAAGGTTATCATCAAGTATAAGCTCTCACTTTTAAAATTAAAACAAGCACAAAGACATGATGTCTTAGTAGGAAAACTCAACTCAACTAAGCCTTTGTCCCAAACTAGTTAGGGTCAGCTATATGAATACTTTTCATTCATTCCGCTCAATCAAGGACCGTACTTTCTAGGAGACGTTAAGATATCAAGTCCTTCCTTACTACTTCATCCCATCTGATTTTCGATCTACCTCTATCCCTCTTTTTTCTATATGTATCAAATGACTTCTTCATACTAGTGCATCTCTCGGTATCCCTCTTTTTTCTATATGTATCAAATGACTTCTTCATACTAGTGCATCTCTCGGCCTCTGTTATATATGTTCAAACCATCTATGTGACATCCTTTATCAATTTGTTCTCAATAGGTGCTACCTCCACCTTTTTATGAATGATTTTATTTCTTATTTTATTTTTTCTTATATTATCACACATCCATCTCAACATTCTTATTGTGGCCACAGTAATTTGGTCCATATATTGTTTTCTAACTATCCAACATTCTGTATCATAAATCATAGCTGGTCGTATGGTTGTCCTATAAAATTTGTCCTTCAACTTAGAAGGTATTCTATAATCACATAATATTCCTACTGCACTTATCCAATCTACTTTAATCCTCTTAGCAACTATGCCTATATTTTGTACATAGCTAGTCTTAGGCCCATATAAAAAAGGAGGGTTGCGGTAGGTTGATGGCCAACATAAAACTATAGTGACATCATATGACCATGTGAGGATGATAGTGTTATTTTGATGATTAACAAGCAATTATCTAGAGTATGTTATAAGTTAAATCGATACTTCATTTATAAGTCTATTACTCTCAGTATATTTGCATAAATTGATATAGATACATTTCATTGTTTATTTGAAAGAATCTAACCTTGAGATGCCGCAAAGTGTGGATTGAGTCGACCCAAAGGATGATTGGGTCGACCCCGGCACATCAAGAAAGCATTTGGCACACTTCTGCAAAAATGGCACAAATGAACAGTGAGTTGGGTCGACCCAAGGAAAGCATGAGTCGACCCAAACATCAAGATCCTCAAACAACTCAGAAAATGGTTCTCTGGATTTACTGAGAGGGTCGACCCAAGATGAAGTTGAGTCGACCCAAGCTTGAGTCGACCCAAACCCTGAGAGGGTCGACCCAAAGGCAAGACAGAACAGATGACAGAAAAGGTTCTCTGGAAACCCTGAGAGGGTCGACCCAAGAAGAAGTTGAGTCGACCCAACTGAACCTTGAGTCGACCCAAAGAAAGGTTGGATCGACCCAAGTGAAGGAAGGCTGAATTGCAAGTTTCTGTGGTTCTGAGAGGGTCGACCCAAGGAAAGTTTGAGTCGACCCAAGTGAAAGTTGAGTCGACCCAAGTGAAAGTTGGGTCGACCCAAGGACAGGTTGAGCCGACCCAAACACGGGCAGAAGCATAACGGCTAGTTCTGCAGATGTACTTTTTGTCCTTCCAACAGTGAGTAACGGCTAGTTTTTGAATTCTAACCATTGGGGCTTGTCTAATAGATGTAGGAAACTATTTAAAGTGGCACTATTCATCAGATAGAACAGCTTTTCCAAAGAATATCAAAGAGTACACAAGAAAGAGAAAGTGCCCTAATCTTCTTCATCCAAGTGCTTCATTCAAGAATCAAAGAAAGGGGTTGAGCAGATTCAAAGAGTTATCAAGAGCTTCATCCTCCCTTGAAGAGTGAAGCATCCTTGACAAAGAAGAGAGAAGTCACTACAAGCGATAAATACTTTTTAAACTCTTCTTTGTAGATTATATTGTTTTATTTGCTCATCTAGGAGTTTAAATCTTCTTTCTTTATTTGTTAAACTACTTGTAAAGGTTGGTTGGTTAGCCCGCAAAACTAACGGAATAGGTTGATTGGTGAACCCGGAAAACCAATTGTAAAGGTTCGTTGGTGAGCCCGTAAAACCAACAAAGGTTCGTTGGTGAGCCCATAAAACCAACATAGGTTTTTGGTGAACCCGGAAAACCAAAGTGTAAAGGTTTTTGGATTGTGAGCCCGGAAAACAATCCAACTGTAATCCGCGGGATTATAGTGAATTCCCAAGGGGTCGCTTGGAGAGTGGACGTAGGTGCTAAGGAGAGCACCGAACCACTATACTTCTTGTTGTTTGTATTGTGATTTGTTTAAGTTTACTAACTCATCATTTAACATAAGTAAGATAATTAAAAGTAAAAGAAACCAATTCACCCCCCCTCTTGGCTTGTCACCTTGGGCAACAAGTGGTATCAGAGCAAGGTGCTCCAATAGTACTCATTGATCTCACAATCAAGAGTTAAAGATCATGACAACCCAAGTGGGATGTTCTATGAGTGAGGGGCAATCCACAAATAGACCACCTCTTTAATGGCACAAACTACACATATTGGAAAGCTAGAATGAGGATATTCATTCAAGCTTTAGACTATGAATTATGGTATATCATTACTAGAGGACCTCACACACCCACACTTAATATAGAGGGCACTATCATACCCAAACCAGAAATGGATTGGAATGAAAGAGATAGAAGATTGGCACAGTTAAATGCAAAAGCTATTAATGTACTTTATTGCTCATTAGATGTAAGTGAATTTAATAGAATATCTACTTGCATCTCTGCTAAAGAAATTTGGGACAAACTTGAGGTCACTCATGAAGGGACCAATCAAGTTAAGGAGTCAAAAATAAACATATTAGTACACAAGTATGAATTGTTTAAAATAGAATCTACTGAGTCCATAACAGATATGTTTACTCGTTTTACTGAAATTATAAATGGGCTTAAGAATTTAGGAAAGTCTTACACTAACTCTGAATTGGTGCGAAAAATTCTCAGGTCTCTACCAAGAATTTGGGAGGCCAAGGTAACCGCAATTCAGGAAGCTAAGGACCTCAACACGCTGCAATTAGAAGAACTTCTAGGATCACTCATGACCCATGAGTTGACAATGAGGCAAAATTCGGAAGATGAGGTCAAGAGAAGAAAGCCAATTGCCCTAAAGACTACCACCCTTAAACAACAAACTGAATCGGAAGATTCAGATGATGATGAGGAATTTGATGAAGAAGGGATGGCTATGCTTGGAAGAAAATTCAGAAAATTTATGAGAGGTAAGAATAGATTTTATAAAAAGAAACCCTTCCTCAAAGGTAGCTCAAGCAAAGAAATGGGTAAGGACAAAGAAAAGGAAAAAGAAACTCCTATTTGCTATGAGTGTAACAAACCCGGGCATTATAAGATAGATTGCCCAGATTTGAAATGGATGGCAAGAAAACTGAAAAAGAAGAACTTCATGGCTGAATGGAGTGAAAGTGAGGAGTCAAGTTCTGAAGAGGAAGATCATCAAGAGACGGCCCAAATGTGTCATATGGCCAATGACGATGAGGTAGATTCTGAACTTGACTGTGATTTTACTGTTGATGAATTACATGATGCATTCTTAGAACTCATGGAAGAACATAAGAAACTAATCAATAAAAATAAAGTTCTAAAAGAAGAAAATCAATCTCTTATCAAAGATAAGTTAAAACTGTCTCATAACTATGAAACATTAAGTAGGAAACTTACAAATGAAACCAAGAATCTAATTGCTGAAAATATCAAGTTAAAAGAAGATGCTGAAAAATATAAATCCTTGGTAGATAAATTTACACTTAGTTCTACCAAATTAAATATGATTCTTGATAGTCAAAAAGCTGTATATGATAAGGCTGGATTAGGATATAAAACAAATAGGAAACAAAAATTCTTAAAGAACATTTTTGTAAAAGCTAAAAGTGAAAATATTACTTGTCATTGCTGCAATAAATTAGGACATAGAGCATATGAATGTAACTATAGAAAGTCCAGTCAAAACAAATTAAGTAATAATCAAAAGATTAAATTCAAGAAAGTTTGGGTTCCAAAAGGAACATCAAGTACTAACCCTAAAGGACCCAACATAGTTTGGGTACCTAAAGCTCTTTCTTGATCTTGATTGCAGGGGTGTCTTGCAGCTGATAAAGTGGAAAAACGATGGTATCTAGATAGCGGCTGTTCAAGACACATGACCGGTGACGTAAATCAATTTGTCACCTTGGAATCAAAGAAGGGTGGAGTAGTAACCTATGGAGACAATGGTAAAGGGCATATCATTGGAAAGGGTAAAATTTTCATTACTCCATCTATTTTTATAGAAAATGTCTTATTAGTTAAGGAATTAAAACATAATTTGCTTAGCATAAGTCAATTTTGTGATAAAGGGTTTAAAGTCACATTTGAAGCATCTGTATGCATAATCACAAATCCTAAAGATAATAGCATTGTACTTGTAGGACAAAGACAAAGAAATATTTACTTGGTAGATCTTCATGATTTAGGCAAGAAAAATGGATTATGCTTAATTACTAATGAAGAAAAGAAAAATGAAACAAGTTGGCTTTGGCATCGTAGACTAGGACATGCTAGTATGGAATTAATCTCAAAACTAGTCAAGAAGGAATTGATAAAGGATGTGCCAAAATTGATTTTTGAAAAAGACAAAATCTGTGGACCATGTTCGTTAGGAAAACAAACTAAATCATCTTTCAAATCAAAGAATATAGTATCAACAACTAGGCCTTTTGAACTCATACACATGGATTTATTTGGACCCACTAGAACTGCGAGTCTAGGAGGGAAGAAGTATGGACTAGTTATTGTTGATGATTTTTCAAGATATGCATGGGTTTCATTTTTGGCACATAAGAATGAGGCATTTTCAGAATTCTTGAAACTATATAATAATATCATAAATGAAAAGAAACTCACCTTAGTAGCAATTCGAAGTGATCATGGTACTGAATTTGAAAATCAACACTTTGAAGAATTTTGTACTAAAAATGGTATTTCACATCAATTTTCAGCACCTAGAACGCCTCAACAAAATGGGGTTGTTGAAAGGAAAAATAGGACATTGGCAGAAATGGCACGCACAATGTTGTGTGAGTCAAATCTTCCAAAGTACTTTTGGGCTGAAGCTATAAGCACTGCTTGCCATATTCTAAATCGAGTTTTGATACGACCAATAACCAAGAAAACTCCTTATGAACTTTGGAAGAATAAGAAACCAACTCTTAAATATTTTAAAGTATTTGGATGTAGATGTTTCATCTTAAACAATGGCAAGGAGGATCTAAGTAAATTTGATGCCAAGTCAGATGAGGGTATCTTCTTAGGATACTCCACATCTAGCAGGGCATACAGAGTATTCAATAAAAGAACTCTAGTAGTGGAAGAGTCAGTCAATATTATATTTGATGAGTCTGATAGTGAGTCTGCTAGGAAAGAAAATATTATTGATGATGATACAGGAATTATTGACTTTGAAAAGTTGAATATTAATGACGTGCCAATTCAAGATAAGGGAGATGATTGTGTGCCACCACAATCTCAAAACTTGCCAAAGGAATGGAGGTATGCATATGGACACCCTAAAGACTTAATCATTGGTGATCCATCTCAAGGGATAAGAACTCGATCATCTCTTAGAAATTTAAATGATTATCTTGCTTTTGTTTCACAATTAGAACCTAAGACTTATGAAGAAGCTGAAAAAGATACTAATTGGATAAATGCCATGCAAGAAGAATTAAATCAATTTAAAAGAAGTAATGTATGGACATTAACTGAAAGACCAAAGCATAACTCAGTAATTGGAACAAAATGGATATTTAGAAATAAATTAGATGAAAATGGAGTAGTTATAAGAAATAAGGCTAGACTTGTAGCTAAGGGATACAACCAAGAAGAAGGAATAGATTTTGACGAAACATTTGCTCCTGTAGCTAGATTAGAGGCTATTAGATTACTTCTAGGATTTGCATGTTTCATGGATTTCAAATTGTATCAAATGGATGTGAAGAGCGCATTCTTAAATGGTTTTATTGAGGAGGAAGTATATGTAGAACAACCTCCTGGTTTTGAGAATCATGAATTGCCAAATCATGTGTTTAAACTACATAAGGCATTATATGGATTAAAGCAAGCTCCTAGGGCTTGGTATGATCGATTAAGCAAATTTCTGCTTAATAATGACTTTAGTAGAGGAAATGTAGATAAAACACTATTTCTCAAAAGAAAGGACAAAAATCTATTAGTGGTTCAAATATATGTAGATGACATAATCTTTGGTGCCACAAATGATACTCTGTGCAAAGAATTTGCTGATTTAATGCATGGAGAATTCGAAATGAGTTTGATGGGAGAACTAAGCTTCTTTCTAGGATTACAAATCAAACAAACTAAGGAAGGCATTTTCATTCATCAAACTAAGTATACAAAGGAAATACTAAAGAAGTTTGGGAATGAAAATCATAAGGGAGTAGGCACTCCAATGAATCCTACTAGAAAGCTAGACAAAGATGAAAAAGGGAAGAGTATTGATATTAAGCTCTATAGAGGACTAATTGGATCCTTGCTCTACCTTACTGCTAGTAGACCCGACATCATATTTAGTGTAGGAATATGTGCTAGATACCAATCGGATCCTAAGGAGTCACATTTAAGTGTTGTTAAAAGAATCCTTAGATATTTAAGAGGAACTACCAATATAGGATTATGGTACTCAAGAGACTCCTGTCTAGATTTGCTTGCATATTCAGATGCTGATTTTGCCGGATGCAAATTAGATAGGAAGAGCACAAGTGGCACATGTCAATTCTTAGGAAATAACTTAGTATCATGATTTAGCAAAAAGCAGAATTCAGTGGCACTGTCCACAGCTGAAGCTGAATATATAGCTGCTGGTAGTTGTTGTGCTCAAGTACTATGGCTTAAGCAACAACTAGAGGACTATGGAGTTAAGCTAGATAATATTCCTATTAAATGTGATAACACTAGTGCCATCAATCTTACTAAAAATCCAGTTCAGCATTCTAAAGCCAAACACATAGAAATAAGGTATCATTTTATTAGGGATCATGTGCAAAATGGAAACATATGTATTGAACATATATGCACTGAAAAACAATTGGCCGACATATTTACAAAACCCTTGAGTGAAGATAGATTCTGCACGCTAAGGAGGAAATTAGGCATATGTGATCCTTTTTATTGAAGAAATATAAAAGGGAGCAAGTAGTCTCATGATACATTCCTCCAATTTCTAAAAACCCATGAAACATGAGTCAAACTTGTTATCTATAGATTCCTTACTCATGTATCATTATCCCAGAAAGAATTTATAAGGATTGGAAGCAAGAAAAATTTTTAGAAGTAAAAAGGAAGAGAAAAAAAAAATTCTGCACTTGGGTCGACCCAACCCAGAATAGGGTCGACCCAACGTTGAGTCGACCCAAGAAATTTCTTGAGTCGACCCAACGTCGGGACCCCACTGTTAAAAGGGGGACCCGAGAGCACTATTAGGGCACTGTTTGCCCTTGTCCTCTTCTGAATACTCTAATCCCCACTCTCCAAACTCCTCCAAACTCCTCCAAACAGTAGATTACCTTAAAATCTTGGAGAAATGGGACCCAAAAGAGCCGTAGCCAAGAGATCCGGAAGAGTCTCACGGATCCAACGTGAGGAAAGGCAACCTACGGAGCCATCTACAGTGTCTCCACAACGTGAGGCACGTGCGGAGCCACCTCCTCCTTCCCCCTCAGTTATACTTGCAAGATTTGCGGGGAGACCGGTTACAACGGGGAGAAGGATCCATTCCGAGTTCTTTGATCAAGAAGGTTTTAGGTTGAGGGAATGGATCCAAAGGCAAGGTTGGGAGTATCTTTGCTCCCCAGATGTGATGATCTACCCTGGATTAGTTCGGGAGTTCTATGCCTTCCTTAAAACTGGAATGGGAGGGCTTATTTCGGAAGTTCGAGGAGTTAGGGTTCGAGTTTCCGAGGAGAGTTTAAGTGAGCTACTTCATCTTCCCTGCGAAGGAGCCACTCGGGAAAAGCCAAAAAACAAGATGAGAGCTCTGTAGTTGATTATGGAAAATGAGGACTTTGACTTCTCAGAAAAGGTAATAGCAAGCTCTTTATCTGCTGAAATGAGATTATTGCTCAGTATCATATATAGAATTTTATTTCCAAAGAGCGGGAGATTCGATCTCATCACAGAGTGAGATCTAGTAGTGATGGAGTATATTATTCAGGGTATTCCCCTGAATCTCCCGGCCATGATACTGAAGCAGATGAGGAAAGTGATCTGCAACTCCAGAGTATCACTACCTTATGGTATGATACTCACGTTAATTTTTCGACAGCACGGTATATCTGTCGAGGGGGAGGCATCCAGGAGTCTGCTTCATACTGACACATACACTGCACGGACACTTATACGCATGGGATATGAGAAAGTGAACGGGCAGTGGATTAATACTGGAGCAGGGATTCAGGGTGAGGCACCAGAGGGTGATGCACCAGATCATGGAGACCCTATCCCTGAGGATGAGGAGCATATGGATCATCCTACTACACCTTCAGAGGCTGGACCATCGTCATCTGTTCCTCCGAGAGATACAGATGAGTTCTGGAGTAGGATGACTGAGATCATGTCAGCTCAGGCGAGGACTATCACTGACGGGCTGACGAGCAGATTAGATAGTATGTCAGCTCAGGCGAGGACTATTACTGATGGGCTGACGAGCCGACTGGACATCATGTCTACTGAGATCAGTGATCTGAGGCAGCAGATAGGAGCACTCCGGAGAGAGAGACCCATGGACCATCTGTGCCACAAGCTGCTGAGTCAGAGATATCAGCACAGAGTCATCCAGCTCGTCATGCTCCACGCCAGACACAGTCTCACCAGGCTCGACCTCCCCTCGCCACGTACACTAGGAGGATGAGGACTAGATCCCAGCCATTAGATACTCCCTAGGCTGATATTAGCATTTCTGTTTAGAGCCTAGGCTAGATATCTAGTCTCATATGTATTTTGCTTTTATCATGTATCTTTAAACTTTGATTAAGGAACATTGTATTTGTTTTTGTTTTTGGGCATGAATGTACTAAAATGTTCCTATTTTGATCAATGAAGTTTGAATGTTTGTTATTTATTGTGTCTTTTCCCATGCATCTGTTTGATGATAACAAAAAGGGGGAGAAGTAAAGAAAGAGTAATAGGGGGAGAAGTAAAGGTAGAGTGATAAGAGGAGAAGTAAAGAAAGAAGGAAAAATAATGAAATAACTTGTAAAACAAATTAAAAATCATATAGGAAAGCATATACATCCAAGGGGGAGCAATTTGCAACAATGAAAATGATTAAATCAAAAATTTCTATCAAATTTCAGAATTTGGCATATAGAATTTCAGAATTTGGCACGCACCTTTCACACCTCGATACATAACCTGAAACTCATGTTTTATCTCAAACTTTTGGAGTTTCATCTTTAATGAATTATAAATGAAAGGGGGAGCAATTCAAAAAGTCAAATTGGCAACATTTGAATAATATAGGGGGAGACTTCACTCTTATATATGAAAAGCTGAAATTCAGCAAGTTAAGCCCTTTCAAAAACTGATTTTAAGATAAGTATCAATAGGCTCATACTCTTTATTTTGTAATCATCAAAAAGGGGAAGATTGAGGATGATAGTGTTATTTTGATGATTAACAAGCAATTATCTAAAGTATGTTATAAGTTAAATCGATACTTCATTTATAAGTCTATTACTCTCAGTATATTTGCATAAATTGATATAGATACATTTCATTGTTTATTTGAAAGAATCTAACCTTGAGATGCAGCAAAGTGTGGATTGAGTCGACCCAAAGGATGATTGGGTCGACCCCGGCACATCAAGAAAGCATTTGGCACACTTCTGCAAAAATGGCACAAATGAACAGTGAGTTGGGTCGACCCAAACATCAAGATCCTCAAACAACTCAGAAAATGGTTCTTTGGATTTACTGAGAGGGTCGACCCAAGATGAAGTTGAGTCGACCCAAACCCTGAGAGGGTCGACCCAAAGGCAAGACAGAACAGATGACAGAAAAGGTTCTCTGGAAACCCTGAGAGGGTCGACCCAAGAAGAAGTTGAGTCGACTCAACTGAACCTTGAGTCGACCCAAAGAAAGGTTGGGTCGACCCAAGTGAAGGAAGGCTGAATTGCAAGTTTCTATGGTTCTGAGAGGGTCGACCCAAGGAAAGTTCGAGTCGACCCAAGTAAAAGTTGGGTCGACCCAAGGACAGGTTGAGCCGACCCAAACACGGGCAGAAGCATAACGGCTAGTTCTGCAGATGTACTTTTTGTCCTTCCAACAGTGAGTAACGGCTAGTTTTTGAATTCTAACCATTGGGGCTTGTCCAATGGATGTAGGAAACTATTTAAAGTGGCACTATTCATCAGATAGAAAGCTTTTCCAAAGAATATCAAAGAGTACACAAGAAAGAGAAAGTGCCTTAATCTTCTTCATCCAAGTGCTTCATTCAAGAATCAAAGAAAGGGGTTGAGCAGATTCAAAGAGTTATCAAGAGCTCCATCCTCCCTTGAAGAGTGAAGCATCCTTGACAAAGAAGAGAGAAGTCACTACAAGCGATAAATACTTTCTAAACTCTTCTTTGTAGATTATATTGTTTTATTTGCTCATCTAGGAGTTTAAATCTTCTTTCTTTATTTGTTAAACTACTTGTAAAGGTTGGTTGGTTAGCCCGCAAAACCAACGGAATAGGTTGATTGGTGAACCCGAAAAACCAATTGTAAAGGTTCGTTGGTGAGCCCGTAAAACCAACAAAGGTTCGTTGGTGAGCCCGTAAAACCAACATAGATTTTTGGTGAACCCGAAAAACCAAAGTGTAAAGATTTTTGGATTGTGAGCCCGGAAAACAATCCAACTGTAATCCGCGGGATTATAGTGAATTCCCAAGGGGTCGCTTGGGGAGTGGACGTAGGTGCTAAGGAGAGCACCGAACCACTATACTTCTTGTTGTTTGTATTGTGATTTGTTTAAGTTTACTAACTCATCATTTAACACAAGTAAGATAGTTAAAAGTAAAAGAAACCAATTCACCCCCCCCTCGTGGCTTGTCACCTTGGGCAACACCATGAATGTTGAGAAAATCAAGTTTTAGTAGGAACGTCTATAATAATTGCTTGCATCATAATAATACTTAACTTGGTTATACAACATTTATAGGTAATCAAGGGTAACACTAGAAAATTTTCCAAAAACAAGAAATTTCATGCAACATAACAAGCTTTTGCTTGTATCCATGATAAAATGTGAAAATTCCATATTTTATGAATTTTACAATCAAAATAGTTTTTTGTTTACATAAAAATTAGAACTAAATTTGTATATTTCATGAAATATAAGTTATCCTGATCATCAAATTACTCTTCTCTTAATATTTTGGAAGCCAAGACTTAATTTCTTTTAAGAGCTTATTTGGATGAATGGAGAAATATAACCAAAGGATTGGGAAAAAAATGTAGCAACAAAATGATGCTAAAGGAGGAAACCAAGAAAAAGATAAGCATGGTTTTTCCGGTAGTTGTTGTTTCTCTTATTGTAGGAAAATACAAGGAACAAAATAATCCATTAAGCCTAGCAATTAAGAATGAAGATGATTATTGCTAATTTATTTGTTGTTTTAGGTAGTAACACGAACCATCTAGTAACAATCTAAGGGATCTTCAAGGATCCTTTGGGGATTAAGCTAATGACCGGACTGAGTTTATTCTAATCTGACATAATTTATTGAAATCATACATAAAAATCATCCCATAAACACCATCCCTAGAAGAAGGTTCCCACGGTAATGCGGGCTTTAATTGGGAGACCATGGGTGCCTTACATTGTGGCTTCAAGCCTTCAACACAAGGGTTGGAGAGACACCCTACGCACCTCTGCTAACTACTTACCTTCATTCCTATTATGTTGATGACAAGGACTCAAGTCCCGACGGGACATCCCGCAGGATACCAAGACAAGTACCATCCCAAGTGTCTAGATAGGACCATCCCATCATTGTCCCAGCATCTTCTATGGCATGTCTTGTGACATCCCCTATCCCATAGGACAATGGAGGTGCATCCCGTTCCGTGGAAAAATTGGGACAGCCCCATCCCATGGAATTTAAAACCTTGGTTAATAGAATCGTCAATCCAAGTGCTAACCCAAATCCCTATACTTGAGAAAAGATAAAGAGAGAGTGAGAGTTGTTTACATGAAGCAACTCCACAGGCTCCATTCTTCACCATCAAGTTGAAAGTAAGTGGCCATCGGAACAAAAGTAGGGCCAGACTTCTTATAATAGCCTCGACAAAATTATCAAATGTACATTATATACGTGTGTGTCTATATATGTGTGTGTGTGTGTGTGTGCGCATATATGTGTATATATGTGTGTGTATATGTGTGTATCTATATGTGTATATATATGTATATATATGCATGCAAAGTTTCAAATCCCATGGAGTAGGACCATCCCGGCTTTTTAGTGGAATGGGATGCACGGCCATCTAGCTCCATCCCAAAACCTGGGACAGAAGATGTCCAAGATGCCCCAATCAAGATGCTGAGACGATGGCGAGATGGTCCCGTCCCGACACTTGGGATAACACCTATCTCGACATCCTGATATCCCACCATAATTTGGAACCATATACAAATATATATATCAAAGACGAGGAAGAAATATCCAATATTCTTGATTTTGATTTGACTGTATTTTACCAAATTGGTTAGAAAATGTTACGAGAAATAGCTATAATATTTCATTAATCCAGAGCTTACCAATACCATTAGCAATAGCATAAGTTTCTTAAGTACCTAAATTTTAGGAGCTCTTCATGCACAAAAGTAATATCAAGCAAAATTTGCATAATGGAAGTATAAAAAGCAAATAATTTGGGGGAGAGGGAAAGATGGGAAGGCAGACAGAGAGAGAAGAGGGGAAAAGAGGAAGAGAGGGAGGTCATTTAGAAGGAAAGCTACTTAATGAAGACAAACATTAAAAAATTCAAGATAATCAAAAGTTCAATTAAAATATTGAACTTTATAATGGAATATTATGAATTTAGTAAATTAGGGATGAAAGCACAAAAGAATTATAAAATTAAACATGTATAACCAGAAAATGTAGATTTTAAAATTACCTGCAGCCAAAGTTGAGCTGGGTGTTTTCTCCCTAACATTTGTCCAAGTGAAAGTAGTATCGCTTTTACCTTGATGTGGAGGATAAGCATCAACCCTACCCATCTGCAAAGCAATGTACGTAATCTCATATGCATGAGAGATAACCAAGCTGTCAAACATTTGTATTTGCATGAATACTTATCTAAGTTATTGAAGAAAAAGTTCAAACAAAATACAGATTATGTCCATGAATTATGGAAGAGTAATAAAAGGTTCAAACATGTATTCAAGTTTGGGCATAAATCAACATGCATCAGAATTGCCCATTAGTACTATAGCAGAAAGTGGTGTAACAACAAGACACAACCACATTAACATGTACCAAACCCATATTTACTAAAATATTATTGAGTTTATTACAATTATGCGCATATTAACTGGTCTGGAGTAATACAAGATGAAGATTTCATTTTTGCTTTTTGAGCCTTTTGGTAAGAACTCATAAATCTCACAGTTCAATTAAATCTATATTCTTTCTTTGGATGTATAAATCTTGTAAAAAGGTTTTGTAGGGGAAAAAAAAGAATCTTGCCACCTGCAATTTTATTCATTAACTGACATTTCTAATTTTATAAAGAGGGAAATTTAACCTTCTCTCCTACACTGCCCACAAATAGACAGCTAGATATAAAGTTAATTCCAAGAAGGATAGCAAGAATACAGAATGAAATCTATTCTAATACTTAAGACCAACTCTCCCAGTTCTTGTTCATGAGACATGCTGCCCATCCGTGTTTCCTCTTCTGCTGCATCTACCAACCCATGCATGCTAGAGCAGTCCATGCAGGTGTTCCTGCCCTGCATCTCCATATTTTTCAAGACCATGTGCATAGGGTAGCTCAATTGGTTAAACATGTAGATGTGAACCATAAGGTTGAATTTTCTAGCCCTTCCTCGATTGTTTTATTTGGTTGGATCTCGTCCTTTCTCTTTCTTATTTAAATTTTTTGAAAAAAAAAGGTGTCAAGCTCTAGTAAAAGATAAAGCAAGGGGTGAGATATGGAGCACACAAAATGATTAAAAAAACAGTATCAGGTCTTTTTGGCTTTTTTAAAGAAAATGATAAATTTCTCATTCAACTTGATAGAAAGCAGAAGGGTGTTGCCAAAATATCAATATTAAGTGTGATAGCAGGTGAGACGAACCTAGATTTGCCAGCTGAAATTAATCTAACTGTTAGCCACCAGAACTCACCAAGGATAACCAAATCAGTGGTGTCAGCATGGATCAAGTTTAAATTATCATAATGTTGGGTGTGACCTTGTCATTGCAATGGGTCAAAATGTCATGGTTCCAGTAGAATCAAAATAGCTCCCATGGCAAGGAAGCATTTATATAACTTTCAAAGAATAGATTTTATTGGCATCTCCGCAAAGAATCCCAGAGAGTTCACTCAACATACCAATCCAATGAAGACTATGCAATACAAAGTTTGAGTGTCCATTGCATGAGTCCAAATTTGTTGAAGAGGCATTAAGATAGCAATCCAAAAAAACTCAGTACCATGCAATTTATTGCGAAAATGCTGGCATGATGTTACAATTTTACAGATCCAAAAATGTGAGGCAACAATCAATACAACCCCCTAGACTAGGCTATGACCCCTCGCATATGACAATCCTACATAAAAGTCTAAGATATATATACCCAGTTGAGGTATATAATATACAATCCATAGATCTAACAATCAAAAATATGAGTTATTGGTTGATTGGTTCGCAACGGCTTAACACAAGAAATATGCATTGCTCTCACACTGAACATTAGGGCCATTAATTTACATCAACAAGATACCTGGAATTCCAAAAATTCCTTCAGCATCCACTAGCAATCCTTTTGAATAAAAATCAATTTTCGCATTGTGTTGAGTCCTCAACTTCATTAATGCATATGTACCTTAGATGTAATTTATTACACTAAAGTGCCTACATAGACTAAATATGATACTGTGAGCTTCCATAGCCCCTAGATTTCATAAATTCCCTTTGTGGCTTCCATGCAATCTGGTTATGCCCTTCTTCCCCTTTCCATGGAACTCAACATCTACTTTCTTAATCAACAACCTTTGATCTCTCCAATCAATGTTGGACTTTAATCCTACCAAAATACAGAATAACTAAATTAGCTAATTTAAATTCTAACCAAATGTCTTGATTACCAACCATGGAAACCCATGTTATTTGTACTTCAACCAAAAAAGGGCATCCCTTTAACCAAGGTTTTAAAACTCAGGTTGAATTTCACTCCCCCTGGTAGAGGTTTGGTTTTAGCAGTTTCAAGAGAATTGCTCTGATTCAAAGCTTCACTCAGAAACATCACAAAAGAAACCAAACCAACAAAAAGTCAACAAAAAATGAAAGAGACCAAAGCAAATTACTTCACATCATTTTTTGTGTTTTGAGTTATCTAAGACCATATTCAGTAGTTTGGGTAGTTTTAGGCTGCAACTGGAATATATGTTTGTATTGAAGTTAATGCATTAAAAATATCTCAAGGTTGTATTAAATTATTGAGTATAAATATCGAACATCATTCAACCAAGCACAAAATAACAAGTACACAACGGTAAGAATTAATTAAATATATCTATTTAGTACCACAAGAATATAACTTGAGTAACCATCTAAGCAAGGAAAACCTTTTAAAGCATATTTCACCATATATGATGTAATTCCACACCTATGCAAGAAAAGACAAGCTAAGTATTTGTCATTCTATTTGACTTTAATAACATACCTAAGTAAGCAGAAACCAATCTAAATAAAACCCATTTTATTTAATTATTTTATGTACTATTCCATTTTGATTTTTTATGAAGAGGAAAAAAAACCTCCTAATTAAAGAAAAAAGATCGATACCAATACATAGTGGTTTCTAATTAACAAAGAAAGTAAAGAGAGAGAAAAAAATCAAGAAAATGTAAATATTTACTTTTTAAACAAGAAAATGCTGTTTCCATCGAAATAGCTAAACCAGGCAGAAACTAACCAAAACTGCTAAAACCAGCTGAAATCATTGAAAACATCAAAACTAGCTAAAGGCAACCAAAAAACTTACAAAGCCAAAAGGCTTGGTCAATTTCAGCAGAATTGAGAACTTTGCCTTATGCCTACCTCCCTCTATGTGCCTCCTCAATTATGTACATGATTATCCTGTCTCTTCTCCAATAGTGAGTGATCTGTTTCATCTAAACACTATTTCTTCTCTAATATCCTCCCAATACCTCTTCTAGCCATTGTTTCAAGACCTTATTATTTCTTGTTGTTGTTATAGAAGCCTTTACCAGCTCTTTCACTAGTACGAGTCATCTTTGTATACAAAACATGCATGTATACTATGAATATTGGTGCTGAGTGATCACCAACCAAAATTTAATTTCATTGAATTCTTATGACACACAATACAAGATTATTTTATATGACGAAGTAACGTTTGAGATTTGTTATCTACATTACTAAACTCTTTAAGTCGGAAAAAAAAAAGATTGTAGGATTTTCTTTTCAGATTTACAGCCCCAACTTAACTTATTTATTGAGGCTTCTTTTTAAGGAGGAATCATATATTATTTAACGCATATCTGAAATCTCAAATGAATTGGGACAACAATGATCCACCAAAAGTGTTTCCTAAGTTTCTAGATTCCATCTTTGAGTAGAACACAATCCAATAACTCTTCAAACTAGAGTTTGATCCAAGCATTCAATAGGACACTAGTAATCTAATATCTGATTTGACCTAAAGTTTGATTGTCGCAATCTTTGATCAACTCAGTGGTCATTATGCTTTCACAACCCACCCTTCCACATGCTAACAAGCAAGCGGTAAGGGCTCAAGGGTTCGAGTCTTGAGTAGTGTCATTCCTCAAGATTCCAACCCTGACTATTTCACTCCAGGAATTTTTCTTGGTGCAAATCCTGGGTTCATGTCTAGCCCAGCTACTTCCTCTTCTCTTACAGGTGGGGCTTCCCTCCTGATCCCAAAGGACAAAAAAAAAAGAAAAAAACATTGGGTAAGATCGTTAAGTATCAAAGAATGTATGAAATCACAAATTTAAAATAGTGTCGGAGGCAACTTCAAGAGAATCAGTAAGTGAAGCTAAGTTTCTCTTTCACCCCCACCCAATTGCATGATTTTGGCTCTGCCCTGGATACGGTCAATGAATTCCCTTAATGCTGATATCAATTTCAAGATTCCTAGGTGGGGTTTGCAACCATAAATTGCATATTTACCATAAAACAATCTTACCTAGATCGAGATCTGGACATACCTTAAACGGATATGAATTGTTTGCAGCTTCTTCATCAAGAAATGGAATCTTTAGTAAAGACGCAATCTGAAATTGAAAGACAATCCTTACTACGTGCAGACAATGTACAAATGTTTAAAAAATCAACACAAAATCCAAGATAATTTATTTTCCCATACGATGTCATAAGCCTTCTCACGCTCCAATTGCTGCGCTGGTGTTACTTCAGAGTTAAGCATCTGAAACCAAAAAGAAAAAAAGAAGAAGGGAGAGAGAGAATGGAAACAAGAAATTAAATGTAATCATCATAGTAAGCACTCTTGCTAACCAGATCCACTTTCACAACAATTTCAACTTCTTATCTCCAATACCTGATCCTGCACATTTTTCTTTGGCCCCTCATTCTGTTCCTTCACATGCCGAGCAATGCACTGAGGAATGTTAAAGGGTACTTGTTGATGAGCAAAGCCTATTCTAACATTTGACGAGCCTTCATATAAAACACAAACATTAATCAAACAATTAGTAAATAAACTGTTGGAGTTTTAATTAAAAAATAAATTTTTTTATCTCCCAAATTTTAATTGTTTTAAATGCTTTAAAATACCTTCTTGTGAGACACCTCTTTCAGAAGAGTTGTAACTCTTCAAAAGAGAACGTTGGTTTTCGAAAAGATACGGTGTTTCTAAAATATTACATATTTTCGGAACCATCGCATCTCTTCGGTCTTCTGGATAGAGTCTATAAATAGACTCATCCAGAATTAATCTAAAGACAATTCAATCTCTCTTTTAACTAATATTCTGTCTTTTGAGAGTTTCTTCTACAAACAGAGTTTTTTTACTTTTTAACTTTCTGCTTTTTTTTTTTAGCCATCTGAAGAAGTTGGTCAGGTCAAGCCTCCCGGGCTAAGCTGGGTTGTTGTACCTTAGGAACGAGATCGCTGCAAACCCACACGTAGAGAGCGAATCACGTTTTTAGGGCAGTGTATATCATTTGCCTCGATCCATCTCGGCAAGCTCTTTTCAATCTTTTGAATTTATTTTAGCAAATTATTTTTTTATAAAATAACGATATAGCAATTTCTAGGCAAATAATTTTTCCAACATAAACAACATCATATAACCAAAAATCATCAGTCAAGAAAAGGGTAGATAACTCAAGGAGTTATTAATTCCGACTTAGAGGAGGGGGGAATCAAAATATCGAATCACACTGGAGCAAAAAATTAATAGGCAGATCAAGAAAGGAGAAAACGTGGGCGGATTTTCGCCAATAAAACATAATATCAACGAGAAATTTAGGAGAAATCAAAAGTATAGTTCCGTATTTTTGCTCTTGTGAGAAAGGAAGGGGTGAACCCACTCATAATGTCATCAAAGCAACGGAAAGGTTCAGTCTTTTCGTCATTCTTTTTAACTATTAAAGAAAAAGGAAACAGATTCTAGCAGCAAGATCATCGGATAAGAAAACTTGGGTTAGGGTTTGGCACCTGGATTGATGACGACTAGATTGGCGCCCCGCTCGGCGATGAGCTGCGAAGGGACGACGGTCTTGAGGTAATCCTGAAGAAAGAACAGAGGGAAAAGGCGAGACAAAGAGATCAGAGAGCTAGGATTTATGTTTAGAGAAGAAGAGAAGGGAGAGGATTGGAATGTTGAGAAAGAGGAGAAGGAGAGAGGGAGAATTTGATAGAGATGCAGAGCTTCACCATGGCAGCTATGGCTGACGAGATTGTTGCAGGCCGAGCAAGCGCGCGATTTTGAGGGTTTTATAGCCCCTGTTTCGCTATTCTTGTTTCCTAACCGACAAGAGCAGAAACGTACTATGCGGGCACCGCATAACAACTTGGCCGTATATGATGGCCACCTGATAGACGGCTGTGATTCCATCGATAGATAGACTTGATTTCTTATTTTAAAGCACCAATGTGAAAGAAGTAAAATGCTCAAACATGCTTTGAAGTATTATATTATTTAACTAAAATAGTTTTAGATAAATAGCTTCCCTCAAAAATTTTATCCAACGAAAAGAGCCTAATCAAAAAATAAAAAAGCACTTAATAGTCCAAATAAAGCATGTATTGATCATTACTAGATAAGAATGGCTTCTTATAATCATCCATCTAAAATTACATCTTTTTGGTAGATATATAGTATTTCTTGTGAACTAAAATAACAACTATGGCACAAAATTGTGCTTATATGATGACAATCAAGTACCTTCAGTACATGAAAAACTAAACTTGGTATAATATGGAATAGAAATCTAACACTTCTCTAAATGCCCATACTAAAGAATGAAGATAGCATTGTCAAAGAAAAATGAATATGTAAAAAAAAAAAATAAATTTTGTAATGCATAAGCTGCTTGTGATTTCTATTTGTAACTTTCTATTCAGATAATCATTATCTTCTCAAGTTAGGCAACTATTCTAGCATAAATGCAAGATTGAAATATTATATATATATATATATATATATATATATATATATATAGAGAGAGAGAGAGAGAGAGAGAGAGAGAGAGAGAGAGAGAGATTGAAGAAAATGATGAGGACACTCTATCTAACTTCTTTACAATGAGAAACATATGCAGCTATAAAAATAGATCCTTGATTAAAATTTGGTTCACTTTAAGCATGGCTATTAATAAAACAACAAGGTTTATATGTATGTACATAAACACAGAATATTTGATAAAAGAATCCAAAAACCATTTTAATCAAATGATTTAATATTCAATTTACTTAAACCTCTTTACCTATAATAATATGAGAATGCAAAACAAAATCTAACTATATAAATATTATATATAACTATGTTTAGACATATTGATCTAATTATTCAATTTCTTATATTGATAGATAATCAATCACTATATTGGAAAAAGTTAGCATTTCATAAATATCATAGGAAGGAGAATAAAAACTCATTTGATATTGTAATATAAGAAATGATCAATATTTTACTTATCTCTTCCTTTCAAAGGTAATATAGCTTTTTTATACCAAAAAAGGTAATGTAGCTTTTTACGTTAACATATATTTTGAAAAAATTTTTCTTAAAATGATTTATAAGACCTTGCATGCTATAAATAATATATACCAAATTTTCTCATTCTTTTAACTTTCATCCAAAGGGATACAATTATTACAATTATATTTATATTTTCTAATAGGATTAAACTTAAGAGCGAACAACAAAGTATGTATTCTTTCATGTTACTCGATATTTAGAAACTCTTACATCACATCATCAATTGAACTATAAATAAAGTCCTGACTCAACTTTATTGAACCCAAATACTTAATATAGAAAATGTATAGCAACATAGTATCTATACTGATATCAATCAAAGCAATCAAATTTTGAAAAACAATAATATTATTTAGATTACAATGATCCATATGTATTTGCATGAGCAAATTACTTAGCAATAAAAAATATATTTTCTTATCCACAGTTGAGTTTTGAAACAATAGAAAATTAAAAGGTAATTGGAAAGTTTATCAGCCATGTAATATTAACATCATTGCTAATAAGTAGATTTAGAGATCAAAATAAAATCAAAATAATTAATATAATATAATTCTATTTTAATGATGCAAATTTATTTGCAAATAATGTACATATGCAACTAAAGAAAAGAAAGAATTGAAAAATAAAAAGAAAGAAACAATGCATTCACTAGGGCAACCTTCATAATACTAATTTGTGATTTTTAATCATTTCAATGATAAAAAAATAAAAATCTCATCTTTTCACTATATATTGATAAAATTATGTAAGCTAGAAACTTTATTTATGAAGAAATATACATAACTAAACTAAAAATTAAAGGTATATATTTAAGATAAATAAACTAGATTATGTTAGTCGATGTTGCTAGCTTGCCAAGCCCGTGAAGTCTCTTGGTGTTTATATAAAAGATGTAGGACTAAATATATGCCCGCACAAGTCCTTACATAGACAATCAAAAAAAAAAATGTAGGGAGGAGGGCAAAAATATGAAGGGGCATTCAGAATGCATAGAAAAGTTAGCTTCGATTGAAATGCTCGAAAAATTGCATTGTGCGGGTATATGTGTAAGGAGGGATTTAGGAGGGGTTAAAATTGGAAAAAAAATAATATAAGTCTGACTGATTTACACCTTATGTAGCTATGCAAGAGAAGAGAGCAAAGAAAAAAAGAAAAACAAGAGAAGAGAAAGGAAGAGGAAGAACATTATATCCATGAGCAGATAAGAGAAAGGAAGAAAACATAATCTAACATGAAAGAAAAAAAAAGAGAAGAGAATGAAAGTTTCTTTTTCTCCAAATCTCTCTACTATTGGAGAGATTGAGGAAGGGGGGTTAATAGAGAAATCACTTCTCTATATTTTTCTTCTCTTCTCTTCCGGCTTCCTATTCAAAAGAGAGATTTTAACTTTTTCTTCTTTTCTCTCCTAACCAAATGAAGATTCATACTTTATCTTCCCTCCAAATAAGGTGTTGGAAGAGGACAAGTATGATTGGAAGTTAGCTACCATCCTTTAAGAGAACAAAATGTCTCCTTATATTAATGACTAATTTAAATGGCTGGAAATAGTGACACAAAATTATAATTTGATCATCTAACCTAACAAAAGTATTTGAGAGTTCTCCTAGTTAGCCTATATTTTTGTGTTACACAAGATTTTTATGGATATTAGGCATTCATAAACATGATAAATATAATATGTTAACTTTGTTTTTCTTTCAATTGAAACAAACCAATATATTTTGAGGCATTAACTACTGCATCATCAATATATCAATTGTGACTTTTAATCCTTGTTATTTAATATTTTAAATAAAATTTTGAAACTAAAATACGTCTCGAAAGATAAATAATTATTTTTACTATATTAGCCAAGTTTTCAATCTGTCTTCTTGATATATTGGCCAAAGATTTCAAATCATGTCAATATCAGGTGCCAGCTAAAATAATTCGTGTCTTATTTTTTAGAAACGTTGGTGTTAAGGTCCTATACTCCACCATCCCTTCCTCCTCTTATTAATCACAACCCAACTAGATAGACCTACAAAACATATGATTTATCTATGAAATGAGAAATATTAGTGGATGATAGTAATTCAATTGATCAAATTGTTTGAAGTAGATTTGATAATTATGTTCTTCATAAAAAATCATATCTTTTTCCTCTTTCATTGTTATTTTAAAACAAATGTGCATAGTTATTGAATAAGGTTCTAGCATACATATGGATTGGGGCCTAGGCCAAGATTTGATTGACCTAACTAGGAATTAGTTTATATCTTTAGATATTTCTTTGCATTTGGTAAGTGGCTCAAAACCCAACCCATTAGCAATCCTATTTTAAGCTAGATTTATCTTATCCTACTATGAATATACACTAATCAGCTCTAATAAGGATCTTTACATTAAACAAGAGAGTATTCTCATCTCACTCACAACAACTATCATTATAACACCCAATTTTGATAGAGCATCAATAGCACTATTTCCCTCCAAATAAATATGAGAGACATCAAACTAAGGAAGATTTTGTGAAATCACTTGGGTTTCAAATGGGAATAGATAATAAATGTTGGAAATAGAGAGGAGTGGTTGAGTCTATAAACCACAATTGTCAAGTCACCTTCTGTCCATAAACTTGTTGCTCAAAGGTGTTATACTATATATGAATGGTAATAGCATACAAAGTTGTTGGTAATTCTATATGAGGGATTGATATAATGTTGAGATGGAGTGCTTTGGTACAATGTATATAGCTTCATCGTCACTAATATCAAACCTAACTCCATCAAACATATGATGTCAATGACTAATGCATCAAATTTGTCTCGAGAGTCTCAGAGGGAGGACAAAATGGAGAAAAAAAATAATATGAAGAGACACTAGTTGGCATAGTCTCCCAAGTGCATCACAGAATTAACCATTGAGAAACCTTCTTGGGTTTTGGTAGAAAAAAAATTCATAGGTGTCTCAGTAGCTTTCTGAAGGAAAAATTTCTCAAGTTGTCCGATAAAATCGGACGCCAGGCATGAAAATTAGTTTTAAATTTTTTTTATAACAATTATAAATCTTAAATATATTAATATGTAAACCATACCTCGATCCTGCAACGGAAAATGGTCGAGGTAGACCGGATCTAGATCTTTGAACGTTGCTTCGCGAGGCCTGGATCTGTAGGTCCTCTACTTTGCGCGCATGTCGACTTCGCAGGAAGGTTGGACGACGTCTGTATTTTGCAAAAAACACTTTTTGCAAAAAGGACCCTAGAAGAAAATACTTTTCTTTTCTTCTTCTTCTTCTTCCTTCTCTCCCATTTCTAACCCGAGAGCTTCAATTCTAGACCGATCGCAGAGGAGAAGAAAGGAGACCACAAAGCCGGATCTGGATGCTTGCCACTGGAGAGAAGATTGAGAGAGAAGGACCACTTCTTCTCTCTTCCTCTTCTCCTTTAGAAAACTCCCATCGAAGCCTCTGTCTGTGAAGTTTCTTCCAAAGATTTCACAGACAGATTCACTCTAATTTTTCCTCTCTGATTCGTTCTCTCAATCAAGAGGAAAACGTTGGTCTATCTATAGGCCAACACAATGAGGATTTTTGAGGAGTTATGAGCTGCCGTTATCGAGTTAAATGTAAGATTCGTAACGTTTGTTTTAAAAAAACAAACGTGGAGAAAATCGTCCAATTCATCCGATAACAGCCGGATTTCAAAAATCAAATTTAACCAGAATGTAACCAATTCAAAATCGAACATTCCGATCCAGACGGTAGAGCGGCCGGAGGCCGGACGGTGGCGCGGCGTGACTTTGAAGCATCGGTGGAGAAGTCTCTGTTTTGCTCCCACGTATTTCTCCCATCGCGGTTCATTAGAAAAACTCTTAAGGGTCCACGGTTGTTAACGGTCCATGGATGGTCCACAGGATTTTTAAAACAGGTTAGCCGTCAACCATTTAAGTGGGATATGGGGATTAGCCAAATAGGAAATGGGTTAGCCCATTTTGTAATAAAGCAAGCCTATTTGGTTCTAAACCAAATTGACAGCCCATTTGAATGATTTTTGAACCGAAAAAATTCCACATGAGTCCGACTCATGGGAGATTCAATTGGGTCCAGTTTCGGCTCGATCCAAGTCCAACTTAGATCAGAACAAATACGAAATTAAATCACAATTAAATCGTGATCGAGCTCAATTACACTAATTGAGACCCAATCAAACCCAATCTCAACAATTGAGTCCTGATCAAGTTCAATTACATTGATTGAAACTTGATTGACCCGAAATACAGACTTAATTAGTTTTTCATCCATGAAATTTAGCATGTACCTCATGTTCAGTGCTAGCTGAATATAGACAGAACCAAATTTCAAATGACCCACAATTTAATTCTTAATTAAATTGGGTCAAGACCTTCCTACTTAGCTTGACTGATGTGTGTGACTCCAATAAGTTCGAACACTAAGCCGGTAGTACATGGACTACTCCATGCACTAATCGAGGTGACCATCTAGCAATGATACCGGACATTCGGATAGGTCGAATATGCAAAGCAACATTCAAGAATCTAAACATATGGTTATTGCATAATTCATCCCTATGACCATCGATGCTCAAGATGACCTCAGAGTGGACTGTCGAACTCTGGATCCGGTCATCCATAGTGTATTTCAATTAATCAAATCAAGTGACCTATTACTTGGTTTACCCTGGCCAAGGTTTTACTGAATTAAAAATACAGCGAGACATCAACTCCTATAATCTGGAGTGGTCAACCCCATCTTGACTCATACATAGACTTCGCGAGTAATTGACTGCACCCAACATCCTTCCAATCCCTGAATTAAAAATTCAGGTCATCCAGTGCCTAAGTACAGTGAGTTGCTTGCAAGTCACCGTGATAGTCTCAGGTCTAAGGGGTACTTATGCCCATACGCTTTACAAGCTAACTCCCGACAGTGGAGTGCAGTAAGCTCGTCGGAAAGCAAGTCAAGTAGTTTCGATAATAGATTCCGTAGGTGAGTCACTGTTCAGTGACGATGTACTGCTACATCTCACCTGTATGCCATACAATGTCTCCACACTCCTTGGTTTAAGAGGACAACCAACTAAATGGCACACAACGACCTATGCTTGACATAGCTATCGTCCAATTGACAGCTCATCATTTGGTCGTGAACTGGTTTAAGGACTAAATAATAAAACCTCCTTTATCTACTAAATTAGTCCTAGGAACTTCATCACAATACACAGGAGTTCAATTTGAAGATGTATCACTTGTGATGAATAGAAAAATGCTAGAATAAATTTTTATTCATTTTAATAAAACATATACATAATCCAATTTCTTACAATTAAAAAATTGGTTTTGGGATACAATTCCCAACAATTTCTCCATAATAAGGCAGGTAGACATCCCTTTTCTTGTTGGTAAGAAATGGAATTAACTCTTTAGAATCTCAAAATAGAGTAACAACGAGCATTAGCTAAAAGAATATATTAGCAACTCTTGGGACAGTGGAGATCCAAATGGCAAGTTTGTCAATGCTACAACTAATGTTGGTCAGGGAATCAATTGTTTGATTGCTATTCTCGAATTATATGTGCGGTAGAGAAGAACAAAAAGTCTTGGTGCATAAGAAAGATGTCTTTTAGGATCATTTCTAACATTCCAAATGACTCATCAAGCATAAATCATTATCTAGCAATCTCATAAATATTTTTCAAAAGGTATCTGAGGATTTCCACAATATTACACCCTATCAAAGGGCACTTCAATGAGATACGCTAGATGTCTTTTTTCTTCCAATTCCATATGGTGCTTATGATCTAGGAGATCAAACCCTGCAAAGCAAGATAGTATTACAATACAACTTACCCAATTCAATTTTCCACCAAACTTACCAAACTCTTGAAAGATATTTAGATTACCAAATACATCATTTCAAGTTTTTCATCAAGAACCTACTATGATTTAGAGTCTAAATAGTATCATGAATTGCCATTGAACAAGAAGTCAATGTCTCGTGCAACATCTCTGATCACCCTAGCTCGCTCATTGGTAATAGTACAAGAGAGGTCCTCCCTAAAGATCTCAGACATCAACTCCATATTTCGTTGCTTATTGGAGTCCCATAGATCACATATGTTTAGATTTAATACCCTATATCAATATAAATAGGGTCTTGTGCTTAAGCAATACCAAGCTTAGCCAAGGGTCTCACAAAACTAAAATTATCTAGTCATCCCTGACTGTCCATGGAGATGGAACTTGACAAGGTCTTGAATACCACATATAGATTACCAAATCTATGAACATTTGTTGATGGTTGCCATCCCTTTAGAACACCATATTTATCATGTACTAGACAACATTATGAGTTATTTAATTGTAAAAAAAATTCAGATTTTTAAGAAAGAAGAGTTACGCTTATATCAAAGTTTCCTTAAAACTAGTATAGAATAGCATGCAACTAAGTATAGATCAAACATGCTAGCCTAGAATCCAAAATAAACACCAATTAAATTAAGCAACAGTGGTGGAAGAAAAAATTTGTGAGATAAAAATCAATTTGTTCAAAAGAAAATAAAGACTAAACCAATGAGTTCGGCTTCTCTCATGAAAACTTTCTTACCTCAAAGATGCCTCACAAAGATCTCCCTACCGTCCTTCACGTAACTCTCTCCCTCTCTTAATTAAACTACACTCTCTCTTCTACTACAAGAAAAACTATGACTATCTCCCACTAAATAATGAAAACACCACTATCTCCTACTTCTACTAAAAATACAAACTTAAGTATATTAAGCCTATCAAGTTCAACCTAACTTAATATGGCTCCAACCGATCAAGCTCCATTTGCTTCAAATCTTTATCTTTGAACCAATTCTGCTTTTCTTTTAGATTTTTGGGAAAGCTTGAAACTAAATCCATTCTTCAAGCAACTTTTGTTTGAGATATCTCACCTTGATGAATCTCGAGCGGGTAGCTGCAAAAATATTTCATATTTTCTTTAGCTCCTTTATATCCGGGATATAGAGATAATTTTTTCTATTTATCATAGCTTGGATAATCCACATTACCTCTTAGATTTAAATATCACTTTCTCCTTACAACCTGATTATTGGAAGTATCTGTTGGCATCGTCATTGACATTTCCAAGATATCTCATAAATCTTATCCTATCAGATATGCTTTGACTAAAAACTTCCAAATTAAATAATTGATGTTATTCAAAATCAGCCATGTTGATGTTGGTAAAGTAGGCCATTACGATCTAAATATTGAATCATAATAGAGCCTACACATTTACTCCCACGCACAACAAATTCTTGAAAACTCTACAATTATGCTGAATAATGATTTTTAAAACCACCAATAATCAAGTCATCGCTCCAAAAACTGCACTCTGAATAAATCTGGTTGAAGCTGCAAATTGCATGATCACAATCCAACTTTTCTTTGATACCATGTAGAATGGCATATTACTTAGTATAGATCAAACACACCGGTCCATGATCCAGAATAAACACTAATTAAATCAAGCAACAAAGGAAGAAAAAAATTGAGAGAGCAAAAATAAATTTGTTCAAAGGAAAATGAAGACCGAAATATTGAGTCCGGCTCTACTCACAAAAATGCCTCACAAAAACTCTCCCCTGCCTCAAAGACACCTCATAAAGATCAAGCTACCATCCTTCATGCAACTTTCTTTCTCTCTTAATAAAACTATACATCTCTCACCTATTACAAGAAAAAAAATGTTATCATCTCCCACTAAAAGATGAAAACACTATTATCTTCTACTTCCACTAAGAAATGAATTCCAGTACATTGAGCCTAAAGATAAACTCAATCTAACTTAACATGGACGTTAATCCTAAAGTTGTTAAGACAAATGATCAACTAAACATGAATTCTAAGAATAGTAGAACTTAGCAATGAATCTCAACAACTAGTCCTCCAATTTTGATAAGTTAGCAATAATTATCATATGATACTAAGAATATTGCCTTCTTGAATTCCCACCCTCCATGCACCAAAGAAGCATGCTGAGACCTCAATCTCGTATGGTACACAAAGAGGACCCAGCAATGAGACATGAGGTGGACATATAGGGCACAAATGTCTAGACTCATATAAATGAGATTTTGATTTTACTGCTCTTTCTAAAAGGCCCAAAATCACATAAAAAAAATATTTTCTGAGCAAGCTTCACGATCAAGGGAGCTTATTATTAATGGAAGAGTTGGCAATAAGCTTGTACCTACTTGAAAAAATTACTATAAATTGCCGAACTATTTTTTCATGGTACATAAAAAATCAGCCAGAGTTGCTCCTGTATAATGAGCAAGGGATTGTTGTATACAGCAGTGAATTTATAGTTTCGACTATCATAATATTGTATTTTATCATCTCTAGTTCTTGAAAAATAGATATTACTTGGGCTACAGAGAATGTTTTTCGATCAATAGCTATAGCAATGTATATTTTATTTTACGTTCTTTCAATTAAGAATCGTATCCATGGTTATTGCTGTTTTTTCTAGATTAGTTGTTCTTGGTAATTAATTCTTGCTAACTGCATCCTATATCAATATTTGAAGAGATTCATGTATAAAACATCTTGAAATAATACCTAATGCAGGAGAGAGAATTCTTTCCAGTTAAGGTCTAGTTAGTTCGGACTCTCAAGAAACCGGACGGAGAGAAAAACAAAAGGGGGGGAATTTTGATCCACATGGCACAACCAGGATATTCTTCATTTATCTTTTCCACATAGGCTCTTGCTGGCATAGGAGAGAATCATATTTTGATAGAATGGCCATTAAATTATTGCATTGGTGCAATCCACATCAATCCTTAAAAATGTCATTGTAAGCAATACCCTTGAATATGCTAGAAATGTTTAAATTGCTAGAGATCATCTCCCCAATTATGCTGGATAAGTTTTTCCACTCACCCTAAAACCTCTTTTTGAATGACCTTAATTAGGTCCTAGGCACTAGGCAGCCTTCATTTGATTTTTCCAGCTAATTGAAAAATCTTTTTAAGATCTTTGTAGTGATAATAATTCACAAAAGGTTTTGAAATTAAAATGATGCTTTAAAAGATAAATTTAAAAGTCAATTTTTCTTAACCAAGTATACAAATGGATGAGAATGATGGACTGGTCAATCTTTTTTTTTTTCTTGGACAAGATTACAGAGGGCCCTACAGTCCCCACCTAATGTATTGAGAGATTTTAAACATATTGCATGCAAGAAACAAATATAAAATACTAATAACAACAATCCACAGTAATTTGACTAACTGAACCAGCTAACATCCACTAATTGATACTACTTCCTTTCGAATTAAATGATTATCATATGCACCTTCCTTCGAATCAGGTTTAAAAATCGAAATTAATATACCATGGTTTTAAACAAACACCCGTGATACAAATGCAGGTGCCCTGGTCCGACGCACCCTGCAGGACCAAACCCAAAATTCTCTTATTTAGCAAGATCCATCCAGACGATGGATGGTCCTGATCCTCATCCCTGCAGAGATGGACAGCCAAGTGCAATAAACAGACGCTGATCAAAAGACAGATGAGACAGTTACGACCATCCCCAGCTCCAACCCTCGACCCTTTCACTCATTCTCTCCCCCGCTGCGTCTCACAGACCATGGACATTCTTACTCGCCTCTCCCAAAACCCACAATTTCCTTCTTACAAACCCACAACCATCAGCCTCGCTCCTCATCATCATGAGAAGAAGAAAGCCGTTCACCCCATTTCGTTAACTACAAAACCCAGACCTGAACTAGTTTTATCTTTCCGTACATACCTTAACCAATGATATCCCACCACAGGAGGCAACATACTACTAAAGCAGCCTCAGATGCACAAGTTGAAACACTACGTATGTTCCCCATACCATGGAAAATAAAAGTTCTGCACTACAAAATGTTCACGCACCACAAAGTGAAAGGCCAAGGACTTGAATAGGTAAAAGGGCTACAAAGTGCTGGTCCGACATTTCACTGCCTCAAACAAAATCAAGATTTCAACACACAAGATCAAGATTCGGAAGCTCAGGTACTGCTTTCAATCTTGGTGGGTGTCAATGCACATTCCACAAAAGCTATCAGGACCAAGAGAGAGTCCAACGATATGAGCATCCTTGACACATCGTGAAACTATAGGCCAATAGCAAAACTGGGTAATAAAAACAATTTGAACACTGTAATTAAATTAAGTTGCAAAATAAACTCAACTATGAAAGAGCTTCAACCAAAAGAAAGAGCTAGTCTCTGGAACAAACCTCCAGGAATAATAATACAATAGAAACACAAACACCTAAATCCGCCATCCACGTCTCAAATGGGCAGTGCCCCTCAAAATGGAACCTGATACAAGTTAAGCACGGAACAAGGATGATATGGCTGCTGTAGCTTCATCGTGTGTAGAGATCGACAATTACCTGACTCCCACCAACCTAACACTGCATGCGCCACCAAGTTCCCAACTCAATTTGTTTTTGATTTGGGAACCTTCTTCTTGGGCTGCCGTTTTGGAATAGAGTTCTTCATCCCCAAGAAAAAGAGTAGTGCACCAAAAAGAGCCAAATTCTGCAACAAGAACTCAAATGCAATCAATTTATTTTTTCTAGTTTTAAAATTTTAAATCATACGACCTGGCAAGAATAGACAGTCACGTGAAAAAGTAGAGACAACACACACCTGAGCAAACTTGAAGAAAAGCTGCACAAACTCTGGCCTCTCCATGTCATAGTTGTAGAAGTCATACACCACAGGAGTAATAAATGCCAGGTAAAGAAGCTGCACAAGCATCAAGTACTTCAGCATTTCTACTAGTCCCAAATTCAACTAGGTAATTAGCATTTGCTGAAATTATGCAAAACATAGGATGCGCTTTTCAGAAATACAACAGCGCAGGGTGTGAGTACTAGAAAATTACTGCCCACCCTTGTAGTCCAATCTGCAGGTTGTGCAGAAGTACTTTTTTTACACAATCATGGCACCCTGCCAATTCCCAACAGTACCAGAAACATATGTGACCAACCGAACATCTGATAATGAATGGGACCCCACTGACCACGTCCAGATATCATAATGGAAATGCTGCTAAAGCAGTTGAACCACATACCGCCCTAGTTATACAATTAAAGGCCTGTTTGGATATATTTGACTATTCCTACACGATTGGGCTGAAAATTCTGCAGAAATCAGGCCTGTTGGCCCATAGAGCATGTATTTTCTAAGAGCTTATCTAAATCCAGTCCAGATCCTAGCCTTTAAACTGCAGGAAGGAAAAAAAAAACTCTGGAGGTCCTTTTTTTTCCCCCTATAGAATATGGGCTAGATGGAGATTGGTTGATCCAGGACCATGCTTAAATGGACCGCGAATCCTATAGGATTGGACTTTTTTTTCCCCTACCAAATTTGGGCTAGATAGAGTTTGGTTGATCCAGGGCCATACTTAAATGGACAGCCAAATCTACGAATCCTACAGAATTTTCAGCCCAATCCTGTAGGAATAGCTAAAGAGACCCTAAGATGGGTTAAATAATCTAAGGAACATGGGTTAAATAATCTAGGGTACAAGAAACACAAACCAATAGATATGCTCCAAAAGAGCTGCTGAAGATGAACAGAAGACCTCCAAGCCCTTTCAGAAATATTGTAGTAGCAATAACATGTTTCATCTGGTCAGAAAAAACAAAAAAAAAAATCAACCAAGTATTTAGGAACTGCATATTTGTGACTCATGTAACATAACTTGATGAAGAGTTATATAGAAGAATTAGTTAGTAATCACCTCAACATGTGGCACTACTACCCCAAGATGGGTTGAAACATGTTTCGTGAAAAGGTTGAATTTTGGCCTAAGGGCCTTCGTTGCTGGCCCACCATCAACTCCAAATTCATTGAACCTGACCACACCATGATTTATACATTTAGCACAAAGCAACAAAATGCCCATGAATTGCAAGATAAATATAAAGCATTCAAGAAGGTGCCCAGTCAATATATCATCAAGTGAAAAATAAAGATTATCAGCAAAGGAAGGTTAACTAGCCAACTCACACATGCACACGAGTATATTGCATATACACTGATGCATGCAGATACATGAGACTACATGGCAAACATCAAAATATTCTATAAAGATTCAATGGTTCAAAATCAATTTGTGCGCGCTATCCAATTTCACACCATTGATCATGATCTACATAAAATGCCTAAAAAACAAAAATTATATGTTTCAGTGATCTAGCTATGTGTAATGTGGTTGCATATATACTGTACTAATTGTGCTAGTTTGACCGAGCATATAAATTGAAAAACCACAACCACTGACCTTGATCTGCTCAACTTAAAATACCTATGGATCATAATTCAACAGGTTTTGATGGTTAAGTTGTAGCAAAGCATCTTATCATGTCACTAAAACATGATGAATAGAGTGCATCCCCAAACTGGAGACTCATTAATTTCTGGACAGTTAACTCTTGTACAAAGGATATAACATATTGCATGGAAGGCTAATTTAACATTCTTCACCAATGCAGATCTTAGGCTTGTTCCAATCGGAATACCATATTTAGCCCTCCAAGCATCATACTAGGTGGTTTTCATGCACGGGATACATCTGCCTTTTACCAAATGAAGATAATACACCAGAAGATAATGCACCAGAAAGAGATGCACTTACTACAAAGAAAAGCTGTAACACTGTATCTGACAAAAACCAAAATAGCTCCATGTACCGAAACTACCTTGTGCAATGCACAGAGGGAATATATATTATTTGCCAATAGGCAAGCTGAAAACTTGCCCAGTCAGATGTAGACTAAATATTGCATGGAGATGGACATGAGAATCGGATTTAAAGACATGTCCAAGTATTTGACTTGGCAAGAGGACAAATGGAAATACATTGATACATAGAGAAAAAAATTAATTTTAATAAAATGATATGTTTAAATCTTGTGTCAAATAAACATTAAAAGAGATATTATTTGTTAAAGTGTTCCATTATGCATATCTCATCCAAACCTTCCAATTAGCTAAAAGATTCTAGAAAAATAACAGAGGACAGGCATTGGCACAACAGAAAGGTTGCTCCATGGTGACTAGGGTGCCACCGGTTCGAAATGCGGAAACAGGCTCAACACACGCGAGAGTAAGGTTGTGTACATCTGATCTCCCTAAACTCCATAGCGGCAGGAGCCTCATGTACTAGGATGCCCTTTTTTTATTTTAAAAAAAAATAACAATTTGCAAAGTTACTTTAATACCTTTCTTGACTAATCTCTAAAAAGAAAAAAAGCTCACTTTTAAGTTCTAATGTTATTAAAGTAGGTCAAGAACTCAATACTTGGAAAGGTCCACTTCTCTACCAATTTTCAAAAGTTACAATTAAAAAAATGATAAAAGTCCAAGTGTTTGACAGATAAGTGACGGTTCATAACATATTATGCCTTCCAAATATGGTAAAAGCACATTGTAGACAATATATCCAGACAAACATTCAACATAGAAATAAATAAATGTGGAACAATCCAAGAAATGTGGAACCATCCAAGCAACATAAATAAAATAAACCCTGCACTGGTATCACTAAAACAGGCCTCCATATGGAAGTAAATAAAAGCTTCAACCTTCAAAAGCACATACAGGTTTCATATCACACTTTTGATGATAAGAACAACAAAAAACTCATAGCTGCACCTGATCCAAATCCTTCCCCAAAAAATAACTCCTAGCGATGCAACATGTCCAAATCATGATTCTATCCCAATCATGAAGCAAGAAATAAAACAACCATGAACAAGACACTATGTTGCAGCCGATTCATGAAACTGGTTCATTGTTTCATTCAAAGAATTGGAAGATGTTAGCCTGAGTGTGGAGTACCGAAAGGCTATCAACACAAGTTCTGAAAGAATTGTAGTATAATGCAGTATAATTTCAGTTGTTATACATTTAGAACAGTTTTCTTCCAGATTGGGAGATGTGGTCTTCCTATATCCAGGTAGAAAAACAATCAAAAACTGTGTTTAGAGTAAATGGCCACAAAGCTGAATCCCCAATAGGTGAATTTCAGCATTGAACAATACAAAATATAATGTAGAAAGAGAGGGGATGAAAGATAAAATATATGATACTCAAGAAACTTTCTCTTCATGTTTCATTCCTTCTTGTCTTTTAAATTTTTACTCATGTATAATAATGAAATCAACAAAGATAAACCATACAAAAATCAACAAAGATTAGAGAAATCAACAAAGATAAATACAATAAGATCAGAGAAATCACTGTGGATAATAGCGAACAAGACAATTCACATGAATTGAAGATGAACCGTGACCATTGAAATCTAGAATACTAGAGCACATTTCAGGCTCTATATACAAGTTGATCCGCATAGATTGGATGAGAGTATTTAATAAGGTAAAGCTTACGGGATTGCTTGGATGCTTGAATATGCTATTTGTGAATAAATTCTACCCACAGCAGAATCTTAAGAGAAAGCACGATCCAAAAGAAGAGTTTGATGGACCCCCCCCCCCCAACCAAAAAAAGGAATTATGCATTCTTCACTGAACACATGATTTATGGTATTCATGTTTTTTTTTTTGGTATTGTAAATCAGAAAATTTCCCTAAATGAAAAAAATTTAGCTTCTCCCATCAATAACTTCTCAGAATCCACCATAAATGGATAATTCCATGGACTGTTATCAGGACATCCAGACATAAACTAAAGGCATACAGAATAATTGTTCGTAAATAACATATCCTCAAGGTCAATCATCCCTTTAATAATTGTCAGGACTAACATGACTAGAAAAGCGATGCCTGACAGCAATGGATGACATATTTCTTCTATAGATGTGGCATATAACTTCCTAACACTACAAGTCAAGCAGAAAACATTAAAGCTCATGCGCTTACACCTTGAAAAATTGATGATCAATTTACACATTACGAGTACTAGGAGTTTAGGACATTCATAAGATTTGTCTGGATATTGGATAATATCATGTTATCAATTGACAATAACTACTGCCTATACTCTAGATGGTAGTAACAGAACTAACATTTCCTACACGGTAGGCCTCTACTAAATAACACGCATCTACATAGGTGAAAGAAACAATGGCAATGTGAATTTTAGAATTCTTCAGAATTGGAAAAATTCATCACTTGGGTATGAAGAATTTAAGACGGTCATAAATGATCAGCAACAGTAGTTTTCAATTCATCAAAAGATAATAATACATGAAAAATTAATATCACAGCCCCAAATAATACCATTTAGGTCACACAAAGTTCCCTTAAGAAGACTGGATAATTGCAACACTACCGGGTTGATAACAACATTCAAAAGTTCAATAATAGCAAGCAAATATCCCATGCATCATTCTCAACAAGAATCTTTCTTCCTTAATTCTCAGCTTCTTCCCTCCATTCAACTGTAATCATAATACTAGATTGCAACTTTCACATTCTCCAAATCCCCCGCACTGCAATAACCATAACCATCAGGCCTTGTCTCCCAACTACATATGGTGATTTGGCAAAGTCTCTAACTCAGATCAGTCAAGCTTAAAAACGCAAATAGATCTACAGTAGACAAAATGATATATAAAAAGAAATGCGATCTTCATAAAATAGGCCTTGTATAGGATCTCCAACATGAATCAAGACCCCGAACCCAGCTCAAAATGCTGAATTTGCTGAAAATACAATATAAAACCATCCCTCAGCTCAAAACCACCAGATCTGAGCCACAGCACCATGTCAGTCCAAGCAGATATCTATAAAGACAACCAAAAAAAAAATACCTATCGCACCAAGAAAACCAGAAAATCAATCTTTTGCGCAAAAAACAGAGCAGAAACCAGGAAGCCTCTTCCCGGGACTCTTCGCCATATTTCTTAAATCCAAGGCCAGAAATCAAGCAAAGACCAAGGATTCCTGAAACCCTAGCTACCTCCAGATCAATTCCAGCGAGAACAACAGCAGATCTAGCGAAGAACGACCCAAAAGGAGTACGAGAGCACGATCAAAATGGAAGACGGGAAACGAGGAAAAGAAAGAAGTAGAGAACTTACTCCTGGTATGCGGAGAGGAGGAAGACCGACGCGAAAAGGACTCTTCCAGCGAAAGACACGAACCCCATCTTCCACGCGAAGAAAAAGCTCCGATCCGATCCAAAGACCAGAGAACGGGAAAGAGAGTGGGAGGACGGAGAGCGAGGAGATCTCTCGCTCGCTGTCTCCGATCGGATTCTTCGAACGAAAGGAAAGCTCTGAACAAGCGTCGAAAGTCTGGAAATCTATGAGACGAGACCGCCCGGATCTCTCTTTTAAAGCACGCAACGGAGCAAGGAGACTGGGACCTCAGACCGGCCACGCGGCCGCCCAAATTAATTGCACATGGATCTTCGCAGAAACTTCCGGATTACCACTCCGCTCCTTCCCCCCCGCGCCGGTGGCAGGCCGCGCTCTCCCAGCGACCCACCGCTCGCTTCACTACGCGCATAGGAATTTATATGCAAACAAAAGATCTGTTCCTTACGTGGCAACCAAGGACGGCAGATCTGGAGTTCGCATGAAATATTTTATGCAGTCACGTGCATCTGAAGCTTCCGAAAGGGAAACGGGAAACGCGGTTAACATGGCTCGTAGAAGTGAAACAGCAAGCTTTCCGGCGGTAAGAGCAGGGGGGTCCCACTCCTGATCCGGTGGGACGCACGGATGGGGACCACTGCTTAGAGAATCTCGTGATTCGTGAGGCATGACCGTTGGATTCTGCAATGCTTTTCTGCTGGGATCGGACGGTCCAGATTGAGAATCTGTTGCAATCGGATTATGGAAATGTTTTGTTTTATTTTCTAAACCAATTTCTAGGACTTACTTCAAAGCAAAGAATTTATTGAGCCATATGACATGGTAGTTGGAAAAACTCCTTGTTAGTTTACATAATCTTGTCGGCTTATTAGAATCACCAAGTGTCTGGAATATATTTAAACTGCAAATGATTTCCATTTTCCAATTTTTATAATTGATCTGAAATGGGCTCCAATATTGATTCCTCAGGCTGCCTTAACCTCCATCTAGCAGGACAAAGGAAAGGAAATTACAGTGATTACAAAAAAACAATGACATTGTTAAGTAGCTTAAAACAGAAAAGGAGGGCAAAACAGAAAAGTAAGGACTTGAAATATCTTATCAAGATTGAAGAGAAAACTTCTAAGTTCTGGTTGAAGAGTTCAGTAGCTTTCTTTCTGATGAGGAGACTGGGTTGTAGAATTGTATTAGCCCCTGAATGATTCACCTCTAGTCACATTCACACAAGTAACCAACCTTCCTTTTGCCGCCGAGGCTGCCTAATCGTATGCAGCAGGAGCGAGCAAGGGAACTCCTTTGGTTTTGGAAGGCACATGAGTCCGAATGCTATTATGAATGTGCGAACGACACTACACTACATAGGTACTTGTGCAGGTGAGGCATCGGTCGGTCCTAGAAACAGCGGCAGTACTTTCCTCTCCGGAGAAGCAATCTAATCCATCTCAAAATATAAAGTTAGGGATGATCAAAGTACAGGGGCCAAACCACAATTATAGTCAACTACGCATTGTTTCAGCTGCTCAAGTGACTAGCTAATCCAACCAGCTAGTTACGGCTGCAGATTTAATCCTCCGTTATGCTTTCCCTGTTAGCATGAGTGTGGAGTACCGAAAGGCTATCAACACAAGTTCTGAAAGAATTGTAGTATAATGGAGTATAATTTCAGTTGTTATACATTTAGAACAGTTTTCTTCTAGATTGGGAGATGTGGGCTTCCTATATCCAGGTAGAAAAACAATCAAAAACTGTGTTTAGAGTAATGAATCTATGTACAAAAGAATACCGCCAATCTCCCACAACAGTTTATGCACATCAGCCTCCACACTAGCCCTTATACTTTTTCCTTTGAAGATTAAGAGTGTGTCTAATATTGGGCCGCAAAGCAATAGTTACACATCTTTGTGTGTTCCATTAAACTGGATCATTGCTCCTCGGTATTATCCTTACAGGAAGACTTATTAATGGACCACCAAAGACATCTGTTACTTGGCGGTTCGATTCTTCATTCTTTCGGGTGTCATCAGCAAAATGGAGATCAAACTCTTCATCTTTATCGGAGTCATCCATGAACATTGTCCTGGAAATCATGCGGAGGTTCCTCCAGTCACCATTGCCTCTGTCATTGCTCCCTTGCTCCTCCATACTTCTCTCTGACAAATCATCACTCTGACGACTGAAATTGTGATGACCAAAGCTTGGAGGCTCAAGAAAACTAGCTTGGGGCCCCGATGACGGAGAGATGGAGTGGGCCCACCAATGTTTAACAGCGTGATTTTCTGGATCCCTTTGCTGAAGGACATCATTGCTGAGGAAAGGGCTGGAAGATGGAACCTCTAAGTGACTCTGTATTCTATCGAAGAAGGGAAGACCCCAGCTTTTATCTTCCTCATCAAATTCAGCTTCTCGCCGGTTCATTATATCTTGGCTTGGCCCAGGTGTAGCTTCAATGGGTGATGGAGCCAAGTCATTAGAGTTGTCTACTGGATGTAGAGGCCAAGATGTGTAATACCAATCTAGCAGACAATGGTCCAAGGTATTATTGGTTGTACAAATGCCCCTGCTGCAAACATTCCTTGAGAGTAGCCTATGCGTAATTTCACCTTGGCCTTTTAAACTTGAGGTAAACTGCCATGTCCTGTTTGGTGAACATTTCTGACAAGATCCTGGATGCATCAGTTGCTCCCTAAATTTGCTAAGGTTGGAGAGGAATTGTCGACCATGAGCACTTGGTTCCCTAAATTGATAGGTGCTATGGAAACTGTACAACAAAAATACAATAATACATGCAAGAATACAAGAATGAGATACATAGCTTAGCAACCACCACACTAAACATTATAATACAATAATACATGCAAAACAAACTCTCCATATTAGATCAAACACAGAGACCCATATTGTTGCATTGAGTTCAACAGGCATTTGCATTAGTTAGTTTTATTTATTACAAAAACCTTCTCTCCCTCCCTTCACCTAAGCAGTATACCTTTGTAACCCTAAATTTGAAAAATAGGCAGGAGGTTGTCACAAGATAGTTAGTCCTTTCTTTTTTTATTTATCTGTTCTCGATTTTTCATATTTGGACCAGAATCTTAGAATTTTCAACTTCTAATTTAAAAATGATGATATAATTTTCTCAGGTTACAAAAAAAAAAAAGCATAACCAACACATGTGTCCGATAAACTAGGCCAAGTCATTGCTACAAGTCATAAATTTCACGAGTTCTCTAAGCATGATTGTCAATGATATATATAAAGTCTAGTGAGTGAGAGAGAGGTAAACTAGGTTTCGGATGACCAGATCTGAAGTTGGATTCGATAGTGAAACCGAAGACAAAGGTCTGACGACAAGGATCCGAGCCATTGAATATGATATCCTACCTATAAACTGCCTACACACCAAAAAGATTACTTAGTCAACTTTGGGAGACACTTCCAAGGTTCACTAGAACCTCCTTCCAAATCCTTTTATTTACTGAGTGCTTTCATTTTAAGTTTTTCATCCATGTTTGTTAATGTGTTCTACTTTATTATGATTGTTTTCTTTCTTGTATCTCTCTTCTTTCATCATTTTCCTTGTTTCCTTAGTCTTTCAATATAATTGTCTTGATATGAACTGCATCTTGTTAGTTTCTTTCAATGTTACTCAGACACGTGAGACAAGCATTTAAGTGTCCAAGTGTCCAGAGAATTCGACAAGGGAACTCTTAAGAATCATATGGTTGAAGGGTTTTAGCATGTTATAATGCGCAGCGGAAGTTAGGAATTTTAAAAATTTCTTGATAAAGTTCCTTAACATAAAACCCTTATAAGCCAAGATCACCTTAATGGAAGCAATCAAATAATATAATATAAATGCAGAAATAGAAGAATACCTCTAACGCTAATCCAATATGCAGAATTTCCACTAGGTGCCCAAGTGTTCACCCTCCAACGTTGATCCACACGAAAACTTGATTTAAGTCTTAAGCTCCAAAGACTTTGATCCTTAATGCAGAATTCTTAAAGAACTCTAATGGCTTGCTTTCCTTTCTTTCTATTTTTCTTTAACCTTCTAAAATTACTTCTAATCCTTTTGTCCTAAAGAAGACCACCTTGTCTTGGCTTAGGACACACTAGAAGCAATGCTAGAAAGAAAGAAACTAATGTAAGAAAGAAAGAAGAGAGGAGTGGGGTGGAGTTGGAATTATGAAACCCATGGAGTGCTAGCCTATTTATAATAGGTGTAGGGATGCATCTCCAAGGGATGCTTCCCATCCATACATCCTTTCATGAAAGGACATCATCTAAGGGCCATATCAAATAAGAGGAGGTGCAGATCAAGTGAAGAGGTGTATCAAATGATATGTCCTTTCATGTGGTGCCATATTTTGACCAAGTCAACATCACATGCTAATCACATGTCCATCATGCCTCACCTCTTGATCTTTCATGATGATGATCCAAGGGCTCCAATGCAAGGCGCCATTTACTTGACTCATTATGTCTTCATCCAATGGTGGGATTAAGATCCAATGGTCAATTATGATAGCCATCCTCTAACCCAATCCAATTGGGTTAAACCAACTCTCCATTATGTCTGCATCCAACGGTAGATCAAGATCTAACGGTCTAGATTGAATGATTTATTAAATCTAATCCAATTAGACTCAAACCAAGCCAATTAGGTGCCAACTCTTGGCTAACCCATATTAGAAGATGATCTAATCAAATTAGATCAATTAAGAATCAGATTCGAATCCAATTCGAATCAAGAGCTAAGGGTTTGCAACACCTGCTAGGATGTCTATCTTGCAAACATGATCTAATCCAATTAGACCCTTAATAAGTTTTTCTTGTGTGTGACCCATTGGGTTCCATACTTAGCCAGCAATAGGTGTGAGTGCAAGTTGACCCAACTTGATTAGAACTCTTCTAATCGATTTAAGTCCAAACTGCGCGAACCCAAACTTAACAATTAGAATCCTTTCTAATTGGTGATCGAATTAAACTCTTTAATTCGATCAAACCTATAAGACAAGATTGACGTCTAGCAACGTGTCATGTCTACCCGAAAAATATGGAATTTGGTGGAAATACCAAAAATACCCTTCAGTGGCAAGTTACCGTGCAATTCAATCCTTTAATCAAACTGCATCCCGAATATGTATATGAGTATGAATATATGTCAAACTCAATTTTATATTCATATATTTCTCAATCTTCTAATGATAATTCGAATAATGAAATATTAGAAACTCTTTCTAATTTTCATTGTGCTTTGATCAAAGACTTTCTGAATTATCATATGATTAGAATAAATAGGATGCGATCTTCTCTTACTAGAAGTGATTAATTCCTTGTTGACCTACTCATAACCTTCGTACACATTCCACCATATCCAGAAGACCTCGTACATAACTTATTATCATGAATGAGTGGAAACCAAAATATGGATTTATGTGCACAAGATACTATGGTGATCTCAGGTCAAAGGATCAGTTGCACAACTCCCACTAAGAGAATCATCTTTTGACATGTAAGTAAGACTTCATAAGATTTCTCTTTGTAGGTCAATTCAGTGAACTCATTTCTCTAATGAGCACCCACATCTTTGTATTAGTGTCTCCACACAAGTGATTGTGAGATCAATCACCCTCTGCATCGAGCATACATAAGATGTGCCAGTCTTTCCGGGAAACATTGATCCTCGACTCAATGTACCAATGACTGGGAATATTTAAGATTAGGATTTTAAGATTTTAGGTCTCTCTAGTATGATCTCATCATAGCCTCAAAATCATTGTCTTAATCTAAGAGGTTCATCACAAATATAATCAACAGCATATGATGAAACACAATGCCTTTATTTATATTAAATGTCATGTACATGATTTAGAAAATCAAAAGAAAATCCTTCACAATACATATTGCGATTGGCTTGTAGGGCATCTACTCTTTCAATCTCCCACTTGCACTAAAGCCAATCGCCCTTATATTTCATCCCCATACAATCGAGGTGGCGATCGAACTGCTGTTGTGGTAGAGCTTTAGTGAACGGATTTGCTAAGTTGTTCTTTGTGTCTACTCGTTCAATGACTATGTCTTGTCTCTCGACAATCTCTCGAACGAGGTGGAAGCGTCTTAGAATGTGCTTGGATTTGTGATGAGATCTTGGTTCCTTTGCTTGAGCAACAGCTCCAGTGTTGTCACAATAAACTGGAACTGGTCCAGCAATCTCAGGAACTACTCCCAACTCAGCGATGAACTTCTTCATCCAGACAGCTTCCTTAGCGGCCTCACTTACAGCGATGTATTCTGCCTCAGTAGTTGAGTCAGCTACAGTTTGCTGCTTGGAACTCTTCCAGCTCACTGCACCACCATTTAGGGTAAAGACATACCCTGAAGTGGACTTGCTATCATCTGGGTCTGATTGAAAACTAGAATCAGAAAATCCTTCTAGTTTCAACTCAGATCCTCCATAAATTAGAAAAATATCTTTAGTCCTTCTTAAGTACTTAAGAATATTTTTCACAGCTATCCAATGATTTTCTCCTGGATCAGCCTGGAATCTGCTTGTTATGCCTAAGGCATAAGCAACATCAGGCCTAGTACATAGCATAGCATACATAATTGATCCTACTGCCGAAGCATAGGGAATAGAATTCATTCTATTCCTCTCTTCAGATGTCTTAGGAGACATCTTCTTAGAGAGACGTATGCCATGACTCATAGGTAAGTAACCTCTTTTACTTCCTTCCATGCTGAATCTTTTCAGCACACGATCTATGTACTTAGATTGGGACAAGCCTAACATCCTTTTAGATCTATCCCTATAGATCTTTATACCAAGTATATAGGATGCTTCTCCCAAGTCTTTCATGGAAAAGCTTTTTGATAGCCAAGTCTTGACCGATTGTAACATTGGAATATCATTTCCAATGATTAGTATGTCATCTACATACAATATTAAGAAGACAACGGCACTCCCACTAGTCTTCTTGTACACACATGGTTCATCCACATTTTTGATAAAACCAAACTCTTTGACTGTTGTATCAAAACGGATGTTCCAACTCCTCGATGCTTGCTTTAATCCATAAATGGATCTCTTAAGCTTGCATACTTGATTTGCTCTCCCACTTGAGACAAATCCTTCTGGCTGTGTCATGTAAACCTCTTCCTCAAGATAACCATTAAGGAAGGCGGTTTTGACATCCATCTGCCAAATTTCATAATCATAGTATGCAGCTATTGCAAGCAAAATCCGAATAGATTTAAGCATGGCAACTGGTGAAAAAGTTTCATCATAGTCAATTCCTTGCTTTTGCCTGAAACCTTTTGCCACCAATCTAGCCTTGTAGGTTTCTACTTGGCCACCTGCTCCAATCTTCTTCTTATAGACCCATTTGCAACCTATAGGATTTACACCTTCTGGTGCATCAACCAAAGTCCATACTTGGTTGGTATACATAGAGTCTATTTCGGATTTCATAGCTTCTAACCATTTGTTAGAGTCATTACTCATGATAGCTTCCGAATAGGTCAGAGGATCATCATTTTCGACGATGTGGGCTTCATCATTCTCAATGATAAACCCATATCTCTTAGGTGCATTTCGCACTCTATCTGACCTTTGGAGAGGAGATGTGTGTTGTGGTTGTACTTCATCAATGGGTACATCTGGTTGAAGAATTTCTTGTGTTTCTATTTGTAGGTCTTGAACTTCATTAAGTTCAATTCTTCTTTCACTGCCCTTTTCTAAGATAAACTCTTTTTCTAAGAAAGTGGCATGCCTACTAACAAATACCTTTTGTTCAGTAGGGTGATAGAAGAGATATCCAATACTTTCTTTGGAATAACCTATAAATGTACATTTATCTGATCTAGCACTTAGTTTATGTCCAAAATTTCTTTTGACATATGCTTGGCAGCCCCATATTTTAAAATATTTAAGATTGGGCTTTCTACCTCTCCATATCTCATATGGAGTACTAGATACAGATTTTGAAGGTATCCTGTTTAGCACATATGTAGCAGTTTCTAAGGCATAACCCCAGAAGGAAATAGAAAGATCTGTAAAGCACATCATGGATCTTACCATATCTAATAGAGTACGATTCCTCCGTTCAGCTACACCATTTAGTTGTGGCGTATACGGAGGTGTCCATTCAGAGAGAATGCCCTTTTCTTTAAGATGATTTAAAAATTCACTAGAAAGGTATTCACCTCCTCGATCAGATCGAAGGATTTTAATACACTTTCCGGTTTGTTTTTCAACCATACTTTGATACTCTTTAAACTTATCAAAGGCTTCGTATTTATGTTTCATAAGATACACAAATCCGAACCTTGATAAATCATCAGTGAATGTGATGAAGTAAGAGTATCCGCCTCTAGTTGGAGTTGTCATAGGACCACATACATCTGTATGTATAAGTCCTAATAACTCACTTGCCCTTTCTCCATGTCCAGTGAATAGAGACTTGGTCATTTTTCCCATAAGACAAGATTCACAAGTTCCTAATGATTCATAATCATAAGGATCAAAGAACTCTTCTTTGTATAACTTGTTGATTCTTGATTCACTTATGTGACCAAGTCGGCAATGCCAAAGGAGGGTATTATTCACTTCCTCTCTCTTTCTTTTATTGCTTTTATTAATATGAAAGACATTGTCATTAAGTAATAAAACTAGAAGACCATTTTCCATAATGCCATTGCAAAGATGCTTATTAGAAAAATAAATAGAGCAACCATTGCCCTTTCCATTAATTTCAAAACCTTTCTTTAACAACAAAGGAATGGAAATTACATTTCTAATAATTTTGGGCATATAATAACAATCTTCTAATTGTAGGAGCTTTTCCGAAGGCAATTCCAAGTTGTAGGTTCCAACAGCTTCAGCCTGGATGGACTCTCCTCCAGCGCCATACAGCTCGAAGTCACCTTTCTTCAAAATTTTAATTTTCTGTAGTCCATGCAAAGATTTGCAAATGTGAAAACCACAGCCGGTATCCAATACCCATGAATTTGAATTTGAAGAACTTAATGACAAGTTGGCATGTAACATAAACATACCTTTTGATGCAACTCTTGCATCGGTCTTCATACTTGCAAGAAAACTCTTGCAATTCCTTTTCCAGTGGCCAGCTTTGCCGCAATGAAAACAGGTACTTGATCCGGAGTTTTTCTTTCCTTTTTTCTTTTTGATGCTACTCTTGGGGTTCAATCGTTTCTTAGAACCCTTATTTCCCGATTTTCTCATAGAGGTGCTATTTATAAGAAGGAGTGGACCTTTATCCTTCTTAATATGCCCTTCAGCTATTTTGAGCATATTTAACAGCTCAGGCAGGGAGGTGTTCAGCTTGTTCATGTGAAAGTTCACAACAAACTGAGAGAATGAATTAGGCAGTGATTGCAGGATCAAATCCTGACTGAGCTCACTATCCATAGCAAAACCTAATTGACTTAATCTGGTGATCAAGTCTATAACCATAAGAACATGGTTTTGCACTGGAGTTCCTTCATTCATTCTAGCACGGAACAACTGCTTAGATATCTCATACCTAGCAGTCCTGCTTTGTTCTCCATACAACTCTTTTAAATTGAGAAGTATGTATTGAGTGTCCATGCCTTCATGTTGCCTCTGTAATTCATTGTTCATAGAGGCAAGTATGATACATTTGACAGTCACACTGTCATTTTTCCACATCTTATGTGTGGCAACCTCCTCTTCTGTAGCATCATCCCCTAGATCTCCAAGATCAGGGGTTTCAAGTATATAGGAAATTTTCTCCTGAGTGAGTACTATCTTTAAATTCCTCAACCAGTCCACATAGTTTGGTCCGGTCAACTTGTTGGCATCTAAGATGCCTCTTAGTGAAAGTGAAGAAGCCATTTAATAATTCTATATATGCAAGAACAAAACTAATATAAGCAGACCAATCATGATGACATGTTTGCAACTAAATAAGGACTTTAATCTAATTTGTCTCCTACTATTTTTATCGAATATCATAGCCCTCTCCTATGATAAACGTGAAAATATAATTTTTCTGAGTAGGGTTGAGATCCTAATTCATCATAAAAAGCCTTGTGTTTACACAACAAACTCTTATGAGTTCAAAGGTAGGAAACTCTTTCCAATTGCATCTCATGCAATTCTCAACTTTATCTTGTCCTCTTAAAATACTTATTGCCTTGTGTTAGCACAACAAACAATAATATTTTAGTTAAGTCAAACCCTTCATTTCCATATAGTCATATTCGAATAATATTGCCCTTGTGGTTGCACAACAAGGCAATATATATTAAAATATGCCATAAGCATCTTAATGCACCAAGACAGTATAACATCAGTCCCCATTGCAAGTCTTGTGTTAGCACAACAAACTAGCATGGATCTTGACATAATAATATCGAGGCATGAAGGAAGGCTATCAATAGTGTTATATCAATATTAAGCTTATCCATAATAGGCAATCAAACAATTGGCCAGGTAAGCAGGTGGGAGGCTCCCCTTACTCAGAGAGTAAGGTCCTAATTAAGTAACCACCTTTAGTGCTTTCCTTAGACACCAATTAGATTAATTGTTCTAGAATGGGTTAGCTCAAAGTTTTTCAACACTATGACTTAATATAAATTTTTATTGAGGGCTTACTAGTCTCTAGCACATTCTTTAATTGTAACATACATTTAACATGTCTAAAATAAACTATTATGCATCATGGCTATCTCATAGCATGTATAAATCATAAGCAATTAATTAACATGCTTCAACATATTTTCATATGGAAAATTTCATATCATGATATTTTATTACATAACATATCATATATTAATCATACATTTCAGCATTTCTCTAAGCATATGACATTACTATCTCATAGTAAATTAATAATCATACATCATACATAATTATTTGATTGAACCAATTAAGGATGGCTCTGATACCACTGAAGGGTTTTAGCATGTTATAATGCGCAGCGGAAGTTAGGAATTTTAAAAATTTCTTGATAAAGTTCCTTAACATAAAACCCTTATAAGCCAAGATCACCTTAATGGAAGCAATCAAATAATATAATATAAATGCAGAAATAGAAGAATACCTCTAACGCTAATCCAATATGCAGAATTTCCACTAGGTGCCCAAGTGTTCACCCTCCAACGTTGATCCACACGAAAACTTGATTTAAGTCTTAAGCTCCAAAGACTTTGATCCTTAATGCAGAATTCTTAAAGAACTCTAATGGCTTGCTTTCCTTTCTTTCTATTTTTCTTTAACCTTCTAAAATTACTTCTAATCCTTTTGTCCTAAAGAAGACCACCTTGTCTTGGCTTAGGACACACTAGAAGCAATACTAGAAAGAAAGAAACTAATGTAAGAAAGAAAGAAGAGAGGAGTGGGGTGGAGTTGGAATTATGAAACCCATGGAGTGCTAGCCTATTTATAATAGGTGTAGGGATGCATCTCCAAGGGATGCTTCCCATCCATACATCCTTTCATGAAAGGACATCATCTAAGGGCCATATCAAATAAGAGGAGGTGCAGATCAAGTGAAGAGGTGTATCAAATGATATGTCCTTTCATGTGGTGCCATATTTTGACCAAGTCAACATCACATGCTAATCACATGTCCATCATGCCTCACCTCTTGATCTTTCATGATGATGATCCAAGGGATCCAATTCAAGGCGCCATTTACTTGACCCATTATGTCTTCATCCAATGGTGGGATTAAGATCCAATGGTCAATTATGATAGCCATCCTCTAACCCAATCCAATTGGGTTAAACCAACTCTCCATTATGTCTTCATCCAACGGTAGATCAAGATCTAACGGTCTAGATTGAATGATTTATTAAATCTAATCCAATTAGACTCAAACCAAGCCAATTAGGTGCCAACTCTTGGCTAACCCATATTAGAAGATGATCTAATCAAATTAGATCAATTAAGAATCAGATTCGAATCCAATTCGAATCAAGAGCTAAGGGTTTGCAACACCTGCTAGGATGTCTATCTTGCAAACATGATCTAATCCAATTAGACCCTTAATAAGTTTTTCTTGTGTGTGACCCATTGGGTTCCATACTTAGCCAGCAATAGGTGTGAGTGCAAGTTGACCCAACTTGATTAGAACTCTTCTAATCGATTTAAGTCCAAACTGCGCGAACCCAAACTTAACAATTAGAATCCTTTCTAATTGGTGATCGAATTAAACTCTTTAATTCGATCAAACCTATAAGACAAGATTGACGTCTAGCAACGTGTCATGTCTACCCGAAAAATATGGAATTTGGTGGAAATACCAAAAATACCCTTCAGTGGCAAGTTACCGTGCAATTCAATCCTTTAATCAAACTGCATCCCGAATATGTATATGAGTATGAATATATGTCAAACTCAATTTTATATTCATATATTTCTCAATCTTCTAATGATAATTCGAATAATGAAATATTAGAAACTCTTTCTAATTTTCATTGTGCTTTGATCAAAGACTTTCTGAATTATCATATGATTAGAATAAATAGGATGCGATCTTCTCTTACTAGAAGTGATTAATTCCTTGTTGACCTACTCATAACCTTCATACACATTCCACCATATCCAGAAGACCTCGTACATAACTTATTGTCATGAATGAGTGGAAACCAAAATATGGATTTATGTGCACAAGATACTATGGTGATCTCAGGTCAAAGGATCAGTTGCACAACTCCCACTAAGAGAATCATCTTTTGACATGTAAGTAAGACTTCATAAGATTTCTCTTTGTAGGTCAATTCAGTGAACTCATTTCTCTAATGAGCACCCACATCTTTGTATTAGTGTCTCCACACAAGTGATTGTGAGATCAATCACCCTCTGCATCGAGCATACATAAGATGTGCCAGTCTTTCCGGGAAACATTGATCCTCGACTCAATGTACCAATGACTGGGAATATTTAAGATTAGGATTTTAAGATTTTAGGTCTCTCTAGTATGATCTCATCATAGCCTCAAAATCATTGTCTTAATCTAAGAGGTTCATCACAAATATAATCAACAGCATATGATGAAACACAATGCCTTTATTTATATTAAATGTCATGTACATGATTTAGAAAATCAAAAGAAAATCCTTCACAATACATATTGCGATTGGCTTGTAGGGCATCTACTCTTTCAATGGTGACACACCTATAGCTTATATATGTTTGTGTAAATAGGAACAAAAAATAATAAGGTGGACCCACTGCTTCTTCTATTCACAAAACTAATAAAAAAATTTCTAATAAATATGTTAGAATAAATAACTTTCATATAGTAGTGTCAAACAAGATATGCCAAACCGGACCGAACCATCCGGTTGACCCCGTACCGAACCGATGGGAAACCGAATCGGTTCGGTCCTAAATTTTGAAATCCCCCCCCCCCCCAAAAAAAATCGCCCTAAACCGCTCCAAACCGCCCCAAACTAGGCGGTTTGGCCGGTTCGAACCGGTTCGAAGCCCACCACCTCTTTAAGAGGCTTGAATCATGGTCTATTGAATTAGGGTGAATTGCCCGGTTCACCGCATACCGAACTGGTACCGTACCAAACCGGTAGCCGACCAGCACGGATCTCTGTACTAGTTCGGTAAACCTTGGTGTCAAAAGTAGGCTCATAATGATGATGACATCATGATTTAATGGTATGAAGTGTCAAGGAGGGTCATAAGTGTCCCAAGTGTCCAAGTATCAGGCACATCAAAAAACTTAAAATATGGACATACCAATCTCCTAATCTTGCAACATTTCCATATCTACTTATCTTTACTACGGAGTTCTATTTGATATAAGTACTTGGCACAAAAAAGTTTGTTATTTAAGCACTCCTAGAGTTTATTGTCACTTTTATGTACACAAGACCAACTTTCCTATAGAATCATATATATTAAGTATCATCACCTCATTCAGAAGTTCTGGAGCATTTTGTATCCTTCATATAGTGAAGGGCTGTTGATTAGAAATTCATAATGTGAGGTGCAGGCAACATTGATTTAGAAATTAGTAGAACATGTTAGACTGAACTTATTTAAAGAGTTTTTTTCATATTCATTTTCAAAAGAAAAGTTACAAGTTCTTTCATTGACTTTCGATATGTCAAAAGTCAAAAGTCAAAAGGACTAAATGGTATGATGGTGGGAAGTTGAGATAGTTGAGCTTTATCGGTCGAAGAAGAGCGAGAAATAGAGAAGCTAAGGAGTCTGAGGTATTCAGAGTCGATGTTAATTGAGAAACAAAAAACAGAACAAAAAAGTTAAATGTTTTTCATTATGTATAGCTATACCATCTTGATAAACAACATGGAAGATTGATAACTGATAAGAATATCTCAATTCCTCCCAATCTCGGTCAAAAGCCTCTCCCTCACCCTTTCTGTTTTCCCTGTCAGATGCTTCCCCACCCCTTCTCCCTCCCCCCAAAAAATTATTCCTAAAATAAGGTATTATTGTACAAATTTAATCACTTTCAAGTCAATTTTTATATCTACTTTCATATCTACTTTCATAACAAAGAGGTCTAGAAACTGTAAAATTTGTAAATAGCTAAAAATTACAGATATATGACATGTATATGTTGAGCAGTGTGAAGTGATTGATTAAAACCCTATTTGATTTTGATGAGCTCAAAGCATTTGAGTATATCTCTTGTTTACTAATGAATTCAATTAAGTGTTTCAGTAAAAATCTTGTCTAAGTGTCTCTAGACTTGGTTCATAATATTTTGGATAAGTTAAGAAGTCAGCTTGAACCAAAGTCTGAGACTCGAGTCGACTCCAGAGTATCACGAGTCGACTCCAAGCGTATCAAGTTCACTGGCACGAGCTCGAGTCGACTCCGGATCAGTACGAGTCGACTCCGACTGAGAACAGACAGACGAACAGAAAGCATCAACTCAAAACCTGTCAGCGAGTCGACTCCTGAACTGCGCGAGTCGACTCCGATGTTCACCGAGTCGACTCCAGGGTAGTATGAGTCGACTCCTAGGAGTCACAGGCAGAAAAGTCAGAGAGCAGTTTTCGGGTCTGAGATTCGAGTCGACTCCAGTGGAACGCGAGTCGACTCCGATGGTTGGCAAGTCGACTCCAAAGAAAGTGAGAGTCGACTCTCAGAGGAACACAAGGAAGAAGTCAGAGAACGTTTTTCGGACTCTGAGATTCGAGTCGACTCCCGCAATACGCGAGTCGACTCCTAGACACCGCGACCCCAAAGAAGACAGAAGACCAATCTGCTGTGTCTGAGAGCCGAGTCGACTCCTAGAAAGCTCGAGTCGACTCCAAGGCAGCGGTACACCAAAAGGGCAGAAGACTTAGTTTTGGAAACTGAGAGCCGAGTCGACTCCGGGAAAGTTCGAGTCGACTCCAAGACTGGACGAGCCAAAAGACAGAAGATCGGGAGTTCGGGCTCTGAGCGCCGAGTCGACTCCCAGGACAGTCGAGTCGACTCGAGTTGGCCAAGTTGAAAATTGACTCCGTGGACTTCATGGGATGAGCCGACTCCGAAAATGCCAAGTCAGCTCCAGAAGTTGGCGAGTCGACTCCGGGTCAAGACGAGTCGACTCCCAGTCGAAGAGGCTACTTTAATTCAAATCCGAAACAGTTGCCGAGTCGACTCCAGAAAAGCATGAGTCGACTCCCGCTACAGCCGAGTCGACTCCTGATCGCGCGAGTCGACTCCAACCCACCAACGGACATATTGTCAGGCTGTGCAGAGTGTGCAGAACGGGCAGAAAAAGGTCTCTAACGGCTAGTTTCCGTGGGGGTTAGTTTAAATAGCCACAGAGGACTGTAGCAAAGTAGAGAACAACTATTCCACTCAAAGTAATCAAGCATTCAATCTCTGCAACCTGTTCTTCAACGAAAAGAGGGAAGAGCGGCATTAACTCCATCCAACTTCCTCTTCCCAGCAATTAAAGAAGCCTCCTCCTGCATTCAAGTCGACCACACATTCAAGAGGAGACCCGAAGTTCGAGAAGCCCCACTCAACTCCAACTCAAACGTGTTTGAGGGCTTCTAACTTTTCTTCTGTTTATATTATTATTTATCTGCTTTTTGAGAAGCTGTGTTTTCTGTTTGTACCTTTTATTTTCACCTGGTCTTTACTTGGTTCAATCGGGGGATTGAATCAAGGGTATTGAGGTTGGTTGGTGAGCCGAGTGTAAAACCAACGTGTGTAAGGGTTCGATTGTGATCCCGGAAAAACAATCGGGGCGGTTCTAGTCGGTGAGCCAGGAAAAACCGACCGAGTTCGTTGTGAGCTCGTAAAACAACAAGTTTGGTTGTGAGCTTGGAAAACAACCGGCTGTAATCCAAGGGGTTATAGTGAATTCCCAAGTGAGACTTGGGGAGTGGACGTAGGAGCAAGGGTTAGCTCCGAACCACTATAAAACTTGGTGTTTGTGATTGATTGTCTCTCTTTCTCTTACTCTCATATCACTTACAGCACATAGCAATTAATTAAACAACTTGCAATAGTTTTAATTAGTCATCCACAACGTTTTAAATAGCTAAATTATTTTAAAACCCAATTCACCCCCCCTCTTGGATTGTCTATCTGGGCAACAAGTGGTATCAGAGCCTAAACTCTTCTACTCTAAGAGTCAAAGATCAAAATGACAACCCCATTTGGATCTTCCCACATTGAGGGTCAGTCCACCCAAAGACCCCCATTCTTTAATGGATCCGACTACTCATATTGGAAGGCTAGGATGAGAATATTCATCCAAGCCCAAGACTATGAGATGTGGACCATTGTAGTAAATGGGCCATACATCCCATCCATATATGTAGAGGGTGTCACGGTACCCAAACTAGAAAAGGATTGGAATGAACATGACATGAGAAAGGCACAACTAAATTCTAAAGCTATGAATGTGCTTTATTGTGCCTTAGATAGAAATGAATTCAATAGGGTCTCTACTTGCAATTCTGCAAAAGAGATTTGGGACAGACTTGAAGTGACCCATGAGGGCACGAATCAAGTCAAAGAATCCAAAATAAATATATTGGTTCATAAGTATGAATTATTTAAAATGGATTCTAATGAAACAATCACATGCATGTTCACTAGGTTTACTGACATTGTCAATGGCCTAAAAAGCCTTGGCAAGAACTATACTAACAGTGAGCTTGTCAGGAAAATTCTTCGCTGTCTACCAAGGTCATGGGAAGCCAAGGTGATGGCAATCCAAGAAGCTAAAGACTTGAACAAGCTTCCACTTGAAGAGCTCCTTGGATCCCTAATGACTTACGAGCTCACAATGAAGCAGCACAGCGAAGAAGAGTCCTCCCATAAGAAAAATGTAATAGCTCTTAAATCTACATCATCTAATAAAGACTTGTCTTGCAGCAGCAGTAGTGAAGAAGAAGAGCTTGAGGGAGATGATGGTGAGGCTCTTCTTGTGCGCAAATTCAGAAAATTCATCAACCACAAGAAGTCCTATCATCCAAGGAGAGGCCCCTCAAATTCCTACCGCAAGGACAAAGGTAAGGAAAGGAAAAATGAGGGAATTGGGTGTTACGAGTGCAAGAAGCCGGGTCACATAAGAGCTGAGTGCCCTTTACTGAAGAAGGGGAGCAAGTACAAGAAGAAGAAGGCTCTTGTCACAACACTATCCGACTCTGACTCATGATCCTCTTCATCGGATGAGGAACAAGAGGAAAAGGCCAATTTCTGCTTAATGGCCAATGAAAATGAGGTAACGTCCGAATCGCCTTTAGATTTTACTTTTGATGAGCTTTATGATGCTTTTAATGAACTAATGATTGAATATAAGGCTATAAATGCTAAAAACAAAGAACTCAAAGTAACTAACCAAACTTATATCCGTAAGTATGATTCATTAGTTAAGGATAAAGATGTTCTTATCAAAGAAAATTTAGAACTTAAGACAAGCAATCAACTCTTAACTCAAAAGACTAATACCTTGAGTAAAGATAATGAAAAATTAACTAAGGAAATTTCAGAACTTAAAAACAATAAACAAAACTTAAACGAGAAACTCATAAAAGATTTAAACATTCTAAAAACCGAAAAACAAGCTCTAACTAAAGAACTTGAAAAGTACAAACCTTTGGTAGAAAAGTTTACATATAGTTCTGAAAAATTGAACATGATACTAAATAGTCAACGAGCAGTATTTAATAGAGCAGGTTTAGGGTATAATCCAAAAAATAAACAAAAACTTCTTAGTAACTTCTTTGTTAAAGCTGGAGAAAGCAAAACTAAGAAAGTAATCTGCTTTTGTTGTGGAACTGTAGGACATAAGGCAAATGTATGTGACTATAGGAAAGGAAAAACTAAAAGAAAAATTAAAAGGATATGGGTTCCAAAAGGAACCAATATGACTAACCATGAAGGACCCAAGAAAACTTGGGTACCTAAGATTATATGATCTGCTTGTGTAGGAGTGTCTTGCAGCCAAGGTCAACAAAAATTGCTGGTACTTGGATAGTGGCTGCTCAAGACACATGACGGGTGACAAGGATCAATTTTTCACCCTTGAAGCTAAGAAGGGAGGTGCTGTGACTTTTGGAGACAACAACCAATGTCACATCATTGGTATTGGTAAAGTTCAAATTACCCCTTCTACTTTTATTGATAATGTTAGATATGTTGATGGTCTTAAGCATAACCTATTAAGCATTAGTCAATTATGTGATAAAGGGTATGATGTTATGTTTAAACCATCACTATGCATTATAACAAATCCAAATGACAATAGTTTAGTTTTTAAAGGAATTAGACGTGGGAATGTGTATGTTGTAGACCTTGAAGATCTTGCCAAACATAACCAATGTTTAGTTGTTAATGAAACTAAGGATAATGATGCTAGTTGGTTATGGCACCGTAAGTTAGGTCATGCAAGCATGGACACAATAACTAAACTAGTTAAAAGAGATTCCGTGATAGGTTTGCCAAAATTAAAATTTGAAAAGAATAAAATATGTGAAGCATGTCAATTTGGCAAACAATCTAGAAACTCATTTAAATCCATAAAATGTGTCTCTACCTCTAGACCTCTGGAATTATTACACATGGACCTATTCGGACCAACTAGAACAACAAGCCTAGGTGGAAATAAATATGGTCTAGTTATTGTAGATGATTATTCTAGGTACACATGGGTCATGTTCCTAGCACATAAGGATCAAGCATTTTCTGTTTTTAAGAAATTCCATAAAGAAGTAACCAATACTAGAGATACCTCAGTAATAGCTATTAGAAGTGACCATGGTACCGAATTCGAAAATCAGTCATTTGATGAGTTTTGTAGTAAAAAGAGGATAACCCATAATTTTTCTGCACCTAGGACACCACAACAAAATGGAGTTGTGGAAAGAAAAAATAGAACTCTAGAGGAAATGGCTAGAACTATGTTATGTGAAAGTAACCTCCCTAAGTACTTTTGGGGAGAAGCCATTAATACTTCTTGTCATATATTAAATAGAGCTTTATTAAGACCCATTATAAAGAAAACACCTTATGAACTTTGGAAAAACAGAAAACCAAAAGTTAATTACTTTCATGTTTTTGGATGTAGGTGTTTTGTTCATAATAATGGGAAAGATAATCTAGGTAAATTTGACTCTAAATCTGATGAGGGCATATTCTTAGGTTACTCCACAACTAGTAAAGCCTATAGAGTCTTTAATAAAAGAACCCTAGTTATAGAAGAATCCATACATGTTGTGTTTGATGATTCTAGTGATTTTTCCTCTAGTAAGAAAGGTAATTTGGATGATGAGGCTGAAATTCTTGAAGAAAAGATAAATGAGATGACATTACAAGATGACAATCAAAAATTGATTGAAGATGCATCATCAAGCCAAGAGGCTATTGCGGATCATGGGCTAACTAAAGCTTGGAGGTATGCTCACGGGCATCCTAAGGAACTAATTCTAGATGATCCATCTCAACCGGTTAGGACTAGAGCATCCCTTAGAAATTTAAATAACCATCTAGCTTTTGTCTCACACTTTGAGCCCAAACACATAGAAGAAGCCGAAAATGATGTAAACTGGATAAATGCAATGCAAGAAGAATTAAACCAATTTACTAGAAACAAAGTATGGAATCTAGTTGAGAGACCTTCTGAATATCCAATTATAGGTACAAAATGGATTTATAAAAATAAACTAGATGAAAATGGAATTGTAATAAGGAATAAGGCTAGACTAGTAGCAAAGGGTTATAATCAAGAAGAAGGTATAGATTTTGATGAAACCTTTGCTCTCGTAGCTAGACTTGAGGCTATTAGATTATTATTAGCATTTGCATGCTCTAAGGACTTCAAGTTATTTCAAATGGATGTAAAAAGTGCATTTTTAAATGGGTATATTAATGAGGAGGTATATGTAGAACAACCTCCTGGTTTTGAAAATCATCAATACCCTAATCATGTTTATAAATTGAACAAAGCACTTTATGGTTTGAAACAAGCACCTAGAGCATGGTATGAGAGGCTTAGCAAATTCCTACTAGAACATGAGTTCTCTAGGGGTAATGTAGATACAACACTATTTCTGAAAAAGAAAAACCAAGATATGCTACTAGTACAGATTTATGTTGATGATATCATTTTCGGTGCTACTAACAATCGCCTCTGTGAAGAATTTGCTGATTTGATGCAGAGTGAATTTGAGATGAGCATGATGGGAGAGCTGAACTACTTTCTCGGGCTTCAAATCAAACAGTCTGAAGAAGGCATCTTCATCAATCAAGCCAAATACATCAAGGAGATGCTCAAGAAGTTTGATATGGAGGGAAACAAATCAATCAGCACCCCCATGAGCTCATCATGCAAATTAGACCAAGATGAATCAGGTAAATCTGTAGATCAGAAACTGTATAGAGGTATGATAGGATCTTTATTGTATCTTACTGCAAGTAGACCTGATATTATGTTTAGTGTTTGCATGTGTGCTAGATATCAGGCTAATCCTAAGGAATCACATCTAATTGCAGTAAAGAGAATCTTTAAATACCTAATAGGAACAAAGAACATAGGGTTATGGTATTCTAAAGAATCTAGCCTAAACCTAATAGGATACACAGATTCAGACTTCGCTGGATGTAAGCTTGATAGAAAAAGTACCAGCGGGTCTTGTCAATTTCTAGGAGAAAACCTAATCTCATGGTTTAGCAAGAAACAAAACTCGGTTGCATTATCTACTGCTGAAGCTGAATATGTTGCAGCCGGGAGTTGTTGTGCTCAAATCTTGTGGATCAAACAACAATTAGAAGATTATGGCATTAAACAAGATAAAATACCTATTAACTGTGATAATACAAGTGCCATTAATCTAACTAAAAATCCAATTCAGCATTCAAGAACTAAACACATTGAGATAAGACATCACTTCATAAGAGATCATGTACTGAATGGTGATGTGACACTACAATTTGTTTGTACTGATGATCAATTAGCAGACATTTTTACAAAACCCCTAAGTGAAGAGAGGTTTAGTGTGCTTAGGAGGGGATTAGGAGTGATTGATCCATCCTAGTGGTAGTTTCCACTAGATTCGTTGATTTTGATGATTAGATTGTGGTTAAAATAGAGTTTCTTTTCAATGATCATCAAATCAGATCATAATTTAGCAATTTTTCCTCATTCGGCACGAACATAACATGATTTTTAGGTGCGTGCCAAAGTTAGAGACGACTCGAGTAAGTTTCAGAGTCGGCTCCTGAGGGGGAGTCGACTCGCGCATTTGCGGGAGTCGACTCGAGATTGATGGCAGCAGAGGGGGAGTCGACTCGCGCATATTCTGGAGTCGACTCGAGGTCGAGTCGACTCGCGACTCAGTGGAGCCGACTCGCAGTCGGGATCCGACTTTTTAACCCTAACTTTGTCGTTTCGAAAACACTTCTATTCTCCGCCGCCACTGTTCACAAGCCCTAGAGCCGACTCCTAGGTCGTCCCCGGTCGTCCCCAAGCCTTTTCCGTCAACCTTTCACCGTCCCTTAGGGTTTTCCTCCCAATCTAGGTCCTTATGCCACGTAAAACCGTAGTCTGGAAGAGGTCCCGACCCGAGGCCGGTCCCGAGAGGCGCTCCAAGGCTCGGCACGATCCCGCGAGGCAACAACCTCCGGCTCGTTCCCCGCCGAGGGCGGTTCCCGCGAGGCCGTGCGCCGGGAAGGCCGTCACCACCGGGAGATATGTCGATTTCGACTATCTCTCCCGGGAGGGTTTCACCATAGGTGAGAGATTGCGTGTCCAGGGCTTAGAGTATTTCCTCACATTAGATCTCCCAACTTACCCTGGATTAGTTAGAGAGTTTTACGGTACCGTCCATCGGGAAGATGGGGGTATCGAGGGCACGGTAGCCGGTGTCCCTCTGTTCATTACGGAGGATCTTATTGCCCACATCCTCCACCTTCCACAAGTAGGGGTGGCTCCCACACACCCCGAGGACAGGGTTGAGGCCCTTACGGCCATTCTAGGGCATCCACCCCAGTCACCCTTAGACGAGGTATCCGCTAGCTCACTTCCGATTGAGGTGCGGATCCTCCTGAGTATATTGTCTAGGTCCATCTTCCCTAAGACCGGGAGATTTGATTTTGTATCTGAGAGAGACCTAGACCTAGCTCTCATGTTCTACATGCTTCAGGACACCCCAATCAATTCCCCAAACTCATTTATCGATACCTGTGTGAGCCACTAGACAGACCTAGGCTCACCCTACCCTACAGTATGGTATTCACTCTGTTGTTTAGGGAGTACGAGATTCCTATCCCTGAGGGGGAACCCTTTCGCGCATTGCGATGGACTGATCGCATGCGTCCGGGGACCCTACACAGGATGGGGTTTCGGAAGATAGAGAGGACATGGTTTAGGAAGTCCTCCATCACCACACAGACCACCAGACACTCCCCTAGTCCTGAGCCAGATTCTGACTATCCTGACTTACCGGACTTTCCATCCACTTCTGCTCCTACCACCTCCGCCGGACCCTCCTCCTCGGCTCCACCACCCATGGAGGTCCGCATCGCTCCTGAGCAGCTCCGGGAGCTGCGGCAGGAGATAGTCCGAGATCTGCGGGATGATCTGCTTCGGGAGCTCCGAGGTTCAGTGCCTGCTCCCTCTCCCGCTCCATCTTCAGCGTTGGTCCCTTCCCTGACGGTCGTGACTGACATGACGGCTCATGTACGGGAAGAGATCTACAACATGAGGACTTTGCTCCAGGCCCAGTTCCATAGCCTGAGTGAGGTCACGAGCACCACTCGACAGATGCGGGATGACATAGGACGTGACATGCACACCACTACCGAGGGGGCCGAGCGCTTGTCGAATGTGCTCATCGACAAGCTGGACGCACTTCAGACGTCGGTGACTGAGCTCTCCACTACACATAGCAGAGCCACTTCGTCGATTATCACTCAGCTCGGGCATGTTACAGATGCAGTCACCCTCCTCATGGAGCAGAGCAGATTGAGAGGAGCCACATCCTCGAGAGGAGGAGCCACATCCTCGAGAGGAGGAAATACATCTTCGAGAGGAGGAGCTACATCCTCGAGGAGACCATAGCTGTTTTTTGTGTTTTGTTTTGACATGTATTGTTTTTGCTTTACTTATTGTATTCTCAAATGTATTTACATACAAATCAATACAATGAGTAGCCATATCTTCTTCAATTCTGTGCCATTTGATCTATGATTGATTGTGTGTGCTTACCTCCTTTTTGATACGATGACAAAAAGGGGGAGAAATATATATAAAATATGTAAAAGGAATCAATGAAAATCAATATAAAAAAAAAGAAAAACTTTTAAAACACACAAAAATTTGTTCTAAGTGGATTTGGTACCTCGAGGCTCATTATCTCTCTTTTGGGGCTCCTAATGGAGTAATCTCCAGAAACTATTCAAGGAATATTCGGAGATTAGCTGAATCCTACTCAAGAACAAATTGACAGATTTTCCCTCTAAAAACCAAAAATTTAAAAGTCAAAAATTCTTATGAATCAAAACAAAGTAGATTGCATATGTTGAGAGGGAGAATCTGAATTTTAAGCAAGCTAAATCATTAAAGATATATAAGCCAAACAATTGATTGCATGATATGAAGGCTTATATAATTCCAAATGAAAAGGGGAGCTTTAACTCCGAAATTTATTGTTCACACCTTTCAAACTTGGATAAATTAAATTACCAGACATCTGAATTCATTTATGGATTTTACTTCCTTGTTTATAGAGCAATTCACTTTACATATACTCAATGTTTTGTCATCATCAAAAAGGGGGAGATTGTGGAGTGATTGATTAAAACCCTATTTGATTTTGATAAGCTCAAAGCATTTGAGTATAACTCTTGTTTACTAATGAATTCAATTAAGTGTTTCAGTGAAAATCTTGTCTAAGTGTCTCTAGACTTGGTTCATAATATTTTGGATAAGTTAAGAAGTCAGCTTGAACCAAAGTCTGAGACTCGAGTCGACTCCAGAGTATCACGAGTCGACTCCAAGCGTATCAAGTTCACTGGCACGAGCTCGAGTCGACTCCGGATCAGTACAAGTCGACTCCGACTGAGAACAGACAGACGAACAGAAAGCATCAACTCAAAACCTGTCAGCGAGTCGACTCCTGAACTGCGCGAGTCGACTCCGATATTCACCGAGTCGACTCCAGGGTAGTATGAGTCGACTCCTAGGAGTCACAGGCAGAAAAGTCAGAGAGCAGTTTTCGGGTCTGAGATTCGAGTCGACTCCAGTGGAACGCGAGTCGACTCCGATGGTTGGCAAGTCGACTCCAAAGAAAGTGAGAGTCGACTCTCAGAGGAACACAAGAAAAAAGTCAGAGAACGTTTTTCGGACTCTGAGATTCGAGTCGACTCCCGCAATACGCGAGTCGACTCCTAGACACCGCGACCCCAAAGAAGACAGAAGACCAATCTGCTGTGTCTGAGAGCCGAGTCGACTCCTAGAAAGCTCGAGTCGACTCCAAGGCAGCGGTACACCAAAAGGGCAGAAGACTTAGTTTCGGAAACTGAGAGCCGAGTCGACTCCGGGGAAGTTCGAGTCGACTCCAAGACTGGACGAGCCAAAAGACAGAAGATCGGGAGTTCGGGCTCTGAGCGCCGAGTCGACTCCCAGGACAGTCGAGTCGACTCGAGTTGGCCAAGTTGAAAATTGGCTCCGTGGACTTCATGGGATGAGCCGACTCCGAAAATGCCAAGTCAGCTCCAGAAGTTGGCGAGTCGACTTCGGGTCAAGACGAGTCGACTCCCAGTCGAAGAGGCTACTTTAATTCAAATCCGAAACAGTTGCCGAGTCGACTCTAGAAAAGCATGAGTCGACTCCCGCTACAGCCGAGTCGACTCCTGATCGCGCGAGTCGACTCCAACCCACCAACGGACATATTGTCAGGCTGTGCAGAGTGTGCAGAACGGGCAGAAAAAGGTCTCTAACGGCTAGTTTCCGTGGGGGTTGGTTTAAATAGCCACAGAGGACTGTAGCAAAGTAGAGAACAACTATTCCACTCAAAGTAATCAAGCATTCAATCTCTGCAACCTGTTCTTCAACGAAAAGAGGGAAGAGCGGCATTAACTCCATCCAACTTCCTCTTCCCAGCAATTAAAGAAGCCTCCTCCTGCATTCAAGTCGACCACACATTCAAGAGGAGACCCGAAGTTCGAGAAGCCCCACTCAACTCCAACTCAAACGTGTTTGAGGGCTTCTAACTTTTCTTCTGTTTATATTGTTATTTATCTGCTTTTTGAGAAGCTGTGTTTTCTGTTTGTACCTTTTATTTTCACCTGGTCTTTACTTGGTTCAATCGGGGGATTGAATCAAGGGTATTGAGGTTGGTTGGTGAGCCGAGTGTAAAACCAACGTGTGTAAGGGTTCGATTGTGATCCCGGAAAAACAATCGGGGCGGTTCTAGTCGGTGAGCCAGGGAAAACCGACCGAGTTCGTTGTGAGCTCGTAAAACAACAAGTTTGGTTGCGAGCTTGGAAAATAACCGGCTGTAATCCAAGGGGTTATAGTGAATTCCCAAGTGAGACTTGGGGAGTGGACGTAGGAGCAAGGGTTAGCTCCGAACCACTATAAAACTTGGTGTTTGTGATTGATTGTCTCTCTTTCTCTTACTCTCATATCACTTACAGCATATAGCAATTAATTAAACAACTTGCAATAGTTTTAATTAGTCATCCACAACGTTTTAAATAGCTAAATTATTTTAAAACCCAATTCACCCCCCCCCCCCCCCCTCTTGGGTTGTCTATCTGGGCAACAAGCAGATATCTGTAACTTTAAGCTTGGATATGTAAAGGACTTTTGTCAACCAGGTTTGCAGGCTCTATATTCATGTGGAATAATTGATATACTTGGCTGCTGATGAGTAACAGCTAATGATTTGAGCATTATTTCCAAATGCCCAGAAATTAACATACCTATATCCTACAATGCATATAAGTGAGAGTTTCAAACAGCTAAGAAAGAAATTTATATTCTAATAATGAAAACTTTATATTTTGATTAGATCCAAGATATAAGCAGGCTCAGCAGAACTTGGTTCATTGTCAACTCCTTGCAGCAGTGGGACTGATCAAACACCAGGTAACTAACTGCCAGATCCTGTTCATTTGTTTAACTCAGAAAAAGACTTCAGCAAGTCAACAGCACCAGCATATGCCAGGTCTTGCACAGTGGATCCATCTGATGCCTCATCTGAAGGCATTCATGGTTGAGTCAAATTAATTTGATTTCATCTTAAAAGAATTCATGTTTGAGTCAAGTTCCAAGTGCTCCCATCATATTCACTCAACACAGGAGACCCTATAATCTATATAAAACCTTATGCACTTAGTTTTCCACATAATAAGGGAACAAGAATTTGTTTTCAATGCTCTTTGGTGTAGCTAATTTCAACTCTTCTTATAGCATTGGAAGCACAAAGGCCGACGGCACAGCCAAACAATCATCAAAAGACTTGGTGGATTCTGTGCATGGATGAAGGCCTCTTGCAGCAAAATCAGTTGTCAAATAGCCTAGGAAACCCCAGGGATGGACCCTCCTATAGCTCCTATAGCCTAGGCAATAGCCCAAGCAATTAGGCGACTGCCAAGGTGATAAAATTTGGACAAAATTTTAAAGATAAATTATACATTGATATATTCTAATTATTCATAAAACTCGTATTGTTCTCAACAAACTAGTCACATCACATGAGTTAGAAAGATATATGTAACAACCAATGCGTGAGTTCTACTTAAAACATAATATTTTCAAGCACATCACAATTTTAGTGTTTGTACTGCACTCATAGAATGCAATTATATAAAACCATTATTGTTTTAGATTAAATGCTAGAGAAGGCATTCTTTAATGGATATATACAAGTATGCAAATCCTCTCTTTCCTTTATTTACAACGTAAGTTATTATATTTTCCCTATTTGACTAGTTAGTTGTTACCATTTCTGAAATATAAAATAAGAGATTTCAGAATATAGAATTGACCAATTATAGGGATCATGAGTTTGAAGCCGTCCAACAAAGCAATGCATTTTTGAGAAAAGAATAACAGGGAAATGCTAATTACTACTTTCCAACTAATTCACCAACTTACTGGAGATCATAAGCCAGAAACTCTTCAAAATAAATGCCCACAAGATTATCGCTATGTCACAACAATGAGTGCTTGCTCGCCAAGGTTTTAAAGAAAAAAGAAAGAAAGCAAGAAAGCATGCAAGCAAGAAAGAAAGAAGGAAAAGGAAGACCTTAGCCAAATCCCTGTTTTGGAGGCTTGTTGACTCCATTTCTTGTGGGGTTTAACAGTATCAAAGACAAGAAGAACAGGAAGAGAAAAGGAAAGGGAAACAAAGTGGGAAAGAGGAAGAAACAGCAGAGAGAAAGAGAGGGAGAGAAGGATAAGAATTCACCTCAATATGTTCGCCGAGCAGTCAATCCAACCCTTGCAAGCCATGCTAGCCAACATTGACCACGAATGAGTGAGAATGGGACAGATGTGTGTGTGCGCGAGAGAGAGAGAGAGAGAGAGAGAGAGAGAGAGAAAGAGACAGCGAGAGGGCTAAGGAGAGCAGCTCCCTTGACCTTGGTTGCCAATGAGAGCACAGGGGTTGTCAGCGAGAGGAGATCGCCCAATAATTTTTTTCTCCTTCTCTCTTTCTAGTTTGACCGGGACCTATAATGGTTTGGTCAGGTCAAGTTTGGTCTCTGACTCCTATCCATGGGTCAGGCTAGCGACCACCCACTTAAATTAGGTGGCCTGGTCAACAACTGACTGCCTAGATGTGCACCCAACCAGCGAGGCTGACACCTATGTAGCATGCTACACCTAAGCACCCCCCTATAACACACCTAGGTAACCTACCTAGGCACCTAGGCAGGCACCCAATAACAACTACGAGTAAAAGCCTCCCCAAGATACTAACCTTAGTTGCCAAATGATTGTAACTTTGAGAACTAGAAATCCCATGAACCCTAGAGGAATTCTCATGGTCCGGTATGTGGTAAGACCTGGCCTTTCGTACTAGCAAGCTACCCAAATCACTCACTTCGCAACCCTAAGCAGACTTGCATTTGTGACTGTACCCTTGACATAACCTGTGAAGCCCAAGCAGTTATATTTGACCCTTCATAAGAAGCAGCAAGAGATAGATAATTAATGTCTGAGGACAACTCTACACTTCTTTAGTTTTGTTTGACCTTATGCACGTGCTAATAACTAAGTCTTCCTTTCTCAACTTTTGTACCTCAATTCTTGCTTAAATAATAAGCAATTGCTTACCAAATTTTTCTTGTTTTCTTAGGCAACAGGTATCTGTGATAATATATTGTTGTTTGATTTTTTTTCTTGATTTGTTTTCATTTTGACTGGATTAATTTGCTTAGCTATCTTTTTGAATCAATCTACAATCAATTATGACCTTGAATAAACAATTATATATGCTGACCCTGTTACTTCTATAAACAAATAAAATGCTATAATAACCAGATAATAAAACTATAGTTGTAACAAATAAAGATAAGTAAAGATACTGTTGGTTTTTCAGAAAATAATTGATCTTTATATAATCAGCAATATACTGACACTAAAGTGGGTGTATAATTTAAGTGAGCAAATATCTTCATACAACATGTACAAAATCAGTGAAACCGCATCAGCAGAACACCAAGAACTGCATGAAATACCAAAGACCGGTCAACTAGCTTTAACAATTTGTGTGTGTCTGCGGTGACGAGCAGAGGAATACCTTAAGAATGATTTTTCCATTTTCCCTTGGGAACTCCTCATGCCTCTTGCAGCATCAAATGGAGAACCATACTTCCTATTTCCATGGCTTTCAAAGTCAAACAAACTTAAGCTACGATACAAAAGCAAAGGTTAGACTTGACAGAAGGTGTGATCTTTTTGATGAATACAAGGAAATGCAAACAGAAAGCAGGTGATTAACCTGCAAACATGGCCAACACCTTCAACATACACAGTGAAGTCCGAAATGAAGCGTAATATGTCATCAACACGCTGTAAATTAACAATAAATGTTTTAGAGTAGAAGATGTCTAGAAAAAATGATAGTTTTTCAAGAGCATCACCAAAATTTACATTTGGCACAACAACTATTAGCAAGTATGGAGTGATGAAAATTGACGCCATCTCCTCCACTAGCATCATTCCAGTATACTGCATTGTTAAAGAACCACCATCAGCAACTTTCTCAAGTCCTTGAAAGCAACTTGCTGTACTGGAGATCAGGCACATTTAAAAAAAAAAACAAACATAATTATAAATTTCAATCATCAAGGTTTCTTATCAAGTCATCTGCCAAATGTGTTACTTTACACTACTTAAAGAAAATAGACAAGTCATCAGCATAAGCATTTATCAATGAGCATTAGATATATCAAGAGCTCTTACTTCTACAGAAGTTGTAGAGAGAATCTGATGCATAGCTCTTTTTATAGATAGCATTTACATTTTTATTTTAACTTTCAAGAGAGAATGAGAGGATGGTACATCTTAGAAGGAAAGAGAGTGCATTTACCAATAACTACAACTTATTTAAGGTGGATCAAGAGCCTAAGCACAGTTAGGTTTCCTCCATTTAAATCATATTTTGGGTTAACCTTAAACTTGAGGGCTTCTATGGATGAACCAATGACATAGTAGCGTGATCCTTTCTGCAAAACAGGAGTAGTGGAAGATGTCAAATATGAAAGGATATTTTAAGAGATCTAGGAAGGAAGACAGAGCATCCAATCCCAAAAATTTAGGACAACAATTCTGGAGAAAAGTGAATTTTCAGATTCCTCTAAAAATGAGATATTGGAATCCTTATCTCCTCCAATCCCTTAAACTAGAGCTCTGCACATCTGTTGCACATGGGAACTGGGGTATCGAGTCACATATACAACGCATGGAACTCGGGGGTTTGGAGACATGAGCCCCAGGATTCTGATTATAATAATTGAAAATTCTCAGTGACAGGATTGCCTTTCTTAATTTCTCCTGAAGTGGCAAGATCTTATTCACTGTTAGTCTCATGGGCATCTAAACAAGCCCCAAGGTCTATTTTGGTTGCTTTTCAAAGCCTATTCTGACTACAATAATTGTTTAAGAGCCCTTGTTTAGGTATTGGTTGATTTCAAAAATTTTGAAAGATTTCTCAAATTAATTGGGTTTCTTTATGCATGGGACTACATGGAATCAAGTTTCATAACTTCTTTCTTTTTTTCATTTCTTTTTGATTGTGTTAAGGAGCTTCATGAGGAATAAGGTAGTCAACCATTATTGTAGTGATAATAGGAGCCCTAGATTTTCTCTGTAAGAGGATGGTAGTTCTTTCCTCATTATGTTACGTACTCTTAAAGCTAAAAGAAACAATAGGGTGTGGAAGCCAATGAGAAGAGACTACAAGATAATGAGCCAATTGTGAACCTTTAGAGGAGATGGTGGAGGACTTTATGAAAAAATCAATTCTATGGTAGACTCAAACATCTACAACCTTAATCACTAAAATTGTGGCAAGGGTACCAAGCAAACTTCTTTCCTACAATTTTAGAGGAAAGAGAATGCTGGGAATTTTACTTCATCTAACATCATCCTTGAGTGCCTAGGCCTGTCCTTTATAAGAACAAAACAACAAATAACCCCTCAAGGATTCTATAGTTAGCTGGATCTAGGATTTAAATATCTCAGGCAGCAAGGGCTTTGGACTAGGGTTGAAAGTGGGTCGGATTATATCCGACCGTATCCGTTTCCATATCCAATTCAGATCGAATTCGGATACTACTTTTTTGTCTGATCGGATCCAGATACGGATTCGGATAGTCAATTCAAAAATCTTCTGAATACAGATATGGATGCAGATACATCTGATTTTTTTGGGATTCAGATTCAGATTCAGATATCTGTATAACAAGGATAAGTGAAAAAGAAAAAGTTTAAGTTAAGTTAAATCAAAGAACTAATTAAGTGATTAACCAAACCTAAACTAGAAGAAACCCAGATATCGGATGACCGCCACTTAAGACAGCAACCCGATTATGGATTAGCCGATTCGAATAAAATCCTTCGAATCACCCGCACGCCTAAAAGGCTCAAACCTCTCGTTCGTCCATTTCATCTCTTTTTCCTCTTCGTCGTCTTTAAGCAACTAGGATTTCGAAGGTCCCGTCCATTTTCTATTTTCCACCTGGCAATTGCAACCAGCGACAACCGTGAGATGCCTTAGAGGCACCATAGATCCTGTCTACTTCAGTGACGAGCACCCTGTTGGGAACCCGCCCATGCCGCTGATATTGCAAAAATTAAATCAGATGGCAGCGGAATCGGCATGCACGGGTTCGACGTTCATCGCATGAACGTTGTTTCGAGACCTTTCGTAATTGGGTAAGAATTAAAACTTTTAAAACTAATAGGAAGATCAAATCTTCACCTTGCGCAGGTAGATGATCACCGCAAATCTGAATTCGTGGTTTTGGAAGAGGGTTCGCTTGAAGCCGTTCAAACGTCCGGCCTCTACGGGTATCCACACGAAGTAGAGGACCGATCAATCTCTCTATCTCACCGGGGTGCTAGCTCCCTTGCAGAGATAGCTTTTGATGGCTGATCTCCTCTCTTTCAATCAACCCTTGATTGTGCTTGAGAGGAGGAAGAAGAAGGATGAAGATGGGAAGAAGATCAAAAGCCCCTGCAGCCTTCTTCTTTTTCCATGCGTTGGAGCCAAGGAAGAAGACCAAGAGGAGGGAGACGCCTCCTCTTCTTTTCCCTTTGCTGATGGCGGCTGAACCAAGGAGAGATGGAGAGGGGGCGGCCACGTGATGAAGAGGAGAAAGGTCCATCTAGGGCGCCGGCCCTAGTCCTCCTTTAATAAGGATGAAGGGCTCCTACAAGTTAGGAGCCCTTGACTACTTTCCAAGAGGGGGCGCCGGCCCCCTTTCTCTCTTCATGTCGCACCAACTAAGTGAAGAGGGGCTGATGCCCCTCTTACTTGGTTAACCCAATCCTCTTCCAAAAAGGATTAGGTGCCTCTCTCATGGTTTAATCCTAATCTAATTAGGATTAGCCAAATTTGGGTTCAATCTACGCTAGTCCTAATCCAATTAGGACTTGAATGAATCATGACTTAATTGAACTCTTCAATCCTAATCCAATTAGGAGTCATGTTGATTCATTAGATTATTAATTAATTTAAACTTAAGGAATCCTAATCCAATTAGGATGTATTTAATTTTAGTCCTAATCCAATTAGGACTCTAATTTGAATCCAAAGTCCTAATCCGATTAGGACTCTAGGAATCCTACTCCAAGTAGGAATCCAATTTTGATTCAAAACTCCTAATCTCATTAGGATTGAGGAATCCTATTCCAAGTAGGAATCCCAGTCCTACTCCAACTAGGATTCCCAGTCCTAATCCAATTAGAACTCTAGGTATCCTACCCGAAGTAGGATTCTTGTTTCAAGTCCAATTAATTAATTCCCTTTTCTTCTTCAACTTTTTATCAATCAAATTGATTTCTTGTGATTCCTAATCACGATTTCAACCATCGGATCGGTCAATACTTCTAGTGTGTGTGACCCCATAGGTTCTATTCTGACTGGTAGTGAGATATATTGTGATCTCTATCTCAATATCATTGAAAACTCCTTTCAATGGGTTGGAACGATTCCAACTCAACTCATTAGGGTTTATCGATCATCAAGATAATCCCTATGAGTCCCACCATCCACCAGTGACACCTAGCAGCATGTAGTGGCTACCCAGTAGAATAGAAAGATGAACCTCTAGGTGCAGTTAACGTGTGATACAGTCCTACTATCGTGGATCCCTACAGGACGGAGGTCATGGACAACTCGTCAAACCCCATCGTCTGTCATATGTCAAGATTTATTCGACTTGAGTTCGATAGTGGAAAACTCTTTTTCCACTTTATATTACTGCCCTGGCCAAGGTCTTAGAACTCAGTCTAACAAATCACATAGGATCACTCCTCTTCTATCAAGGTCGATAGATTCCTTATAGGTGCATACCCTACTCCTACAGTGAACTTACTGCAGCCAATCTACACTGCATGGACCCATATGGCTAGAGACCATGTATGTGTGCAGTCAAACTACAATAACCTCACTGTGAGTAGCCGAAGCACCGCAGGTCAAAGGACCAGTCACACTACTGCAACATCAAGCAAGTCACTGACGAGTGGATAGACATCCAAGTGACATCTTGTCTTGGTCACGCTCAGTACCCTTGTTCTCTAACAAGCACCTGCACTATCACTTCAGTGTCCCTACACTGTGGACTCAAGTCTCGTCCATCCAGAAGGAAAGTGATCTGTGCACTGATCGGATCGATCACCGTCCTCGTGATGATCCATTGATCAGGAGCATTTAGAAATTAATCACCAATGATACATGGCTCAAATTCTCAACTCTTGAGAATATGTATCATCATCTTATTAATTTCTTGGACGATTCATAGACACATAAACAATATGAATGAAAAGATGCCTTTTATTTATTCAATAATAAATAGTCAAGTACAAAGTTATGTCCCTAGAATTAATAATGTGTCAGCCAGATTGGCTTCTAGGGCATACATCTAACAATCTCCCACTTGCACTAAAACCAATTGGTCATATATCTTAGGCCCATCTTCTCAAGGTGGGCTTCAGTCTTTTGCTGACTCAGCTGCTTAGTGAACGGGTCTGCCACGTTATCCGCGGAGTCTACTCTCTGCATTTCTTCTCAACATAGTCACGTATGAGATGGAAGCGCCGCTCTATGTGCTTGGACTTCTGATGAGACCATGGCTCCATAGCTAGTGCTATGGTGCCAATGTTATCGCAGTAAAGTGTTATGGCATCTAATGACATTACACCTAACTCTGCAATTAACTTTTAATCAGAAGGTTTCCACTGCACCCTTGGATACGGCTTAACATTCAGCTTCTAAGGTAGAATCTATAATGATCGGTTGTTTGGAACTCTTCCAATTTACTGAACCACAATTGCACATATTCTGATGTAGACTTTCTATCATCAATATGTGTGCATCCTTCTACCTTCAACTCTGATCTTCTCCCAAAGACCAAGAACATGTCCTTAGTTCTTCTCAAGTACTTAAGACTGTTCTTTCACAGCTATCCAGTGCTTCTTGCCTGGATCCGACTGATATCTGCTTGTGACACTCACAGCAAGTGCTATATCAGGTTATGTACACAGCATGGCATACATGAGGCTTCCCATTGCCGATGCATAGGGAATCTTGCTCATGTGTTGAATCTCTTCAGCACCTCCTCTATGTACATCTTCTGTGAAAGGCCAAGCATTCTTTTAGATCTATCTCTATAGACCTTTATTCCCAAAATATAGGATGCTTCCCCAAGGTCTTTCATGGAGAATTCTTTTGACAACCAGACCTTGACCGAGGTTAGCATGGGAATATCATTCCCAATCAGGAGAATGTCATCTACGTACAGTACGAGAAAAACGACAGCACTCCCACTAACCTTTTTGTAAACACACGGTTCCTCTTTGTTTTTGATGAAATCAAACGTTTTGATTGCGTCATCGAAACGAGTGTTCCAACTCCGAGATGCTTGCTTTAGTCCATAGATGGACCTTTGCAGCTTGCAGACCTTGTGATCTCCATCACTGGAAGTGAAACCCAAAGGCTGTTCCATATAGATATCTTCATCAAAATATCCATTCAGGAAAGCAATTTTCACATCCATCTGCCAGATTTCATAATCATGAAATGCTGCAATGGCAAGCAATGTTCGGATGGATTTTAGCATGGCTACAGGTGAAAAGGTCTCCTGATAGTCAATGCCTTCGCGCTGACTATACCCTTTCGCCACAAGCCTTGCCTTATAGGTCTCTACCTCTCCATCCGAACCTATCTTCCTTTTGTAGATCCATTTGCATCCAATAGGTACAATACCTTCTGGTGGGTCTACTAAGGTCCAGACTTGGTTGGAATGCATGGAGTCTAACTCTGACTTCATAGCTTCCAGCCATTTCTCGGAATCGATATCAGATATCGCCTCGTTGTAGGTTTTGGGATCCTGTATGTGATCCCTATCTCCCACTAGGAACATTTTCTCGGTATCCTCTTCTAGTATACCTAAGTATCTATCGGGAGGATGGGAGACCCTACTAGATCTACGAGGTGGTTGAGGGACATCGTGTACTGGCTCTTTATGAATGGGTTCTATAGGATCCATGACTCGTTGCTTTTCAGAGACTTTCTCTTCAAGCTCAATTTTCCTCCCACTGCCTCTATCAAGGATAAACTGATTTTCCAAGAAGATGGCATGACGGCTCACAAACACATTGTGATCCTCTGAGACGTAAAAATTGTATCCTAATGACTCTTTAGGATATCCTATAAAACGAGCACTTATGGTCCTAGCCTCTAGTTTGTCTGCCTGTAGTCGCTTGACGTGGGCCGGACATCCCCAAATCTTGAGATGACCCAGACTTGGTTTCTTACCATGCCATATCTCATACGGTGTGGTAGAAACGGATTTAGAGGGAACTCTATTCAATAAATAAATCGCTGTGAGTAAGGCTTCTCCCCAAAGGAACATAGGTAAATCAGTGAAGCTCATCATGGACCTGACCATATCCAATAGGGTCCGATTCCTCCTCTCTGACACCCCGTTGAGTTGAGGTGTACCCGGAGGTGTCCATTGTGAGACTATGCCGTTTTCTTTGAGATAGTCCCGGAATTCTCCACTAAGGTATTCTCCTCCTCGATCTGATCGAAGAGCCTTAAGAGGTTTTCCAGTTTGTTTTTCTACTTCATTCTTGAACTCTTTGAACTTTTCAAAAGATTCAGACTTGTGTCTCATAAGATACACATACCCATACCGTGAATAATCATCGGTAAAGGTAATGAAGTAAGAATAACATCCCCTGGCAAGCACATCGAATGGGCCACATACATCTGTATGTACTAGGGTAAGTATTTCAGTGGTCCTCTCCCCATGTCCTACAAAGGGCAGTCTAGCCATTTTTCCTTGAAGACAGGACTCGCAAACTGGATATGACTCGGAAGTCAATGAGCCTAAAAACCCATCTTTATCCATTTTGTTCATTCTGTCTTCTCCAATATGGCCAAGCCTGAGGTGCCACAAATATCTTTGGTTTATCTCATCTCTGGATCTTTTGGATCCTTTGGCACTCACATCTTGCTCGGTAACATTCACAGATACATCCATATGTAAATGATAGAGACTGTCGATCATGAAACCACGTGCGACTATTTTATTTCTTAAATAAATAGAACAGCAGTCTTTGTCAAATGTAAAAACATGACCTTCCTGTGCTAGACATGAAACAGAAATCAAATTTCTGCTAGCAACAGGTACATAATAGCAGTCTCTAAGTATTAAACTAAATCCAGACGGTAGTCGCAGATGGTAGGTGCCCACAGCCACAGCAGCAACTTTTGCCCCGTTGCCAACCCGAAGGGTTACCGCACCTTCCGCCAGCCTTCTACTTTCCTTTAGACCCTGCATGGTAGTGCACAAATGAGCACTAGAACCAGAATCTATAACCCAACTAGAAGTAGAAGAAACCGATAGATTAGTTTCAATTATGAGCAAGTCTATACCTTCTGAAGGTGTGTCACCTTTCTTGTTCTTCAGGCTCTCGAGGTATGAAGGACAGTTTCTCTTCCAGTGGCCTTCGACATTGCAGTGGAAACATTTTCCTTTGTCGTGAGCCTTTTTCTTTTGAACTTTCTTCTTTGGCTTCTTGTCCTTCTTCTGCTTCTTAGCAGGCTTCTTTTTCTTCCAAGTAGACTTTCTCTTGGAACAAGAAGTCAACTCAGCAGCAAGGACATTGCCCCTTGAACCTTTCAAGGCTCCCTCAGCAGTTACCAACATGTTGATTAGTTCAGTCTTAGTGCATTCAATTTTATTCATGTGGTAGTTTACTATAAACTGACCAAATGAATCAGGAAGTGACTGTAGGATCAAATCCACTTGTAATTCCTTATGCATGTCCATACCGAGCTTCTCAAGCTCCTCTAGGTCCTTGATCATGGTCAGACCGTGATCATGGACAGACTGCCCTTCGCGCATCTTCGTCTTGAAGAGCCTCTTGGACACTTCAAAACGAGCTGTGCGACTCTGCTCACCATACAACTCTTGCAGGTGTGCCAGTATTTCCCTAGCAGTCTTCATACTTTCATGCTGGCATTGGAGTTCATTAGACATGGATGCCATCATATAGCATTTTACTCTAATGTCATCATCCAACCACTTTTTATGCAACTCACGCTGAACATCAGTGGGACGTGCTGGTAGTGTGGGAATATCTGAATCGAGTATGTAGCCTATCTTCTCACAGTCCAAAACTATTTTGAGATTTCTAAGCCAGTCTTTGTAATTGGTTCCGGTCAGTCGGTTGGTCTCAAGAACACGGGTCAAAGGGTTTGAAGCTGACATTGTATCTGCAGAGAGTAAAGATTCTAGTTAGACTTTTGTACTTGATCCTAATCTGTTCTAAGGTCTTTTAGAACAAATGTAACTCCCACTATTTTCTCGAATCCCTCACACTCCCCTGGTAGGGAAACGGAAATCCCACACGACTAGGGTTTCTAGTGGGTACTGCGGTCCCACCGATTTACATGCCACCTCACCTAACAGTTATTGGTGACACATAGATGGATGAGTGTACAACTCTTGTACAATGCTTCTCAAGCATGTTGTAGTGCAACTTGGTCTCTAAGCCATGAAGACCTCACCTAACAGTTATTGGTCCCATTTCTTAGTTAAGTCAGACCCACCGTATAACCGTAGGAATAAAGTCGTCATTGGGTCCTCACCTAACAGTTATTGGTGCCCAACCCCACCTTTACCCTACAACATCTCATGTCTATAGAGAGGTCCAGCCCCCCGATGCAACTTGACCGCTGTGTCCAGCCGAGACAAATCAACATCAGAAAGGCCTTAGCAGCTCTACTACAGTGGAAGACCTATTGACTTAATATTGGTTAATCAGGTCTTAGTGTTTGCAACTTGAGCCCTTCATAAGAGGTAATCGAACAATTGGCCAGGTAAGCAGGTGGGAGGCTCCCCTTACTCAGAGAGTAAGGTCCTAATTAAGTAACCACCTTTCATGCTTTCCTAGACACCAATTAGATCAATTAATCTAATATGACTTGCTCATGTCGGTTCACTCTCGACTTGATTGAGGAGGTTTTGATTTAGGTCTCAATTGGGTTTGCTACATCACATGTAAACCTATCTACCCGACTCGCATTTACATCACATGCAAACGGCACATCACAGGCAGTTATAATCGCAGCATCAAATTAAAGCTAAACTTTAACTAGGTGATGATCATGGATTCTAATTAGGTCGTATTACAAGCACATGCACATCAATCGATCAAGTGGTCTTCAACTCTTGAATTGGTTCCAAGCCTCCTTGATTCGATCCTTGATCAACCCTTGATCCCATCGCCATCAACCGCTTGGATCACCTTTCATCTCATGCTTTTGCTTCAGCTTGATCGTTGATGTACATCACATCACAGAAATACAACCAGATGTAAAATAAAAATAAAAATAAATTACATCTCCTTTTAGGAGGCACGCAGGCCTCTCAAAACATCAAATAAGATGCATGCAAGCATCTGAAAAATTACATGACATCGCAGATCACATCGCAAGTCATTACATTTGATACCAAAAGGGGTTGAATCCTATGATCATCACCGTATGCAACAATTATAATTTTCAGATCTGAAAACTAACTGATTATATCATGACATAGGTCGCTGATCATGCTAATCATGATTCTAAACTTTGTAATCCCATTAACAATGCAATTAGAATCATCTTTTTATCACATAAAAATCAGCATGTAAAAAAAATCAGCACCCCTGAAAAATCTGCATGCAGAATTTTTCAGCATGCATGATCATTCAATTTTCAGATCTAATATGCCTTTAGATATTTAATTCTTACCTTAATCTACGAAACCTGGCTCTGATACCACTGTTGGGAACCCGCCCATGCCGCTGATATTGCAAAAATTAAATCAGATGGCAGCGGAATCGGCATGCACGGGTTCGACGTTCATCGCATGAACGTTGTTTCGAGACCTTTCGTAATTGGGTAAGAATTAAAACTTTTAAAACTAATAGGAAGATCAAATCTTCACCTTGCGCGGGTAGATGATCACCGCAAATCTGAATTCGTGGTTTTGGAAGAGGGTTCGCTTGAAGCCGTTCAAACGTCCGGCCTCTACGGGTATCCACACGAAGTAGAGGACCGATCAATCTCTCTATCTCACCGGGGTGCTAGCTCCCTTGCAGAGATAGCTTTTGATGGCTGATCTCCTCTCTTTCAATCAACCCTTGATTGTGCTTGAGAGGAGGAAGAAGAAGGATGAAGATGGGAAGAAGATCAAAAGCCCCTGCAGCCTTCTTCTTTTTCCATGCGTTGGAGCCAAGGAAGAAGACCAAGAGGAGGGAGACGCCTCCTCTTCTTTTCCCTTTGCTGATGGCGGCTGAACCAAGGAGAGATGGAGAGGGGGCGGCCACGTGATGAAGAGGAGAAAGGTCCATCTAGGGCGCCGGCCCTAGTCCTCCTTTAATAAGGATGAAGGGCTCCTACAAGTTAGGAGCCCTTGACTACTTTCCAAGAGGGGGCGCCGGCCCCCTTTCTCTCTTCATGTCGCACCAACTAAGTGAAGAGGGGCTGATGCCCCTCTTACTTGGTTAACCCAATCCTCTTCCAAAAAGGATTAGGTGCCTCTCTCATGGTTTAATCCTAATCTAATTAGGATTAGCCAAATTTGGGTTCAATCTACGCTAGTCCTAATCCAATTAGGACTTGAATGAATCATGACTTAATTGAACTCTTCAATCCTAATCCAATTAGGAGTCATGTTGATTCATTAGATTATTAATTAATTTAGACTTAAGGAATCCTAATCCAATTAGGATGTATTTAATTTTAGTCCTAATCCAATTAGGACTCTAATTTGAATCCAAAGTCCTAATCCGATTAGGACTCTAGGAATCCTACTCCAAGTAGGAATCCAATTTTGATTCAAAACTCCTAATCTCATTAGGATTGAGGAATCCTATTCCAAGTAGGAATCCCAGTCCTACTCCAACTAGGATTCCCAGTCCTAATCCAATTAGAACTCTAGGTATCCTACCCGAAGTAGGATTCTTGTTTCAAGTCCAATTAATTAATTCCCTTTTCTTCTTCAACTTTTTATCAATCAAATTGATTTCTTGTGATTCCTAATCACGATTTCAACCATCGGATCGGTCAATACTTCTAGTGTGTGTGACCCCATAGGTTCTATTCTGACTGGTAGTGAGATATATTGTGATCTCTATCTCAATATCATTGAAAACTCCTTTCAATGGGTTGGAACGATTCCAACTCAACTCATTAGGGTTTATCGATCATCAAGATAATCCCTATGAGTCCCACCATCCACCAGTGACACCTAGCAGCATGTAGTGGCTACCCAGTAGAATAGAAAGATGAACCTCTAGGTGCAGTTAACGTGTGATACAGTCCTACTATCGTGGATCCCTACAGGACGGAGGTCATGGACAACTCGTCAAACCCCATCGTCTGTCATATGTCAAGATTTATTCGACTTGAGTTCGATAGTGGAAAACTCTTTTTCCACTTTATATTACTGCCCTGGCCAAGGTCCTAGAACTCAGTCTAACAAATCACATAGGATCACTCCTCTTCTATCAAGGTCGATAGATTCCTTATAGGTGCATACCCTACTCCTACAGTGAACTTACTGCAGCCAATCTACACTGCATGGACCCATATGGCTAGAGACCATGTATGTGTGCAGTCAAACTACAATAACCTCACTGTGAGTAGCCGAAGCACCGCAGGTCAAAGGACCAGTCACACTACTGCAACATCAAGCAAGTCACTGACGAGTGGATAGACATCCAAGTGACTTCTTGTCTTGGTCACGCTCAGTACCCTTGTTCTCTAACAAGCACCTGCACTATCACTTCAGTGTCCCTACACTGTGGACTCAAGTCTCGTCCATCCAGAAGGAAAGTGATCTGTGCACTGATCGGATCGATCACCGTCCTCGTGATGATCCATTGATCAGGAGCATTTAGAAATTAATCACCAATGATACATGGCTCAAATTCTCAACTCTTGAGAATATGTATCATCATCTTATTAATTCCTTGGACGATTCATAGACACATAAACAATATGAATGAAAAGATGCCTTTTATTTATTCAATAATAAATAGTCAAGTACAAAATTATGTCCCTAGAATTAATAATGTGTCAGCCAGATTGGCTTCTAGGGCATACATCTAACACACCCTTGAGTGGTATATCCTATATAAAATTGTTAGTTTTTATTATTGATAAATGCTTGTTAAAATCATATTTTTTTAATTGAATCTTTCCTTTATGATCATGTTTTATTGCTAGTTTTCATCATTGAATTTTGCTCAAATTTGATTAATATCCAAAAAAGTATCCGATTTATATCCGTATTCGGATAAAAGAATATAGATATATTTAATATCTGATTCGTATCTATATCCATTTATAACAAATATGGATATGCTTAATATCCGATTCGTATCCGTATCTATTCAGAACAAATATGGATATTAATTTTCATATCCGTTTGATATCCGTATCTGTATCTGTATTCGTTGAAAAATATGGATACAAATATAGATATATCCATATTTGATTCATTCTCAGCCCTAGGAAGGATAGATGGGGGAGGCTAGATAGATACTCATGAAGCATAAAACCTATATGATCAGAACACCATGGAAATTAAGGGACTATGACATTGCATGTTCAAATCTTTCATAGGAGGATGAACTTTGAGGTTTTTCTCAACCTGTTATCTAGTTTGTTTCTTTTTCTGGCACTAGTGCTGTCAATAATAGAATCAGGGTTGACCCTATCCCACTGTAGAATATGAAAAATCTGACCTGGCCAATTTGATAATCCAGAGGATTGGCAAAAAAGCAAATTGAATATAATCTGACCAAAGACTGGTTATCCAGTCCTGAGGCCTAACCCTATCCAAAAATTCACTAATCTCCTCTCTATTCTTTCCAAGTCCTATAACGTTTCATTGTCAAACATGGACCTTAATTTTAGTATAAATCATACAAGTATTGTATTACAGATATATATTTCAAGGTGGGGCCATTATCAGCTTGAGTTGACCTAACAACTCAAGCAGGTCTCATCACTACTTATTGGCCTAAATCATATTTGGATTTTCAAGTCAAAAATTCTTATGAAAACCTGAGGAATTGACCTAGGTTTAAATCAAGACCCAATAAATAGACAGGCCTATATGGTACTGGTTACGTACAGAGAATAAAGTCCGGTTCTTAACTACAAAACTATACATTTGGCTCATTTGTGGAGGGGTCAACAATGAGAAAAAATTGAAAATCTACACGAGGACCAAACATGGGATGAGATGAAAATATTCTGATCCAGATTTTTGTTTGATGAATTATACATAGAGTCGTACACTCGTACTTATAGATCAAAAAACGCATAACGTTTTGTTGCTTTAATCATGCTATTTTTATGGGTTCATAAAAAAAAACAACTGCACTGCATGCTATTATCATGCAAACCCTTACTACTCAAAGTCATGAGTTGTCAAGATACCCATGCTTGGTCCAATTTAAATGTCATGCAGATAAGCAGCGAGTCTATGTAGCCTAAATAACAGCTCATAGAGACTTTATCAAGTGGCCCAGACTGATCAAGAGCTGTTGTCATAATAATTCATATTTTGGAAAATTAAATGGGATAAATTCAGGCAAATTATGAGAGGCAATAACAACTCTTTTCTAAGAGGTTGTTGACTAAGACAAAATTTTCTGTCCAGACTTTTAGGCAGCCTGTAGAGTTCCTCATGAACACCTACAAAACACACACAGTTTTAGCATCCGATTTCAAATTTGCTATTTGAGATCCACAACCACCTTAACATGGACTATATAAGGGTTGAGATCCCTTTAAGTTTTACTGAGGATCCATTACAGTATCATGCAGTGTGCATTTGTGTTTGTTCAGGTGACAGAGATCATTGCCCCATCTAAGAATATATATCAATATAATTCCCCTAATCAAATTTTTTTTGATCATTGCATTATGTCAGCACCTCCTACAGTACAATAATCGCAAAATCAAGAGCAGAACTATTAGAACAGTCAAAGCAAATAGCTTTTCTACCTGAAACAAGGTTTCAAATTCCAGTTGGACTGAGTCACTATTTTCTCTGCCACGCCATCTCTTTAGCATGTGATGTGTTTGCTGGACAACTAGAGACATTGCCCTTTCTGGATCAAGGACCTGAAGCTCGTCTGTCACAGCAGCCCTACTGATACCAGTTACAGTTTCAAAAACAGCAGCATACCAGAATAAATTCCTACCAAAGACCTAGAGAAAAGGTCAAAAATATAAAAAATTTCTTTTATAAGAAAAATAATACAGTTGCAAGGTGGCATAATTGATAGCCTTACATGACCCTCCAGCAGAGATTCATCCAGAATCCCGGTATGATTAAAATGGCAGCAAAACCGCCAGAAACAAATGATATAAATTTGGCAATTATGGTAATAATAGGAGATGGGAATTGCTTTAAAAAATCTGAAGCATTTGCCCCACTGTTGTTTATTCGATGTTTAAACACATGGTCAACCTGGAATGCAGGAAAAAGAAATAATTAGTAAAGATGTCAGTGATTACAGGAATCATTATAAGAACATCAATGATAATTGAAACCAGTCGTCGTACAATTTTATTACTCAACTCAGGGTTTCCATAAGAAATGGTGAGAACTTTAACATTCTATATTATCATCCAAAGCACTAACCAGGCTTATTCCATCATTTTTCCTTTGAGGCCTTGTCTAAAATTAAGTAGGCCATAACTAAAAGCTGCATGACTTCTGTTGCAAAGCAGGATTCACATACAATATTACACAGAAAGGACTTTTATTCCCAATAAGGCATCAGGGCATATGTTGATTGAAAAATAATAACACAAAGTGAAAAATCACAACAAAGTTAGAAAAAAAAATACAGTGGGATGATCTACAGTAACATTGTAATTCTCAAGAAACCAGTTGGTTGCGGTCAAAGTCCCAAAATTCGAATTAATTTCCAACTGACACCCACTGAAACTGATCCACATTGGTTGAAATTGTATGGTTTTAGCTGAAACTAAAAATTTTACGGTAAGAATTTTGCAAATCGTATGGTGGTATACAAATCAGTTCTCCACCCCTATTATATTCAACCTATGTCGGTGAATTGGTCATGAGGCCATATTTCAATTTGGCTCTTTGGTTTATGATTCGTGAATCAAAGATTAACATGATTGTTTCTACTAGAATTGGTCATCTTCCAACTTCATCTTGATACTTTGTAGGGCTAAGGGAATTTCTAAAGTTGCTACTGATTACATGAGCATCTCCTATGATAACAAGATAGACCTGTCAACTTGCCAAGTAGCATTCTAGTCATCATTGCCAACCCCATTTTAGCCCAAAGATGCCTTGTCCAAGAAGCCAACAGCAATTTTATGAAGTCGATGTTAAGTTGACAGGAAGTCTTGAAAATATGTTAAATTATCCATGAAGCCTTCTTGAGTGAGTGGTATGTTGCATCAATGATCCCATTTGGATGGGAAAAGGATTGAATTATGATGACAGGAAAGCTAATCACTTGCCAGAAAATACCCAGTGCATCTCTGAAAACATTTTATTTATCCAAAAGATGATGAGATTCCTTATGCAAGCCCTAAATACACAAAAGATTTGTTCTTGAACACTGGATGCCATATACCTAGTCTAAATATAAAGAGAAAGTCATCAGTTAAAATTCCAGTAGAAAGTCATCAGTTAAAATTCCAGTGAAATAACATTGCTTTAAGGATGAAGAGGTTGCAACTTAATGCACGAGCAATCTTATAATTGGCTTCCTAACCTCTACAAATAAGAGTTGCAAGATATCAATCAGTAGATTGAACCAGTAGCCAATTCTTAATCAGTTCATGGAAAAATAAGGGGCATAAGAATATGCCTTTTAAGCCTCAACTGTGAGTAAAACAAGTACCTCGTTGAAGTCCCTGAAAATCCACAATATTAAGTTAGACCAACTCCAAGATGATGCCGTGCTTGGATGATTATAAAATTGTTCAGCATGCCGGAGGAAGAGATATACCAACATAAAGATCATAATGCATGGTGCTATGAGAAACATCACAATCCCAATGACCATAAGTCTCTTCTTTAATAATGAAGAGTTTGTGAGAAAATCCTTCCGGACCCAAAATTTACTGCAATTTTTTTCAGAAAAAAGGTCAACCAAAAAGAAAATGAATAGCAACATTTTCTTAGATAAATATATGCTATACTTCCCATAAGATCTTATTGCAAGGCATTTTGACTGTAATATATGATCCACACTTCTTCATCACCAAATATATGACAATGGAGACTGTGAAGTGACTGATTCTAATAAAATAGATAAATGTAACAATTCAACAATTATAAATTTGATTCCATATATTAATTATAAATTCATAGACAACAATCAGTTTGGTCTATATTTTCCTTATACGTTGTGCATCTTTTCATATATTTATTTATCTTGGCATCACAACTCAGTACCATTGGATTTTTCATCAGTAGGACAATCCATGCCCGACACAAAGAGTTGAGATTAGGCTGGTTCGTTATGGTTAGTATGAAAATCAACAATTAATCAAAAAAAAAAAAAAGTATAGAAAGCAAACACCAAACACCATTGCACCATGCTAATATATAATAGATATATCAACATCAAAACTACATACATAAAACAAATAATACACCAAACTTACATCCATTTATTTGAACACCAACTTTCATGAAGCCTTACCCATCTAAATGAGTTTAGTCATTTGTTTTTTCAGATGCAACCATCTCTTTTGAGGTTAGCCATACCTACAACTTATGCCCGTATTTATCATTTAAGGTCAGCCATGCCTTTTAGACATAGCTATACCTATGAGGTTTGATTACATAAGCAAATGCAAGTACACAAATATTCCAAAAATTTAAGAGTATGATACCATCATATTCCGACCTACGTCCATCTTTGACAATAATACAAGTACACTCCATCTCTATTCTCAATATTACAGCAGAAAAAGTTTATAAAGGAGCAGGCTATTGTTAGTTGATCTTTTACACACTTGTTCCATGCCGAATGCATAAAGAGTATAGTTACTGTAAGTCATGAATCTCGTGAATGTAAATACTTAGAAGGTGATCAAATAGATGCTCTTCACGTGGTTGCCTTCAGAAGTAAATGTAAATTGAAGTAATATTAATAATCTCCATGAATAGATCAAATAAACATCATTGCACTTAACCCTTTTAAATGCATGGTTTGTTATTCCCAATGCACTTCCAAAAAGTGATACATTATCAAACTGACTATTCAACTAACCACAATCTCCAATGAAGGCACAATTAACTCAAGATAAACTAGATATTTATGTGTCAAACATGCTTTGATATATGCATCAATTCAACATCCATTCAAGAGTTTTTGGTAGGATCAGATGATGTTTCCTTCCATTTGTTCTGGAGTTGACAGCTGGGCCAGCTCCAGGGACCCATGAGGAAATGCAAGAACTCCTCTGTTAAGCATCCCAATTAAGTAGTTCTCCTTGTGCATTATTCGCATTATCACTTCGTGTGCAGAGAGATCCTTGAATACACAAAGCTGTTGTGACCTTTGTAGTTCAACAACTTTTTCTAGAATTTTAGGCCAAGGTGTTGTTTGAATTTCACGATCTGTGACATTAAGACTGAACAAACAAAAAAAGAAGAGAGATAAATTGAGCTATAGTTCATTAATGATTCAAAAGATTAACCATTTATAAAAATAAATATGCAATATTACCTATTATAATAGAAGTGGCGAATTTTCACCATGTTTTTAAACTGTACAAAGAACTTCAGAAAGTTGAAAAGTCCATAGAAAGCCAATATAACCATGGACCCAACGATAATTACTTTGGTAAATGTGAAAGGAACTAGTGGATGCTGCTTAATGAACTCTTTTGCCAGCTCACAAGGTTTTTCTCCTGACTCAACTGCTTCCATCCCACACTTTGCATTGAGCAAGGCATTCCAATCAACAAACAATAAGAAAAAGGCAATAAAACATATCATGAAAATCACATTTAAAATTTCAACTATCCACTTGATGATGATGCATCGAAGACCTTTCTCACAGTAATAATTATACAGCCTTTCAAAGAACAGATCTAAATCCGCAATTGGTTCTGCCTTTAGTCCTTCACCATTAGGGAGACCGGATGGGCCCTCGCTACCAGAACTTGGCAACCTTCGGTAGTCAGACAATTCTATCTCAGGTGGTGTCTCACTAAGCAATTGAGTTGTTAGTGATGATTCATTTCTCCATGGCCATTTGAATCTGCTGGGAGAAATTGCACCCTTCTGAGCACCGGTCATCATTCATGGAAACTCAAACCAATCACATATACCCAGTCCATGCCACAATCTTCTCATCTGAAAGGCAAAGAAAAAGGCTGGAACATTTAGTGAGAAGAAAAATTATAAGATTGTGGTTCAAAGATATATTTTCGTGATACTAAATGCTAAATAACCTCTGTTCTTATGAAAGGATCCACATCAGTGATTTATATTTTAATTCCATAATAGTGGGTACCGCCTCCTACATAACATATATTATTATGAATTGGCCCTACATACTTATCCTCTAAATATCTAGTATTTTCTTGTTTCCAAATCTTCTTAGATAAACTGTTGTCGTACCAAGTAGATAAATCTGATAATAACTAGATTAATCTAATCCAAGGATTGCTGAACTGAGCCGTACCAGCCAGTTCAGCTCGAACCAAGCCGACCCGGTTCCCCGATGAAAAACGGTTTCGGCCCTCTAGGGCTAGAACCTGATTGGATGTGGCCGGAACCGGCCGGAACCTAACGATTCCGCCAGGTTCGAACCGATACGAATCTCGATACCGGTTCAACGAACCTTGATCTGATCTAATATCATGCGCCACTTCCATGTCAACCATGCCAATCAGAACTTAATTCTATGCTTCTAAATATATTACATGCGACAAGTATGTCTTATGTTTTTTGATACCTTCTAAAGCTTTTTCACTTATATAATCAAATGGACCACTTTCATATATTGATGCCAAAGTCTAAATCTTTTCTCAGTATATTTCCATGATAGCTTCCTTCTTCATGATTTTTTTTTAAGAAGGATCAGTTATTTTATCATAACAAGTCTACTTTCAACAACGTATCTAGTCATCCAAATCAACAGCCAAGAAAGAAGTATAAGAAGAAAAATAATGCAAAAAATGCAAATGTTTCACATGAATACTCTGCTTTGCATACCAGAATACTCTTCAAAGCTTCACCGTAGTTGGGTGACTCATCACCTATAGTCCATAAGGACATGTTTGGCAATTCAATGTGAAGGAAAACTTCTTTCCTACGGGCTGCCAAAACTGATATTGTGGTCATAGCTGGCACTGTTATCCATCTAGCTAAATGCCAACCTTAGATGTTACCAAACAGGCAGCCTTACAAATTCCAGCAGTCTAAAATTTAGGAGAAGTTAGTTTTATTTTATCTTCCTCCTACATTTCCATCGCTTTAGTACTACTTAATAACAGGGGGCATTTTAAGAAGCTAATATTTTGAAGTCCGAGTTTTTTCGGTCTTTGGTCTTAAGAGCTTTCTGGTTCCTGTTTCATTGACTCCACCAGACTATTCCAACAGATACCACCAGAGCCTTCTCTATGTAGAAGTAATCAATAGCACCACAGAATAACCATAAAAGCAGTCAAAATCAATTCTAAATTGCAACTGGAAACAAAAACCAGTCCCAATTCCCAACTCCAGGAATTCCAACATATGATCATTGCCTCGAAACCGGAAACAGTTCAAGAAATCCATAAAATCCTAATACAAAACACTACCAAAAAAAAAAAAAGGAAGCTGTAGATTACTTCGAGTCATCAACATTCACACACCGCCCAGCGGTCGGCGCATCAAAATCCTTGGGAAATCGGGACTCTCCGAGTTTTTGTTTTGACAACCTGTCAAAACAAAAACTCGAACAAGCAAACTTTCGTATATATGGGACGATATTCTTATGTATTTTTCATGTAGCTTATTCAATTAGATGTTAATGTGAATGAACCATAACTATGTAAACCTATTCCTAATAGATTGACCCCAAAATAGCATATCCAAATGCCAAGAAGAAGAGTCCGTCCCAAAGCCAGGCTGAGAGATCGAGGAAGACTGGAACGATCGAAAGAGTCCTAGAAAGGGCGAAAAAGAGCCAGTAGGGGAAGAGAGACAGATAAAAGGGGAAGCGGAAAAAGGTAGATGTTTGGAGGGTAACCCATGCGTTTGTGGCTTGTTTACCTGTATCATACTCCTGTTCGCAGCTATAGATATCACGCCCCGGACCGGACCGAAACCGCTGCTTTAGCCCTGACCAGGTCGGACTTGGGCTCTTGGGTTTTGTCCTGTAATAATACTGTGTTGGACCAGGATTAGGTTGAGGGGTGGCCAAATTTTGTCTCACTTGCTCAACTGATACAGGTAACAGATTGGGTCCATACAGTGTATAATCACTGTTCAACTTTCTAGTATGGACAAAAAGAAGTTGTCCAAATCTAAGACCGAGTCAGGTTTAGTCTACAAATTCAGACAATTTTGGTTTTTGGAAATCTGGACAATCCAGATTCTTACTACTTACCATAACACTTTTCGACAGAAGGAAATCTGGTTGGCATCAGATTGGCTTGATTGAAACCATATTAATTTTATATAACTCTACTCTTAAATTATATGCAAGATTTTAATGTTTAGGTTAATCAAATCAAGTCAGGAAAAAAAACTTATCGCTATAGATTTGATCCAAATCGAACCTGAGCTAGAATTTTGCCACACCTAATACCATGGTTTGGAAGCCATGTATTCAAATTCATTAATTTGAGGTTATTTTTGTCTTGCAACAGCTTTTCCTCTATCTTCTCTACTCACTAAGCTGGAGTGTAGTTGTAAAATTTCATTATTCTTCATAAAACAGAAATTGATTAGATTAAGTGAGGTCATGAGGCTCATAGATTGTCTAAACACAAATATATTTTGCTAATAAGTGCCAACCTGAATATAATCTACCTCTATTTTGATCAAAATTTTTGACTTGAACACAGCCATTTTGTGGGGATTGTTTCAGGTGGTGAACCTTGGGATCACAATTGGTGTGTTGGAGGACATGCTTAAAGGTGTAAGAAGGTTCCATGAGCAGGATAAGGAGGAGTGATCAAAATTCTACAGTCATGAATCTATGAGGAAAGTAAGATATACTAGCAATTTTGGTCTATTCAAATCAGGCACTGCCTATCCTGTTTCATCTATGATATGTTGGATACCAACAATATGCCGTCAATTTGCAAGCATATATTACATCTTAGGTTGGCTATTGATTAGATTAGATGAGGATCGTGAGGCTCATGGCTTGTCAAAACACAAATATATTTGGTAATAAGTGCCAATTTGAATATAATTTGCCTCTATTTTGATCAAAATGTTTAACCTGAACATAGTCATTTTATTAATAGGTACATCAACATGACACATATAACCTATTTAATTTGGCTCCATCAATATGATCAACTTGAACTGGATTCTTATATCTTTTGTAATGATTTCTACTAGTTTATGTCGTCTATGTGACGACTTGCCACCTAAAATAAATCTGCTACATAGTTCATTTTACCTAAAATTATTTGAATAATTTACCCAATCATTTTAGTTAAATAACATTGCTATTTAACTCTTATTACAAATAGTCTTGTTGAATTATAGGAAGTACCATACATGATATAGCAGATATTGTGAGTCAGTATAACAATCGAGGATGATTTAGAATCTCACTTAAAAAAGCTAGTTGGAAAGAATCATTAAATTCTTTTGTCCTCTATAAATACCTAAGATCTTTTTAATGCATAACTTTTATGGAATTAAACACACACCCACGTGGGTCCTCACATTCTTCCTTCATTTAAGTATCATAATTAGCCCACGGTCAACTTTAAATGCCCATGCTATAATGTCCCTAGTCTATATGGGTCATAGACTAAATCCCCTATGATATCATTTGTAATAACCCATAATCTCATTTAAAGGCTAATTGGAAAATATTATTTGAGTTTTTTTTGGCTCTCTATAAATATCCTAAATCTCTCTAGTGCATAATTGTTATGATCTAAACACATGCCCACATAGGTCCCTGTAGTGAGTAGTTATTAGAGGCGCTTAAGTTGAGTCTAAATGTCATAAAGCATTAAGAACAACAAAAGACAACTCCTTTCATATTAATTGAGATAAATCGATATCGGTTCGTCTCAGTGTCACCTGCTGAGAATATTGCTAACATTTCAAGATGTAGAATCCATTCTATGAATTAGTACAGACCTTGTGGAATCATGAGGACCTGCAACAAAATACTTCATACAATTTCTCCATTACAATAAACACAGATATCTATATATATCTTCAATCCTTTGGATTTCAGTGAAATTCAGCAGACTAAATTGTTCTGACTTTTAATCATATCTTAAAATAGTTCAGCGCTGATTGTCCATCAAGTCCTTTCGATTTGTAGTAGGTGACATATTCCTTCGCTGATACTTCTTTATACATCGGTCTTTCATTGGATAATAACTCCTTGATAGGGCCATAGAGCTTCGTAGATGGGTAAAAATGTGTGGAAAAGAAGCATGCCACTGAAATTCTAGGGTCCACACTCTTATTTGCAAGCACCCTGTGCTCCACGCTCTTAAGCCTATCATTGGAGATCAGCTGTAGATTACAAAAATACAAGAGGAAAATGATAATCTAGCCATGAGAACCTGTATCCTTCGAATTTAATACTATAATCAGGCTTTGTTAGAGTGAATCTTTTCCTTCTTTCTTTGTTTTTTTTTTTAATGAATGAAACTACATTAGAGTAAATCATGTAATGAAGTACCAAATATGTGATTTTTCTGCATTAAAACTTCTGTACCTAATGAAAAACATACCTGTAGTAGATCACCAATGTTAACTATTAAAGCTCCAGGCAAAGGAGGCACATCAATCCATTGGTTTTGATGCACCACTTGTAAGCCACCAATCTGGTCTTGCAGAAGGATGGTCAGGAAGTCTGGATCAGAATGTTTGCTAATTCCAAGAGTGAGGTGAGGCTCCGGGCAAGGTGGATAGTAGTGGGCAACAACACCAAGTCCTTTGGCACATTCCATTTCATTAAGATGATCACGATTAAGGCCGAGTGCCTCAGAAAGTAGCTCAAAGAGAAAGATCCCCACTTTTTGAATATGATTCGCATACTGGAAGGTTATTTCTCTGCACAAACAAGATGCGGATCCATGAGATGCTAAATGAAACTTAAATGGGATTTTACCAACAATATATCGAATTAAAGTTCTTTTTATATTTTTTAAATAGAAAATGGGAAGTCCCATTAAGTTCATTAAGAGTGTGAATTGAGGTTAATGCCTGATAAAGTAATCAGAAAGTTGTTGAGAATTTGGTATCTCAAGTTAATGTTTCAACTTATTTATAAATTACTTCTAATTTTTTGAGCAAAAAGATGGACAAACTACCATATGTTTAATTAAGAATGAAGTGGGTACAAGAGGGAGAAGAAAATAGAACATGATAAAGAGAGAATAAAGTGAAAAAAATAAAAGAGGAAAATAGATAAAAATAGGAAAGCCCAACAGCCCAAACAAAGAGTTCCCAAGGATCAATCCTACATAAAACCCGCATATCCGAGGTCCAATGTGGGCCACTTGCAGGGCTAGAAGGCCCATAAAACAAAATACAATGTGTAACGGGCCACACGGATCCTACTGCCCATGCGATGGGGGGACCGATTCACTTAACCCCTACCACAAGAACTATTTATTGTTCACCAGCTACCCCCTCAACCACCCTCTCCATCACCAAAGACATCGTTGGTTTGTCTCGAGGCTTCTCTTATGTGGCATGGACTGATGCCCTTATTATGGTTGGCTCGAACTTTGAGAGAGGGAGCCCCACCTATGGCTTCGGTTCTACTCGATCGTATCGGATCCTTCTTGACCTTGTTATCTCCTAATAAGGGGTAGAAAGGATCTCACTTTAATACCACTTATCATGGACTTGCAGCCTAAGAATTTAAGCTATTGGTAAGATACTGATAAGATACTATGTGTTTGAGGTATATGATATTTCGAAAACATTGCATCTCATGCGGAAACTAATGTTCAGGAAATCAATACTCGCTTCCAAAGAGCCGAGCACATGCGCCCGTGGTCATTAGCCTAATTCCATAAAGCATGATTTGGGCTTCCTGGAAAAAAAATCTATTTAAACAAGAAGACTTGCTTCCACATATCTGATGTGAGACTAAAAAAAAAGAGTTTTAAAATCTTTGAAATACTTAACACATATCACACAAGATTGGTTTTATTTTTTAAAATTTAAATCTTTTCATAAGTTACAAACTCCAATATGCTCCACTTCAATCAAAAAGGAGAGAAGGACAAAACAACCGAAGAGAGAACAGGGAGAGAAGGGAGAAGGAGATGGGGAGAGAGGGTGTGTTTTCCGGCCATGTATGCCAAAGAACCCAATTGGAACACACTTGGACCCTCTCTCGCTATCTCTCTTTCTCCCTCAAAATCTTAGACCTCTTCTTTAGAAAGGGCTAGAGAGAAGCTAACAAGGTCCTTAGTTACACATAGACTATTAAAGTTTTGAAGAAGTTTTTGATAAATCGATATATCAAATTAAAGTTTCAAGTTATCTATATAAATTGGTATAATTAAACTAAGAAAAACTAAGATAGCATTTGATTGGAAAATTAACTGAGTAGAATAAATACACATACGGCAAATTCAATCTTGGACCATATGATCTTGGACTACTACATCCATGATTGCGGGGCTGGATCTGATCCACCATACCGGAACTACAAAGTATCTAAATTTTAATTAACAAAAATGC